>NW_027254707.1:1497500-1823333 GCF_044704955.1 Pristiophorus japonicus | reverse complement strand
TCAACCATTAAACTTTGCTTCCGACCTCTGACCCAATTTTGGATTCAATTTGCCACTTTGCCCTGGATGTCATGGGCTTTTAATTTTGTGACCAATCTGCCATGTGTGACCTCCTCAAAAACTTTGCTAAAATGCATATGAAGTACATCATATGCTTTGCCTTCATCGATCCTCTTGGTTAGCTCCTCGAAAATGCAATCAAGTTAGTTAGACACGACCTTCCCTTCACATATCCGTGCTGACTGTCCTTGATTAATCCGTGTCTTTTTAAGTGAAGATTTATCCTGTCCTTCAATGTGTTATTACAAACATTTTCCCAACACTTTATTGTAAATGAGGGTCATACGCGAAATTATCCTGGACTGTCTGCACATTCCTTTTATACAGATATAAAATGATCCGGGACTCACAGCATATCCATTTGTAACAGACACAGAATGTTCGGGGACTGATAGCACAACATTTTACACAGATATAGAATATTCCTTGTCAGACAACACATCGCATTTAAACAGACATAGCATGATCCGGGACGGACAGATCATCCCTTTTATTCAGCTATAGAATTATCCAGGACTGAGACCACACCCTTTTAAATAAACCCAGAATGATCCGGGACTCAGTGCATCCGTTTTTTTACCGACAAAGCTTGATCCAGACTATAAACACATCCCTTTTAAACAGACATAGCGTGATCCGGGACTGACTGTCATCCCTTTTATACAGATATAGAAAGTTCCGGGACTCACAGTGCATCGATTTTAAACAGAAACGGAATGATCCGGGACTAATAGCAGACGTTTTAAAAAGACACAGAATGATCCGGGACTGAGAGCAGGATATGGACATAGAATTAATACAAATAAAACATTGTGTAAAACTCAGCAGGTCGTGCAGATTCCATACATGATGAACCCGATTTCACGTTCAGTCGGAAAATCATTCCAATCTTTTCGAAAAAGTTAAAATTACAGATTTCTTTCAACAGGGAGAGCGCCTGGACAAAATAGGCAGCCAGAAAGGAAAAAAAAAACTGTCTGTGATAGAGTGGAGTACAGGAGTGATTCAATCCGAAATGACATAATGGGAAAAGGCAAAGTGGGTGGTAATAAAGTAACAAAGGAAAGTCCAGAGGAGGTGTTAGTGGGAACATCAGGAGCATTACCACCATCTGCTGCCCTAGACAATGGGAGCGGTGCTTATGATCCGATTTATTTAGTGAAAGAAAGCAGGACTCACCCATTTTCAGGGCAGAGGGTGTTTCAAGATCTGCAGATTGACACTGAATGCAATGTTTTCCCAATTCAAGTGAATTCATGGGTACTGAAAGCAAAATGTAAAGTTCCCGCAGTCGAACATAGATGTAAGATGTCCAATGAGACACACAGCCGTGTACATGTGACATCCATTAAATGTACCCAGTTGTTTGGTTTTCGCGTTGCTCCAATGATGCTCTGGGATTTGAACGATGTCGGAAAAATCACACGTTTTAAATTTGAAATATTTCTGATTTCTTGCAGTGTCGATCGGTTGTGAGAATGGACTAAATGTATGCAGAGTTCGTCCGGGATTGGAAGCCGTATCTCTCACACTTAAGCTGTGAAAATCCCGAAACGAGAATTATACCATTGGACCAGGAGTGTGCAATTATTTGAGCTAAAGGGACACATCTGGCTATGCAAATTGTATGGTGGGTTATGAATGCTCACGAAATGATGCATTCCAATAATGGGACCAAACCTACCACCAACTGCTCCCCCATCCCCCCTTTTCACGCCATCTTTGCTTATTGTGAACAATATAGCTTGTCACCCCTCTTTACAATGGCATCAAAGTCCGGTTTCAGTCTTGTTACGGAAATACGCAATAAGGAGTTGAGATGCTGGCCAGTTAATTGGAATCTGTGGTGTGATTTGTTGAATTTCAGCAGGAATTTTTTTTTTTTTTGCACAGGTATGTGGAGCCGAACAAAGCAAAGATATTCTGTGCCACCTTGCCGATATTTGGAAACTTATTTTCACTCAAGGGGGCATGAAACTGATCCAGATGTTATGAATTGTATTTTAACATGAAGGTACAATCACACTGAGCTCAAGTTGTAATTCTTGCCATGCTGTCTCATAGTCACATGACAGTGGCAGGACACCAGCGCCAGTATTTTCTCTATCTTCTCAAAGTCAGAGAATCGACGAGAAAATTCGCCGAGCAATGCACTCAAAATGTTGCTGTCTGCTCTGGTGGCACTTCCAAGTATTTTCGTGCTGGAAAGGGAGCGAACTCTTTGCTCTTCATTTGTTTTGGAAACAAGATTAACGTGACGTTGAAAGCTTTCACACTGAAATGCAATTCATGTACAAACACATTCTTGTCTTGCAGCTTCATGTTAGATTAATTTAAAATTGCCAAGATAGCCATAACAATAGCGAGGTCGCATACCCAGTTGCAATTCCTTAATTCAGGAAATAATTGTCTTTCCCCTGCATCTCCAGAAAAGTGAGAATTTCTTCTCAAAGCTCCCACACTCGCTGCAATACTTTTCCTAGGCTAAGCCAGCGGACATTTGTATGAGGATTAATTCCTGGTGTTTGGCGTCAGTGTCTCCAAGTCGGGAAATTAATTACCGAAGATTACGTCCACTCACTCTTAAGTAGTCCGTTACTTTCACTGCTGTGAGAACAACATTAACACTGCCCTACATATTTTTGCCGAGCGCCTCCTGATCTATAATATAATGCAGAAAAATTACCTCGTTCTCAGTTTTTTTTTTTCATTGTCATTAATTCGTTTTAAAAGTCCCACTTCTGTCCCAGTTAAATTTGGTGAAACATCAGTGGTCACATTTGACAGTCTGCTCCAGGGGAGTTTCAGACGTTCAATGCAGTCAGATAGTCTCCTACAAATCCGATCCCATTGCTGTGCCTTTCATTGATTCCATTGATAAGAATTCCTCTGTGATTTCAAATTTGTCGATAATTGCTCTAAAAATAATCAAGAGCTGTGCTGCATAATTGAAGGCAGTGATGTATGTCATCGAGAGCTAATGGAAACAACGTGAAGCACTTTGCTTTCTTGTTCAACTCAGTATCCAAGTCTATATCAATCACTTCCACATGGCGGGTAATAGTTCTTCATGTAAATCTAATGTTCTCAAAAACATTTTGGTTTTCAGGGCGCAGCATGTCAGAAGCAAATAGAATGCATTCTTTCAAAAACTCCCCTTCACCAAAAGGCTTATTTTGTTTCGGGATTTTAACACCAGAACATCATTTGCCTTTGTAATGACTTCCTGAACTGTAGCTTGTCAGACATAAATGTTTAGCTGAGCTTTTAAGTAAGTTGCGATTTTCTCAGCTTTTCTTGCCCTTTCCTCAGTTACCAAGTTACTGCCATAATTAGGATGATTTTTTGAAAAATGGCAACTCAAATATTACTCCTTGCACTCCTTATTCCTTTTTTTTTCTCATTCTAACTTTAACTCTCTGTGTGTGCTGAGCTGACAAAAGTACTTACTTCATAAATCATTATTTCTTTTATAAACGGCAATTTCTTCGGATGCATGATCTCTTAATATACTTCTTCTCCCCCTTCTGTATTTTTCTCTGCTTCCCTCTCCCTATCTCCCACTCACCTTCCTCTTTAACCATACATCTCTCTCACCTTCTGTCTCTGTGTCTGTTACCTTCCCCCTATTTCTCACACACGGTCTCTCTCCCCATACCTCTCTGTTCCTTTATTTCTCTGTCTCTGTTTCCCGCTCCCTATCTCTCACTCTCGGCCTCTCTAACCATAGCTCTCTGACTCTCAAATTCAATCTCTGTATCTGTTTCGCTCCCTATATAACTCACTCTAGGTCTCTACTCATCTCTCTCGCCGCTTCCGCCTCTGTCTCTGTTACCCTCTTTCTATCTCTCAATCTCGGTCTCTCTCCCTTTGCCTCTCTCTCATAACTTCTGTCTCTATTACCCATTTCTCTATCTCTTATTTTCAGCCTCTCTCATCATATCTCTCTCCGCTTCTCTTTCTATTTACCTCTCCATATCTCTCACTCCGGTCTCCCTCCACTTGTTTCGCTATCTCATCTTATTTCTCTGCCTCTTTTTCCAGGCTCCCTAATTTTCACACTCAGTCTCTCTCCTCATATCTCTCTCTCAGCCTGTGTCTGTCTCTGTTATGCTCCACCTCTGTATATCTCTCAATGTTGTCTCTCTCTCTGTGTGTCTTTCTCTTTTTCCTTCTGATTCTGTCTCTGTTTTCAAATTTCTTATCTCTCACACTCTGTTTCTCACTCGCCTTAATTCTTTGACTCTTTCTTTCACTCATCCCATCTCTGCCTCCGTCTGACATTGCATGACCCCTGTATGTCTCAGTGTCAGCTATGGTACAAGTACAATACACAGCGGTAAATGGGAACGATTAATTCATGTCTAGTACTGTTCTAGCCGTGTGCGTCTCAGCATCAGTTGATCCACATATGCTGTACACAGTAGATAAGAGGGATTGATTAACTGCTTTATTGGATTGTATGGCTCGAGTCTGTCTCTTTTTCAACTCATGTATACTGTAAACATGGAGTAAATATACATTGTGTGAGAAACATATAGAGGCCAGATGAGAGAGGGAAAAAGAAAGCATCATAAATATGCGAGGCAGGCGAGTGAGAAATGATATATGCTAGGCGAGTGAGTGAGTGATTGAGTAAGGGGCTGAGAAGGAGAAAGACCTGATGAGGAAGAGATAGATATTTGGAGTGAGAGAGAGAGAGAGAGAGAGAGAGAGAGAGAGAGAGAGAGAGAGAGAGAGAGAGAGAGGGAGATAGGGAGGGAGAGAGAGAGAGAGGTAGCAAAAACTTGAAAGAGGAGAGGTGTGGTAAAGCTGGCTAGTCAAGAGAAATTGGTTAAGAATGATTGAGAGAGAGAGGGCTGGTGAGAGATTGAGCGGTAGAGAGCGAGGGAGACAGAGCGAGAATGTTTGACAGGATAGGCGAGAGAGTGAGGGAGAGAGAGAGAGAAACAGGCCTGGTAAGAGAGAGAGGGGAGGAGAGAGAGAGAGAGAGAGGTGATGCATGTCAGGCGAGAAAGTGTGATGGAGAAACAGAGACAGGACTGGTGAGAGAATGATCGATAGGAAGTGAGAGAGAAGAGTTGATGCAAGCTAGGTGACGAAGTGAGTTATTAAGTGAGTGACTGTCAGAGAGAGAGAGAGAGAGAGAGAGAGAGATAGATAGATAGAGAGAGAGATAGAGAGAGAGAGAGAGAGAGATAGAAAGAGAGGCAAGGAGAGAGAGAGACTGGGAGACAAAGGGAGAGGGAATTCATGTAATGAGAGAGCATGAGTGGGTTTTACCTACAGATAATCTATGACAGTGTAATTATGATCGATTTGCCTCTATACCTGTGTTAATATTTACTATGGATTTGTGGAAGAGTTTTATTGCATAAACATTATCTCCGGTAGTGTTTTAATGTGTGCAGGGTTTTCTGCGATTCAATTCATATTTATACACGGAATGATTAATATTTACATGGGATTCTACTCTCTCATTGTAAATATGAGAAACGGGCATGTGGGAAAATGTTTTTGATTATCGTCAGCACTAGGAAGTAAAGTATTACGAATAGAGTGTCTCAGTGAGAGTCTCAATATTACTCTTTGGTTTCTGTCAGTGTGCTAATATTCCAGAGGTCAGTTGGGTTATTTCACAGTTCACATTGCATCTCAGGCAGTGGATTATTATGTGCAGTGCGTCAATGCGTGTGCTAATATTAAATTGTGGTCTCTGTCAGAGTGTACATAATTCTTGAGGGCACTGGGAAAGTTTTAAATTTCACAGGAAATCTCTCGCATTTGGTTAAGATGTACATAGTGTGTCAGTGAATGTGTTAATATTAACATATATCAATTGCCCCGTGGGGAGATCGAATCCTACAGGATATGAGTTGGGATTGAGATTTGATATTTGAAAATCTTCAGTTCCTCTCGTTATTTAATACATTTCACAATCAGAGTGATGGCACATGTCACTACATTAACCAATTGCTCTCTGAACTTAGTTTGTGTCACAACATAAATAACAGTTTTGGTGCAACAACTCAGGAGCTGGAGCATGAATCCAATTTCTAGTATAAAAAGCCGCAGATATATAGAGTCAAACCACAGCATGTATAGTCGCCACCATATAGAATAAATCATAAAGATTGACCATACGATTATGAAATTCCCCGAGATAACAATCAGTAAAATGATGGATTTTCTGCGGCTTTCCATCTCTGGGTCCCTGGGACTCTCCCTACAGCTCTGACCACGGAGTCTGCTGAGGGCTCTGCTGGCCGCTAAAATGTGTCTGACGGTGAGAGCATTGAGCAGCAGAATCACACCAAATGGGACAAATGGGGTGAGAATATATTGCAGCAACTCGATTGTTACTCAGACCCGTGATTCCTGAACGTCACCTGTTATTTCACAAAACCAGGGGTTGTTATAATGCGAATATTCTCCTGTTAACAGAAAATACCAAGTGATAACCTTTAAGCAGCTTAGCACAGTCACTGTCCCCAGAACGACAGACGCCGTACTCTCGGAGCAATATTTAGTGTTCAGCTTCTGGGAGCAAATGGCCACAAATCGATCAAAGGTAAAAGTGACGGTGAACCAGACAGAACAGTCTGTGACTGTAAACATCAGGGCGGAGTGGATATTACACACGGGGATGGATAACACGAAACGATACTGTCTCCAATAAGCAATCGTAATCTGCCTCAGTATCAGGTCAAGGATAATTACCAGTAGTTCCGCCGCTGCCATGGCCACTAGGTATCGAGTGATACATTTGGAGAGACCGCACTTTCCCCGAGACCGGATTATAATCGTCAATATGTTAACTGCGATGAAGGGAAATAACTTGGACAATTATACATTAGGCTGGCAGCAAACGCAGCAGCTTGTTCGAATTCGGGATGAAATTTGCAACTCATTAACAAATTAAATGCTATTATCTAATTCCTTTACCTGTGGAGCTGATTAAAGGTTTTATTGTAAAATAATCCGGAATACATTATGGATTCAATAAATGAAATGGGGATTAATACAGCATGACGTGCTGATCAATAAGAGATAAAATGATGTATCGATCTAAAGACCAGCAGTCAAAAGCACTGCCCGATGTCCCAGGGACACATATAACCAGAACCGGTAAGAAACCCTTTTGTCACAGGATCAGTCAGCATTTGGAGTGGTGCAATTAATTTATGTGCCCCAGTGTTAGAGAAGGGGAAATCCTGCTTGTATTCCGGCACATGTATAAAATATCCATTATATTTTGAACCGAAAATTTATGCAACAGCAAAATAAAGAAACTGAAGCCTTGACATGCAAGCATTATCGGCAATTGTATTTAAAATGTATTGATGTAATTTAACAATGCTATGTTAATGCATACAAGTACACTGCAGTTAAAAAATATCCATGATGTAAGAATTGTTTTGAAGATTGAGCTGTATAATTGTTTTTAAATGCACAAATACAAGCTCGTTGAATGGCAGACTATCCAAATTATATTACAAACAGCATCAATAAAAATTGACTCAGTTTAACATCATTGACTTTATAATAACCAACTAAATTAATTTATCATCATCGAAATCAGATAAATAATCCCACTGGCAAAGTGCCATCGAATGATTTTCTAAAGCATCTGAACACAAATGGAACAGATTTATCATTGCAATTTTCCCCTGTTGGTTTTCAACCCATGCATGTATTAGTAGATGTGAGAATATCAAAAGATTTTCTTATCCTCACTTTGTCAGCTACAAGCAGCTGGGACTGTTTATCCTGAAGTACAGCAGGAGGCAATAGAGAATCACTCTGTTTTTCATTGAGAAATCCACTGAACAGTATGGAAATAGTAGTCAATTGTAAATTCAAAACAAAGATGGGAAAGAAATGTATATAACCTGACCGATTGAAAAGTTGATGAGGAAGTAAGCTATCTTTTCAATCCAATTCTAACCATCACTGCAAGTGACACGAGTGCAGAAGAGTTGACATTGATTGGAACGGAATGTTTAGCGGATATTTCAGACATTGAAAATGTGGATGTGATCTTCCAGTATTTGTTCTTGGAACTCTGTGTCAGTAACCATGCCGAGCATTAGGTGAAAACAACAGCAAAATACTGTGGATGCTGAAAATCTGAAAGAAAAACAGAAAATGCTCGAAATACTCAACTGGTGAGGCAGCGTCTGTGGAGTGAGAACCAGATTTAACGTTTCAGGTCTGTGAACTTCCAAAAATAAGTAAGATGTTTCCTAAACCAAAGCAAAATTCTTCTGATTATTACACGTGATCATTGGAGATGTAATAAATTAATTTATTAAATAAAGAGTCTCGCCCAAAGCATTGTCTTAATTTGAATAGATAACCTGTGAATGTTGGTAGCACCCTATCTGGAGAAGAGGGTGAATAAATGAAGAGACCAGTAATGCGCTTAAACTTGAGTTACAGAATTAATAGCTGGATAAAGAGATGTACCAGAGACCGCAATAGCACAAAGGACGTATTAGTATTTTGAAGCAGCAAGCTGTGGATTAGCACAAGGGTAGAACTTGAACCAAAGCATACAATTATTAACTACATTACACGCAGTACAAAGCAAACATTATATCACAGTGTAACTTTTTTTCGAATTAATCACAACATCGATACTTACTAGGAACACCAACTGCACCGAGGAGGCGATAGTCAATCTGTTGTATCTCCTGAAACAATTGTTTCATTCGAATTTCTTCAAACATATTTATAGGCAGCCCTCTCTGAATCATGACTTCTCTCTGTGAGTCGCTGGTGATATTGTGTTGAAGGTAACGTGCTGATTGTGTGAGCTGACACAATGAAGGGAGCTCCTTATTTAGAGCAGAGAGAAATCCCCGAGTGGCATCATTAGGCTTCACAGTAACCGGCATAAATTCCAGTTATTGAACAAACAGACTCAATGAACCATTGTCGCCACAATAAATTTCTGCAACACCATCTAGCTCACCTTATTGGAAACAGTTTAGTATTAAAAGTGAGTGAATTCACAATATTTCACCTTCCCATTAAATACTGAGGACAAAGCAGAGAGGTTGGAGATTGTCCATCGAGTGATCGAAAACTGAGAACAAATGATGAAAAAGTGACATAAAAAAGGAAAGAATAAAATATTTTTAAAAACATAGATTGACACAATTGTTTACTCTGATGTATTAAATCGCTGGCCATCTGTGTAAATTCTTTACAATAAACAAATGTTTCTGAAGAGCAGGTTCTTAGAAATGAATCTAATGTTAAACTATAGGATGCGGCTATTTGAATGCTTCCTCCTCAGTTTAGGAATTTATTTTTCTGGGCAACCTAGATTACACTGTTCCTGCATCAACCCAGTAATTTAATTCACATGACCGCCTAAATTGCACTGTTCGCAACTCAGTCCAACAAATTCATTTGATTTATATTTCAAAATAACTGGAGAAGAGATCATCATGTCACACAGCCCACACGAAAGGCCTAGCTGAAATTGCTATGTTCCTAACTTGTGTATTTTTTTCTTTCTTTCAGATGTGGAATAGCAAAATCCACATCAGATATTTCACTGTCACACAGTCCTCGAAGGAGTGTTCAATCAAATCAGTATGGCTTCAAGTTGCATGTAATGCCTTTTATCACACATGACATGAAATGCAAGGTACGATCGCAAAAATCGCTATATTTCTAACTTGTGTATTTCCCTTTTTCAGATGTAGTATAGCAAAATCCCGCAGCAGATTCTGCTACTGCCAGAGAGTCCTCGAACGTGTGTTCAATCAAATCAGTATGGCTTCAAGTTGCATTTACTGATTTTTTTTCTCACATGACATGGAACGCAGAGTAAGACCGCACAGCACGTTTGCACACATTGTCTCGCTGACACAAACACACAAACAAACTAATATTCCTGCACCCTCCAAAGGCAGTTTTTGAAATTTGAAATTGGAAATCCGGGACAGACAGCACATCGCTTTTAAACAGCCAGAGAATGATCCGGGACTGATAGCACACCTTTTTAAACAGACTGAGAATGATCCCGGACATACAGCAAATATCATTAAAAGGGAGACGGAAACAGAATGAATAAAAAGAGAGAATTACGTAAAACTCAGCAGGTCGTGCAGATTCTGTGGATTTGGAACCCGGTTTCACGTTCTGTCGGACAATCATTCACGTATTTTAGGAAAAAGTTAAAGATTACAGATTCTTTCAATAAAAATAGGGCCTGGAAAAATTGCAGCGAGATAGGACAACAAGGAACGTCTGTGATTCAGTGGAACGCAGGAGTGATTAAATAATAAATGGCACAATGAGAAACGGCAAAGTGGGTGGTATTCGAGCAATAAGGTAACAAAGGATGGTCCAGAGGATTTGTTAGTGGGAACAGCAGAAACATTACCAGCAATGGGGGCGGTGCTTATGATCCGATATGTTGAACCTAATGCTGAGGCCATAAGACTACAACTTGCCTAAAATATAGGCTTCAACGCCTTTTAAATCAGACAAGGCAGTTTGCCACCCCGGATTGATTACCTGTTTGGTTTGAATTCGGCAGCCAAGGGATTAATTGAAAAGACAGCTTCTCACAGCTTTTCAGCGCGAGAGAGACAGGACACACTCATATTCATTGCAGAGTATGTTTCACGTTGAAATGGAGATTGACGCTGAATGTATGCTTTCCCAATGGAGGTGAGTTCATGCAGAAAGGAAGATATACTGATCAATTATTGGCCGGAACCAAACCCGGGTTTACATTCTCCAACGAGCCACAGAGCCCAGGACATCTCAGATATTTTAACTTTCCTCCTTTGGGTGAGTTTCACTTTGCTCTGGGATTTGGACTCTGTGGGAACATCGGCGCAAAATCACACGTTTTAATGTGAAATATTTCTGTTTTCTCACCTGTCGACTGGCTGTGAGAAGTGGACCTTTGATTAAAAAATGACAGGGCTCATCCGGGATTTGGACCCGGGCCGTCTCGCATTTCAATTGTGATAATCCCAACGCGAGAATCATACCCCAAAACCAATGAGCCGCCGAAAATGAAGAGAGTAGCTCTCAGATTCGAAGAGGAGTGAGAAAAGGTATCCGGCCCATCGTGCTTCTGCTGCCCCTCAGAGACCTATCTAATTACTCGCCCTCTCCATAGTCCTACTAATGTTGTCCCTTTGACGAATCTCTGATTAATTTGAGACATAACATGAGCAAAGTGCAGCATTCTTGTGAGTAAAAGGGGAATTTGGCGATGAGGTTCAATGTGATTGAAAAAACCCCAGAGAGTTCAAACATTTAACCAAATAACGATGAGGGTGGGAGCACACTGTATCAACAGTCCATCGCCTGAAGCTCTCGGCCAACTCGCCTCCTATTTACAGCAACGTCAGCCATCCATCCCCTACTTTTTGCATTCAAACAGGAATAAATTGCAAAAAAGCCTGCTTCACCGGTTGTTCTGCCTGTGCAAACAGATTGACAGTGATGAAATTATGCCATTAGCTTCTTAAAGCAAACAGCCTTCCTTTACTTCAGGTGAGTGACTGTACGAGATGGATGGTTTTGAGGCAGAATCAAAGCAAATAATATAAATTTCATGTGGCATGCTAGTTGGCAGCAGCAGGACTCAAAGCTGCAATTTTCTGATAACATCACAGCTACCATCGACATTAGACGCCTTACCCATTAGGCCACGAGGCCGCTGCCGTCAGCACAAAATCTGTGAGCAGCAGCACCTTTCACAACAATATGTCTAATAGTAGTTCAATCTGTGAACAGCATCATTCACAACAATATGTCCAATAGTAGTCCAATCTGTGAACAGAAGCACCTTTCACAACAATATGTCTAATAGTAGTCCAATCTGTGAACAGCAGCATCATTCACAAAAATATGTCTAATAGCAGTCCAATCTGTGAACAGCAGCACCATTCACAACAATATGACCAATATTAGTCCAATCTGTGAACAGCAGCACCATTCACAACAATATGTCCAATAGTAGTCCAATCTGTGAACAGCAGCACCATTCACAACAATATGTCCAATAGTAATCCAATCTGTGAACAGCAGCACCATTCACAACAATATGTCTAATACTAGTCCAATCTGTGAGTAGCAGCACCATTCACAACAATATGTCCAATAGTAGTTCAATCTGTGAGCAGCAGCACCATTGACAACAATATGTCCAATAGTAGTCCAATCTGTGAGCAGCAGCACCATTCACAACAATATGTCCAATAGTAGTCCAATCTGTGAACAGCACCATTCACAACAATTTTTCAAATAGTAGTCCAATCTGTGAACAGCAGCACCATTCACAACAATATGTCCAATAGTAGTTCAATCTGTGAACAGCATCATTCACAACAATATGTCCAATAGTAGTCCAATCAGTGAACAGCAGCACCATTGACAACAATATGTCCAATAGTAGTCCAATCTGAAGTAGCAGCACCATTCACAACAATATGTCCAATAGTAGTCCAATCTGTGAACAGCAGCACCATTCACAACAATATGTCCAATAGTAGTCCAATCAGTGAGTAGCAGCACCATTCACAACAATATGTCCAATAGGAGTTCAATCTGTGAGCAGCAGCACCATTCACAACAATATGTCCAATAGTCGTTCAATCTGTGAACAGCATCATTCACAGCAATATGTCCAATAGTAGTCAAATCTGTGAACAGCAGCACCATTCACAACAATATGTCCAATAGTAGTCCAATCTGAAGTAGCAGCACCATTCACAACAATATGTCCAATAGTAGTTCAATCTGTGAACAGCATCATTCACAACAATATGTCCAATAGTAGTCCAATCTGTGAACAGCACCATTCACAACAATATGTCCAATAGTAGTCCAATCTGTGAGCAGCAGCACCATTCACAACAATATGTCCAATAGTAGCCCAATCTGTGAGAAACAGCACGATTCAAAACAATATGTCCAATATAGTCCAATCTTTGAGAAGCAGCACCATTCACAAGAACATGTCCAATAGTAGTCCAATCAGTGAACAGCAGCACCATTGACAACAATATGTCCAATAGTAGTCCAATCTGTGAGCAGCAGCACCATTCACAGCAATATGTTCAATAGTAGTTCAATCTGTGAACAGCAGCACCATTCACAACAATATGTCCAATAGTAGTCCAATCTGTGAACAGCAGCACCATTCACAACAATATGACTAATAGTATTCCAATCTGTGAAGAGCAGCACCATTCACAACAATAGGTACAAAAATAGTCCAATCTGTGAGCAGCAGCACCATTCACAACAATATGTCCAATAGTAGTCCAATCTGTGAGCAGCAGCACCATTCACAACAATATGTCCAATAGAAGTCCATTCTGTGAACAGCAGCACCATTCACAGCAATATGTCCAATAGTAGTCCAATCTGTGAGCAGCACCATTCACAACAATATTTCTAATCGTAGTCCAATCTGTGAACAGCACCATTCACAACAATATGTCCAATAGTAGTTCAATCTGTGAGCAGCAGCACCATTCACAACAATATGTCCAATAGTAGTTCAATCTGTGAGCAGCAGCACCATTCACAACAATATGTCCAATAGTAGTTCAATCTGTGAGCAGCAGCACCATTCACAACACTATGTCCAATAGTAGTTCAATCAGTGAACAGCATCATTCACAACAATATGTCCAATAGTAGTCCAATCTGTGAACAGCACCATTCACAACAATATGTCCAATAGTAGTCCAATCTGTGAGCAGCAGCACCATTCACAACAATATGTCCAATAGTAGTCCAATCTGTGAACAGCAGCACCATTCACAACAATATGTCTAATAGTAGTCCAATCTGTGAACAGCAGCACCATTCACAACAATATGTCTAATAGTAGTCCAATCTGTGAACAGCAGCAACATTCACAACAATATGTCCAATAGCAGTCCAATCTGTGAGCAGCAGCACCATTCACAACAATATGTCTAATAGCAGTCCAATCTGAGAACAGCAGCACCATTCACAACAATATGTTCAATAGAAGTCCAATCTGTGAGTAGCAGCACCATTCACAACAATATGTCCAATAGTAGTCCAATCTGTGAACAGCAGCACCATTCACAACAATATGTCCAATAGTAGTCCAATCTGTGAGTAGCAGCACCATTCACAACAATATGTCCAATAGTAGTCCAATCTGTGAGTAGCAGCACCATTCACAACAATATGTCCAATAGTTGTCCAATCTGTGAACAGCAGCACCATTCACAGCAATATGTCTATTAGTAGTCCAATCTGTGAACAGCAGCACCATTCACAACAATATGTCCAATAGTAGTCCAATCTTGAACAGCAGCACCATTCACAACAATATGTCCAATAGTAGTCCAATCTGTGAGTAGCAGCACCATTCACAACAATATGTTCAATAGTAGTCCAATCTGTGAACAGCAGCACCATTCACAACAATATATCCAATAGTAGTCCAATCTGTGAGTAACAGCGCCATTCACAACAATATGTCCAATAGTAGTCCAATCTGTGAGCAGCAGCACCATTTCAACAATATGTCTAATAGTATTCCAATCTGTGAACAGCAGCACCATTCACAACAATATGTTCAATAGAAATCCAATCTGTGAGTAGCAGCACCATTCACAACAATATGTCCAATAGTAGTCCAATCTGTGAACAGCAGCACCATTCACAACAATATGTCGAATAGTAATCCAATCTGTGAGTAGCAGCACCATTCACAACAATATGTCCAATAGTAGTCCATCTGTGAACAGCAGCACCATTCACAACAATATATCCAATAGTAGTCCAATCTGTGAGTAACAGCACCATTCACAACTATATGTCCAATAGTAGTCCAATCTGTGAGTAGCAGCACCATTCACAACAATATGTCCAATAGTAGTCCAATCTGTGAGTAGCAGCACCATTCACAACAATATGTCCAATAGTAGTCCAATCTGTGAACAGCAGCACCATTCACAACAATATGTCCAAGAGTAATCTAATCTGTGAACAGCAGCACCATTCACAACAATATGTCTAATAGTAGTCCAATCTGTGAGTAGCAGCACCATTCACAACAATATGTCCAATAGTAGTCCAATCTGTGAGCAGCAGCACCATTCACAGCAATATGTCCAAGAGTAGTCCAATCTGTGAGCAGCAGCACCATTCACAACAATATGTCCAATAGTAGTCCAATCTGTGAACAGCAGCACCATTCACAACAATATGTCCAATAGTAGTCCAATCCGTGAACAGCAGCACCATTCACAACAATATGTCCAATAGTAGTCCAATCTGTGAGCAGCACCATTCACAACAATATGTCCAATAGTAGTCCAATCTGTGAACAGCAGCACCATTCACAACAATATGTCCAATATTAGTCCAATCTGTGAGCAGCACCATTCACAACAATATGTCCAATAGTAGTCCAATCTGTGAACAGCAGCACCATTCACAAAAATATGTCTAATAGTAGTCCAATCTGTGAGTAGCAGCACCATTCACAACAATATGTCCAATAGTAGTCCAATCTGTGAGCAGCAGCACCATTCACAGCAATATGTCCAAGAGTAGTCCAATCTGTGAGCAGCAGCACCATTCACAACAATATGTCCAATAGTAGTCCAATCTGCGAACAGCAGCACCATTCACAACAATATGTCCAATAGTAGTCCAATCTGTGAACAGCAGCACCATTCACAACAATATGTCCAATAGTAGTCCAATCTGTGAGCAGCACCATTCACAACAATATGTCCAATAGTAGTCCAATCTGTGAACAGCAGCACCATTCACAACAATATGTCCAATAGTAGTCCAATCTGTGAGCAGCACCATTCACAACAATATGTCCAATAGTAGTCCAATCTGTGAACAGCAGCACCATTCACAACAATATGTCTAATAGTAGTCCAATCTGTGAACAGCAGCACAATTCACAACAATATGTCCAATAGAAGTCCAATCTGTGAACAGCAGCACCATTCACAACAATATGTCCAATAGTAGTCCAATCTGTGAACAGCAGCACCATTCACAACAATATGTCCAATAGTAGTCCAATCTGTGAACAGCAGCACCATTCACAACAATATGTCCAATAGTAGTCCAATCTGTGAGCAGCACCATTCACAACAATATGTCCAATAGTAGTCCAATCTGTGAGCAGCAGCACCATTCACAACAATATGTCCAATAGTAGTCCAATCTGTGAACAGCAGCACCATTCACAACAATATGTCCAATAGTAGTCCAATCTGTGAACAGCAGCACCATTCACAACAATATGTGCAATAATAGTCCAATCTGTGAACAGCAGCTCCAACCCAACAATATGTCCAATAGTAGTCCAATCTGTGGGCAGCTGCACCATTCACAACAATATGTCCAACAGTAGTCCAATCTGTGAACAGCACCATTCACATCAATATGTCCAATAGTAGTCCAATCTGTGAACAGCAGCACCATTCACAACAATATGTCCAATAGTAGTCCAATCTGTGAACAGCAGCACCATTCACAACAATATGTCCAATCGTAGTCCAATCTATGAACAGCAGCACCATTCACAACAATATGTCCTATTGTCGTCCAATCTGTGAACTACAGCGCCATTCACAACAAGATGTTCAATAGTCGTCCAATCTGTGAACAGCAGCACCATTCACAACAATATGTCCAATAGTAGTCCAATCTGTGAACAGCAGCACCATTTACAACAATATGTCCAATATTAGTCCAATCTGAGAGCAGCAGCACCATTCAAAACAATATGACTAACAGTAGTCCAATCTGTGAGCAGCAGCACCATTCACAACAATATGTCCAATAGTAGTTCAATCTGTGAACAGCATCATTCACAACAATATGTCCAATAGTAGTCCAATCTGTGAACAGCACCATTCACAACAATATGTCCAATAGTAGTCCAATCTGTGAGCAGCTGCACCATTCACAACAATATGTCCAATAGTAGCCCAATCTGTGAGCAACAGCACGATTCAAAACATTATGTCCATACGTAGTCCAATCTTTGAGAAGCAGCACCATTCACAAGAATATGTCCAATAGTAGTCCAATCAGTGAACAGCAGCACCATTCACAACAATATGTCGAATAGAAGTCCAATCTGTGAGCAGCAAAACCAGTCACAACAATATGTCCAATATAGTCCAATCTGTGAACAGCAGCACCATTCACAACAATATGTCCAAAAATAGTCCAATCTGTGAGCAGCAGCACCATTCACAACAATATGTCCAATAGTAGTCCAATCTGTGAACAGCAGCACCATTCACAGCAATATGTCCAATAGTAGTCCAATCTGTGAAAGCAGCACCATTCACAACAATATGTCCAATAGTAGTCCAATCTGTGAACAGCAGCACCATTCACAGCAATATGTCCAATAGTAGTCCAATCTGTGAGCAGCAGCACCATTCACAAAAATATTTCTAATCGTAGCCCATTCTGTGAACAGCACCATTCACAACAATATGTCCAATAGTAGTTCAATCTGTGAGCAGCAGCACCATTCACAACAATATGTCCAATAGTAGTCCAGTCTGTGAGCAACAGCAACATTCACAACAATATGTCCAATAGTAGTCCAATCTGTGAACAGCAGCACCATTCACAACAATATGTCCAATAGTAGTCCAATCTGTGAGCAGCAGCACCATTCACAGCAATATGTCCAGTAGTAGTCTAATCTGTGAGCAACAGCACCATTCACAACAATATGTCCAATAGTAGTTCAATCTGTGAGCAGCAGCACCATTCACAACAATATGTCAAATAGCAGTTCAATCTGTGAGCAGCAGCACCATTCACAACAATATGTCCTATAGTAGTTCAATCTGTGAGCAGCAGCACCATTCACAACACTATGTCCAATAGTAGTTCAATCTGTGAACAGCATCATTCACAACAATATGTCCAATAGTAGTCCAATCTGTGAACAGCAGCACCATTCACAACAATATGTCCAATAGTAGTCCAATCTGTGAACAGCAGCATTCACAACAATATGTCCAATAGTAGTCCAATCTGTGAACAGCAGCACCATTCACAACAATATGTCCAATAGTAGTCCAACCTGTGAACAGCACCATTCACAACAATATGTCCAATAGTAGTCCAATCTGTGAACAGCAGCACCATTCACAACAATATGTCTAATAGTAGTCCAATCTGTGAACAGCAGCACCATTCACAACAATATGTCAAATAGTAGTCCAATCTGTGAACAGCAATAATCACAACAATATGTACAATAGTAGTCCAATCTGTGAGCAGCAGCACCATTCACAGCAATATGTCCAATAGTAGTCCAATCTGTGAGCAGCAGCACCATTCACAACAATATGTCCAATAGTAGTCCAATCTGTGAGCAGCAGCAGCATTCACAACAATATGTCCAATAGTAGTTCAATCTGTGAACAGCAGCACCATTCTCAACATTATGTCCAATAGTAGTCCAATCTGTGAGCAGCAGCACCATTCACAACCATATGTCGAATAGTAGTCCAATCTGTGAACAGCAGCACCATTCACAACAATATGTCTCATAGTAGTCCAATCTGTGAGCAGCACCATTCACAACAATATGTCCAATAGTAGTCCAATCTGTGAGCAGCAGCACCATTCACAACCATATGTCGAATAGTAGTCCAATCTGTGAACAGCAGCACCATTCACAACAATATGTCCAATAGTAGTCCAATCTGTGAACAGCAGCACCATATACAACAATATGTCCAATAGTAGTCCAATCTGTGAACAGCATCATTCACAACAATATGTCCAATAGTAGTCCAATCTGTGAACAGCAGCATTCACAACAATATGTCCAATAGTAGTCCAATCTGTGAGCAGCAGCACCATTCACAACAATATGTCCAATAGTAGTCCAATCTGTGAACAGCAGCACCATTCACAACAATATGTCCAATAGTAGTCCAATCTATGAGCAGCACCATTCACATCAATATGTCCAATAGTAGTCCAATCTGTGAGCAGCAGCACCATTCACAGCAATATGTCCAGTAGTAGTCTAATCTGTGAGCAACAGCACCATTCACAACAATATGTCCAATAGTAGTTCAATCTGTGAGCAGCAGCACCATTCACAGCAATATGTCCAGTAGTAGTCTAATCTGTGAGCAACAGCACCATTCACAACAATATGTCCAATAGCAGTTCAATCTGTGAGCAGCAGCACCATTCACAACAATATGTCCAATAATAGTTCAATCTGTGAGCAGCAGCACCATTCACAACACTATGTCCAATAGTAGTTCAAACTGTGAAGAGCATCATTCACAACAATATGTCCAATCGTAGTCCAATCTGTGAACAGCAGTATTCACAACAATATGTCCAATAGTAGTCCAATCTGTGAGCAGCAGCACCATTCACAACAATATGTCCAATTGTAGTCCAACCTGTGAACAGCACCATTCACAACAATATGTCCAATATTAGTCCAATCTGTGAACAGCAGCACCATTCACAACAATATGTCTAATAGTAGTCCAATCTGTGAACAGCAGCACCATTCACAACAATATGTCAAATAGTAGTCCAATCTGTGAACAGCACCATTCTCAACAATATGTCCAATAGTAGTCCAATCTGTGAACAGCAATATTCACAACAATATGTACAATAGTAGTCCAATCTGTGAGCAGCAGCACCATTCACAGCAATATGTCCAATAGTAGTCCAATCTGTGAGCAGCAGCACCATTCACAACAATATGTTCAATAATAGTCCAATCTGTGAGCAGCAGCACCATTCACAACAATATGTCCAATAGTAGGCCAATCTGTGAGCAGCAGCACCATTCACAACCATATGTCGAATAGTAGTCCAATCTGTGAGCAGCAGCACCATTCACAACAATATGTCTCATAGTAGTCCAATCTGTGAGCAGCACCATTCACAACAATATGTCCAATAGTAGTCCAATCTGTGAGCAGCAGCACCATTCACAACCATATGTCGAATAGTAGTCCAATCTGTGAACAGCAGCACCATTCACAACAATATGTTCAATAGTAGTCCAATCTGTGAGTAGCAGCACCATTCACATCAATATGTCCAATAGTATTCCAATCTGTGAACAGCAGCAACATTCACAACAATATGTCCAATAGTAGTCCAATCTGTGAACAGCAGCACCATTCACAACAATATGTCCAATAGTAGTCCAATCTGTGAGTAGCAGCACCATTCACAACAATATGTCCAATAGTTGTCCAATCAGTGATCAGCAGCACCATTCACAGCAATATGTCTATTAGTAGTCCAATCTGTGAACAGCAGCACCATTCACAACAATAGGTCCAATAGTAGTCCAATCTGTGAGCAGCAGCACCATTTACAACAATATTTCTAATCGTAGTCCAATCTGTGAACAGCACCATTCACAACAATATGTCTAATAGTAGTTCAATCTGTGAGCAGCAGCACCATTCACAACAATATGTCCAATAGTAGTCCAGTCTGTGAGCAACAGCACCATTCACAACAATATGTCCAATAGTAGTCCAATCTGTGAACAGCACCATTCACAACAATATGTCCAATAGTAGTCCAATCTATGAGCAGCACCATTCACAACAATATGTCCAATAGTAGTCCAATCTGTGAGCAGCAGCACCATTCACAGCAATATGTCCAGTAGTAGTCTAATCTGTGAGCAACAGCACCATTCACAACAATATGTCCAATAGTAGTCCAATCTGTGAACAGCAGCACCATTCACAACAATATGTCAAATAGTAGTCCAATCTATGAGCAGCACCATTCACAACAATATGTCCAATAGTAGTTCAATCTGTGAGCAGCAGCACCATTCACAACAATATGGCCAATAGTAGTTCAATCTGTGAGCAGCAGCACCATTCACAACAATATGGCCAATAGTAGTTCAATCTGTGAGCAGCAGCACCATTCACAACACTATGTCCAATAGTAGTTCAATCTGTGAACAGCATCATTCACAACAATATGTCCAATAGTAGTCCAATCTGTGAACAGTACCATTCACAACAATATGTCCAATAGTAGTCCAATCTGTGAGCAGCAGCACCATTCACAACAATATGTCCAATAGTAGTCCAATCTGTGAACAGCACCATTCACAACAATATGTCCAATAGTAGTCCAATCTGTGAACAGCAGCACCATTCACAACAACATGTCTAATAGTAGTCCAATCTGTGAGCAGCAGCACCATTCACAGCAATATGTCCAATAGTAGTCCAATCTGTGAGCAGCAGCAACATTCACAACAATATGTCTAATAGTAGTGCAATCTGTGATCAGCAGCACCATTCACAACAATATGTTCAATAGAAGTCCAATCTGTGAGTAGCAGCACCATTCACAACAATATGTCCAATAGTAGTCCAATCTGTGAACAGCAGCACCATTCACAACAATATGTCCAATTGTAGTCCAATCTGTGAGTAGCAGCACCATTCACAACAATATGTCCAATAGTAGTCCAAACTGTGAGTAGCAGCACCATTCACAGCAATATGTCCAATAGTTGTCCAATCTGTGAACAGCAGCACCATTCACAGCAATATGTCTATTAGTAGTCCAATCTGTGAACAGCAGCACCATTCACAACAATATGTCCAATAGTAGTCCAATCTTGAACAGCAGCACCATTCACAACAATATGTCCAATAGTAGTCCAATCTGTGAGAAGCAGCACCATTCACAACAATATGTCCAATAGTAGTCCAATCTGTGAACAGCAGCACCATTCACAACAATATATCCAATAGTAGTCCAATCTGTGAGTAACAGCACCATTCACAACAATATGTCCAATAGTAGTCCAATCTGTGAGCAGCAGCACCATTCACAACAATATGTCCAATAGTAATCTAATCTGTGAACAGCAGCACCATTCACAACAATATGTCTAATAGTAGTCCAATCTGTGAGTAGCAGCACCATTAACAACTATATGTCCAATAGTAGTCCAATCTGTGAGCAGCAGCACCATTCACAGCAATATGTCCAATAGTGGTCCAATCTGCGAGCAGCACCATTCACAACAATATGTCCAATAGTAATCTAATCTGTGAACAGCAGCACCATTCACAACAATATGTCTAATAGTAGTCCAATCTGTGAGTAGCAGCACCATTAACAACAATATGTCCAATAGTAGTCCAATCTGTGAACAGCAGCACCATTTACAACAATATGTCCAATAATAGTCCAATCTGTGAACAGCAGCTCCAACCCAACAATATGTCTAATAGTAGCCCAATCTGTGAGCAGCAGCACCATTCATAACAATATGTCCAATAGTAGTCCAATCTGTGAGCAGCACCATTCACAACAATATGTCCAATAGTAGTCCAATCTGTGAACAGCAGCACCATTCACAACAATATGTCCAATAGTAGTCCAATCATTGAACAGCAGCACCATTCACAACAAAATGTCCAATATTAGTCCAATCGGTGAACAGCAGCACCATTCACAACAATATGTCCAATAGTAGTCCAATCTGTGAACAGCAGCACCATTCACAACAATATGTACAATAGTAGTCCAATCTATGAGCAGCACCATTCACAACAATATGTCCAATAGTAGTACAATCTGTGAGCAGCAGCACCATTCACAGCAATATGTCCAGTAGTAGTCTAACCTGTGAGCAACAGCACCATTCACAACAATATGTCCAATAGTAGTTCAATCTGTGAGCAGCAGCACCATTCACAACAATATGTCCAATAGTAGTTCAATCTGTGAGCAGCAGCACCATTCACAACAATATGTCCAATAGTAGTTCAATCTGTGAGCAGCAGCACCATTCACAACACTATGTCCAATAGTAGTTCAATCTGTGAACAGCATCATTCACAACAATATGTCCAATAGTAGTCCAATCTGTGAACAGCACCATTCACGACAATATGTCCAATAGTAGTCCAATCTATGAGCAGCAGCACCATTCACAACAATATGTCCAATCGTAGTCCAATCTGGGAACAGCACCATTCACAACAATATGTCCAATAGTAGTCCAATCTGTGAACAGCAGCACCATTCACAACAATATGTCTAATAGTAGTCCAATCTGTGAACAGCAGCACCATTCACAACAATATGTCTAATAGTAGTCCAATCTGTGAACAGCACCATTCACAACAATATGTCCAACAGTAATCCAAACTGTGAGCAGCAGCACCATTCACAACAATATGTCCAATAGTAGTCCAATCTGTGAGCAGCAGCACCATTCACAACAATATGTCCAATAGTAGTCCAATCTGTGAGCAGCAGCACCATTCACAACAATATGTACAATAGTAGTCCAATCTGTGAGCAGCAGCACCATTCACAAGCATATGACGAATAGTAGTCCAATCTGTGAACAGCAGCACCTATCACAACAATATGTCTAATAGTAGTCCAATCTGTGAGCAGCAGCACCATTCACAACAATATGTCCAATAGTAGTCCAATCTGTGAGCAGCATCACCATTCACAACAATATGTTCAATAGAAGTCCAATCTGTGAGTAGCAGCACCATTCACAACAATATGTCCAATAGTAGTCCAATCTGTGAACAGCAGCATCATTCACAACAATATGTCCAATAGTAGTCCAATCTGTGAGCAGCAGCACCATTCACAGCAATATGTCCAATAGTAGTCCAATCTGTGAGCAGCAGCACCATTCACAACAATATGTCCAATAGTATTCCAATCTGTGAGCAGCAGCACCATTCACAACAATATGTTCAATAGAAGTCCAATCTGTGAGTAGCAGCACCATTCACAACAATATGTCCAATAGTAGTCCAATCTGTGAGCAGCAGCACCATTCACAACAATATGTCCAATAGTAGTCCAATCTGTGAACAGCACCATTCACAACAATATGTCCAATAGTTGTCCAATCTGTGAACAGCAGCACCATTCACAGCAATATGTCCAATAGTAGTCCAATCTGTGAGTAGCAGCACCATTCACAACAATATGTCCAATAGTAGTCCAATCTGTGAGTAGCAGCACCATTCACAACAATATGTCCAATAGTTGTCCAATCTGTGAACAGCAGCACCATTCACAACAATATGTCCAACAGTAGTCCAATCTGAGAGCAACAGCACCATTCACAACAATATGTCCATTAGTAGTCCAATCTCTGAGTAGCAGCACCATTCACAACTATATGTCCAATAGTAGTCCAATCTTGAACAGCAGCACCATTCACAACAATATGTCCAATAGTAGTCCAATCTCTGAGTAGCAGCACCATTCACAACAATATGTCCAATAGTAGTCCAATCTGTGAACAGCAGCACCATTCACAACAATATGTCCAATAGTAGTCCAATCTGTGAACAGCAGCACCATTCACAACAATATGTCCAATAGTAGTCCAATCTGTGAACAGCAGCACCATTCACAACAATATGTTCAATAGTAGTCCAATCTGTGAACAGCAGCACCATTCACAACAATATGTCCAATAGTAGTCCAATCTGTGAACAGCAGCACCATTCACAACAATATATCCAATAGTAGTCCAATCTGTGAGCAGCAGCACCATTCACAACAATATGTCCAATAGTAGTCCAATCTGTGAACAGCAGCACCATTCACAACAATATGTCCAATAGTAGTCCAATCTGTGAACAGAAGCACCATTCACAACAATATATCCAATAGTAGTCCAATCTGTGAACAGCAGCACCATTCACAACAATATATCCAATAGTATTCCAATCTGTGAGCAGCAGCACCATTCACAGCAATATGTCCAATAGTAGTCCAATCTGTGAACAGCAGCACCATTCACAACAATATGTCCAATAGTAGTCCAATCTGTGAGCAGCACCATTCACAACAATATGTCCAATAGTAGTCCAATCTGTGAGCAACAGCAACATTCACAACAATATGTCCAATAGAAGTCCAATCTGTGAACAGCAGCACCATTCACAACAATATGTCCTATAGTAGTCCAATCTGTGAACAGCAGCACCATTCACAACAATATGTCCAATAATAGTCCAATCTCTGAACAGCAGCTCCAACCCAACAATATGTCCAATAGTAGTCCAATCTGTGGGCAGCTGCACCATTCACAACAATATGTCCAATAGTAGTCCAATCTGTGAGCAGCACCATTCACAACAATATGTCCAATAGTAGTCCAATCTGTGAACAGCAGCACCATTCACAACAATATGTCCAATAGTAGTCCAATCTGTGAACAGCAGCACCATTTACAACAATATGTCCAATATTAGTCCAATCTGAGAGCAGCAGCACCATTCAAAACAATATGACTAATAGTAGTCCAATCTGTGAGCAGCAGCACCATTCACAACAATATGTCCAATAGTAGTTCAATCTGTGAACAGCATCATTCACAACAATATGTCCAATAGTAGTCCAATCTGTGAACAGCACCATTCACAACAATATGTCCAATAGTAGTCCAATCTGTGAGCAGCAGCACCATTCACAACAATATGTCCAATAGTAGCCCAATCTGTGAGCAACAGCACCATTCACAACAATATGTCCAATAGTAGCCCAATCTGTGAGCAGCAGCACCATTCACAGCAATATGTTCAATAGTAGTCCAATCAGTGAACAGCAGCACCATTCACAACAATATGTCGAATAGAAGTCCAATCTGTGAGCAGCAAAACCAGTCACAACAATATGTCCAATAGTAGTCCAACCTGTGAGCAGCAGCACCATTCACAACAATATGTCCAATAGTAGTCCAATCTGTGAAAGCAGCACCATTCACAACAATATGTCCAATAGTAGTCCAATCTGTGAACAGCAGCACCATTCACAACAATATGTCCAATAGTAGTCCAATCTGTGAGCAGCAGCACCATTCACAACAATATTTCTAATCGTAGTCCATTCTGTGAACAGCACCATTCACAACAATATGTCCAATAGTAGTTCAATCTGTGAGCAGCAGCACCATTCACAACAATATGTCCAATAGTAGTTCAATCTGTGAGCAGCAGCACCATTCACAACAATATGTCCAATAGCAGTTCAATCTGTGAGCATCAGCACCATTCACAACAATATGTCCAATAGTAGTTCAATCTGTGAGCAGCAGCACCATTCACAACACTATGTCCAATAGTAGTTCAATCTGTGAACAGCATCATTCACAACAATATGTCCAATAGTAGTCCAATCTGTGAACAGCAGCATTCACAACAATATGTCCAATAGCAGTCCAATCTGTGAGCAGCAGCACCATTCACAACATTATGTCCAATAGTAGTCCAACCTGTGAACAGCACCATTCACAACAATATGTCCAATAGTAGTCCAATCTGTGAACAGCAGCACCATTCACAACAATATGTGTAATAGTAGTCCAATCTGTGAACAGCAGCACCATTCACAACAATATGTCAAATAGTATTCCAATCTGTGAACAGCAATATTCACAACAATATGTACAATATTAGTCCAATCTGTGAGCAGCAGCACCATTCACAGCAATATGTCCAATAGTAGTCCAATCTGTGAGCAGCAGCACCATTCACAACAATATGTCCAATAGTAGTCCAATCTGTGAGCAGCAGCACCATTCACAACAATGTGTCCAATAGTAGTCCAATCTGTGAGCAGCAGCACCATTCACAACCATATGTCGAATAGTAGTCCATTCTGTGAACAGCAGCACCATTCACAACAATATGTCTCATATTAGTCCAATCTGTGAGCAGCACCATTCACAACAATATGTCCAATAGTAGTCCAATCTGTGAGCAGCAGCACCATTCACAACCATATGTCGAATAGTAGTCCAATCTGTGAACAGCAGCACCATTCACAACAATATGTTCAATAGTAGTCCAATCTGTGAGTAGCAGCACCATTCACAACAATATGTCCAATAGTACTCCAATCTGTGAACAGCAGCACCATTCACAACAATATGTCCAATGGTAGTCCAATCTGTGAACAGCAGCAACATTCACAACAATATGTCCAATAGTAGTCCAATCTGTGAACAGCAGCACCATTCACAACAATATGTCTAATAGTAGTCCAATCTGTGGGTAGCAGCACCATTCACAACAATATGTGCAATCGTAGTCCAATCTGTGAGTAGCAGCACCATTCACAACAATATGTCAAATAGTTGTCCAATCTGTGAACAGCAGCACCATTCACAGCAATATGTCTATTGTAGTCCAATCTGTGAACAGCAGCACAATTCACAACAATATGTCCAATTGTAGTCCAATCTGTGAGCAGCAGCACCATTTACAACAATATTTCTAATCGTAGTCCAATCTATGAGCAGCACCATTCACAACAATATCTCCAATAGTAGTCCAATCTGTGAGCAGCAGCACCATTCACAGCAATATGTCCAATAGTAGTCCAATCTGTGAACAGCACCATTCACAACAATATGTCCAATAGTAGCCCAATCTGTGAGCAGCAGCACAATTCACAACAATATGTCCAATTGTCGTCCAATCTGTGAACAGCAGCACCATTCACAACAATATGTCTAATAGTAGTCCAATCTGTGAGCAGCAGCACCAGTCACAACAATATGTTCAATATTAGTCCAATCTGTGAGCAACAGCACCATTCACAACAATATGTCTAATAGTATTCCAATCTGTGAACAGCAGCACCATTCACAAAAATATGTCCAATAGTAGTCCAATCTGTGAACAGCAGCACCATTCACAACAATATGTCCAATAGTAGTTCAATCTGTGAGCAGCAGCACCATTCACAACACTATGTCCAATAGTAGTTCAATCTGTTAACAGCATCATTCACAACAATATGTCCAATAGTAGTCCAATCTGTTACAGCACCATTCACAACAATATGTCCAATAGTAGTCCAATCTGTGAGCAGCAGCATCATTCACAACAATATGTCCAATAGTAGTCCAATCTGTGAACAGCACCATTCACAACAATATGTCCAATAGTAGTCCAATCTGTGAACAGCAGCACCATTCACAACAATAGGTCTAATAGTAGTCCAATCTGTGAACAGCAGCACCATTCACAACAATATGTCAAAGAGTAGTCCAATCTGTGAACAGCACCATTCACAACAAGATGTCCAATAGTAGTCCAATCTGTGAGCAGCAGCACCATTCACAACAATATGTCCAATAGTAGTCCAATCTGTGAGCAGCAGACCATTCACAACAATATGTCCAATAGTAGTCCAATCTGTGAGCAGCAGCACCATTCACAACAATATGGCCAATAGTAGTCCAATCTATGAACAACAGCACCATTCACAACAATATGGCCAATAGTAGTCCAATCTGTGAGCAGCAGCACCATTCACAACAATATGGCCAATAGGAGTCCAATCTGTGAGCAGCAGCACCATTCACAACCATATGTCGAATAGTAGTCCAATCTATGAACAGCAGCACCATTCACAACAATATGTCTAATAGCAGTCCAATCTGTGAACAGCAGCACCATTCACAACAATATGTTCAATAGAAGTCCAATCTGTGAGTAGCAGCACCATTCACAACAATATGTCCAATAGTAGTCCAATCTGTGAACAGCAGCACCATTCACAACAATATGTCCAATTGTAGTCCAATCTGTGAGTAGCAGCACCATTCACAACAATATGTCCAATAGTAGTCCAAACTGTGAGTAGCAGCACCATTCACAGCAATATGTCCAATAGTTGTCCAATCTGTGAACAGCAGCACCATTCACAGCAATATGTCTATTAGTAGTCCAAGCTGTGAACAGCAGCACCATTCACAACAATATGTCCAATAGTAGTCCAATCTTGAACAGCAGCACCATTCACAACAATATGTCCAATAGTAGTCCAATCTGTGAGAAGCAGCACCATTCACAACAATATGTCCAATAGTAGTCCAATCTGTGAACAGCAGCACCATTCACAACAATATATCCAATAGTAGTCCAATCTGTGAGTAACAGCACCATTCACAACAATATGTCCAATAGTAGTCCAATCTGTGAGCAGCAGCACCATTCACAACAATATGTCCAATAGTAATCTAATCTGTGAACAGCAGCGCCATTCACAACAATATGTCTAATAGTAGTCCAATCTGTGAACAGCACCATTCACAACAATATGTCCAACAGTAATCCAAACTGTGAGCAGCAGCACCATTCACAACAATATGTCCAATAGTAGTCCAATCTGTGAGCAGCAGCACCATTCACAACAATATGTCCAATAGTAGTCCAATCTGTGAGCAGCAGCACCATTCACAACAATATGTACAATAGTAGTCCAATCTGTGAGCAGCAGCACCATTCACAAGCATATGTCGAATAGTAGTCCAATCTGTGAACAGCAGCACCTATCACAACAATATGTCTAATAGTAGTCCAATCTGTGAGCAGCAGCACCATTCACAACAATATGTCCAATAGTAGTCCAATCTGTGAGCAGCATCACCATTCACAACAATATGTTCAATAGAAGTCCAATCTGTGAGTAGCAGCACCATTCACAACAATATGTCCAATAGTAGTCCAATCTGTGAACAGCAGCATCATTCACAACAATATGTCCAATAGTAGTCCAATCTGTGAGCAGCAGCACCATTCACAGCAATATGTCCAATAGTAGTCCAATCTGTGAGCAGCAGCACCATTCACAACAATATGTCCAATAGTATTCCAATCTGTGAGCAGCAGCACCATTCACAACAATATGTTCAATAGAAGTCCAATCTGTGAGTAGCAGCACCATTCACAACAATATGTCCAATAGTAGTCCAATCTGTGAGCAGCAGCACCATTCACAACAATATGTCCAATAGTAGTCCAATCTGTGAACAGCACCATTCACAACAATATGTCCAATAGTTGTCCAATCTGTGAACAGCAGCACCATTCACAGCAATATGTCCAATAGTAGTCCAATCTGTGAGTAGCAGCACCATTCACAACAATATGTCCAATAGTAGTCCAATCTGTGAGTAGCAGCACCATTCACAACAATATGTCCAATAGTTGTCCAATCTGTGAACAGCAGCACCATTCACAACAATATGTCCAACAGTAGTCCAATCTGAGAGCAACAGCACCATTCACAACAATATGTCCATTAGTAGTCCAATCTCTGAGTAGCAGCACCATTCACAACTATATGTCCAATAGTAGTCCAATCTTGAACAGCAGCACCATTCACAACAATATGTCCAATAGTAGTCCAATCTCTGAGTAGCAGCACCATTCACAACAATATGTCCAATAGTAGTCCAATCTGTGAACAGCAGCACCATTCACAACAATATGTCCAATAGTAGTCCAATCTGTGAACAGCAGCACCATTCACAACAATATGTCCAATAGTAGTCCAATCTGTGAACAGCAGCACCATTCACAACAATATGTTCAATAGTAGTCCAATCTGTGAACAGCAGCACCATTCACAACAATATGTCCAATAGTAGTCCAATCTGTGAACAGCAGCACCATTCACAACAATATATCCAATAGTAGTCCAATCTGTGAGCAGCAGCACCATTCACAACAATATGTCCAATAGTAGTCCAATCTGTGAACAGCAGCACCATTCACAACAATATGTCCAATAGTAGTCCAATCTGTGAACAGCAGCACCATTCACAACAATATATCCAATAGTAGTCCAATCTGTGAACAGCAGCACCATTCACAACAATATATCCAATAGTATTCCAATCTGTGAGCAGCAGCACCATTCACAGCAATATGTCCAATAGTAGTCCAATCTGTGAACAGCAGCACCATTCACAACAATATGTCCAATAGTAGTCCAATCTGTGAGCAGCACCATTCACAACAATATGTCCAATAGTAGTCCAATCTGTGAGCAACAGCAACATTCACAACAATATGTCCAATAGAAGTCCAATCTGTGAACAGCAGCACCATTCACAACAATATGTCCAATAGTAGTCCAATCTGTGAACAGCAGCACCATTCACAACAATATGTCCAATAATAGTCCAATCTGTGAACAGCAGCTCCAACCCAACAATATGTCCAATAGTAGTCCAATCTGTGGGCAGCTGCACCATTCACAACAATATGTCCAATAGTAGTCCAATCTGTGAGCAGCACCATTCACAACAATATGTCCAATAGTAGTCCAATCTGTGAACAGCAGCACCATTCACAACAATATGTCCTATTGTCGTCCAATCTGTGAACAGCAGCACCATTCACAACAATATGTCTAATAGTAGTCCAATCTGTGGGCAGCAGCACCATTCACAACAATATGTCCAATAGTAGTCCAATCTGTGAGCAGCAGCACCATTCACAACAATATGTTCAATATTAGTCCAACCTGTGAACAACAGCACCATTCGCAACAATATGTCTAATAGTATTCCAATCTCTGAACAGCAGCACCATTCACAAAAATATGTCCAATAGTAGTCCAATCTGTGAACAGCAGCGCCATTCACAACAAGATGTTCAATAGTCGTCCAATCTGTGAACAGCAGCACCATTCACAACAATATGTCCAATAGTAGTCCAATCTGTGAACAGCAGCACCATTTACAACAATATGTCCAATATTAGTCCAATCTGAGAGCAGCAGCACCATTCAAAACAATATGACTAATAGTAGTCCAATCTGTGAGCAGCAGCACCATTCACAACAATATGTCCAATAGTAGTTCAATCTGTGAACAGCATCATTCACAACAATATGTCCAATAGTAGTCCAATCTGTGAACAGCACCATTCACAACAATATGTCCAATAGTAGTCCAATCTGTGAGCAGCAGCACCATTCACAACAATATGTCCAATAGTAGCCCAATCTGTGAGCAACAGCACCATTCACAACAATATGTCCAATAGTAGCCCAATCTGTGAGCAGCAGCACCATTCACAGCAATATGTTCAATAGTAGTCCAATCAGTGAACAGCAGCACCATTCACAACAATATGTCGAATAGAAGTCCAATCTGTGAGCAGCAAAACCAGTCACAACAATATGTCCAATAGTAGTCCAATCTGTGAGCAGCAGCACCATTCACAACAATATGTCCAATAGTAGTCCAATCTGTGAAAGCAGCACCATTCACAACAATATGTCCAATAGTAGTCCAATCTGTGAACAGCAGCACCATTCACAACAATATGTCCAATAGTAGTCCAATCTGTGAGCAGCAGCACCATTCACAACAATATTTCTAATCGTAGTCCATTCTGTGAACAGCACCATTCACAACAATATGTCCAATAGTAGTTCAATCTGTGAGCAGCAGCACCATTCACAACAATATGTCCAATAGTAGTTCAATCTGTGAGCAGCAGCACCATTCACAACAATATGTCCAATAGCAGTTCAATCTGTGAGCATCAGCACCATTCACAACAATATGTCCAATAGTAGTTCAATCTGTGAGCAGCAGCACCATTCACAACACTATGTCCAATAGTAGTTCAATCTGTGAACAGCATCATTCACAACAATATGTCCAATAGTAGTCCAATCTGTGAACAGCAGCATTCACAACAATATGTCCAATAGCAGTCCAATCTGTGAGCAGCAGCACCATTCACAACATTATGTCCAATAGTAGTCCAACCTGTGAACAGCACCATTCACAACAATATGTCCAATAGTAGTCCAATCTGTGAACAGCAGCACCATTCACAACAATATGTGTAATAGTAGTCCAATCTGTGAACAGCAGCACCATTCACAACAATATGTCAAATAGTATTCCAATCTGTGAACAGCAATATTCACAACAATATGTACAATATTAGTCCAATCTGTGAGCAGCAGCACCATTCACAGCAATATGTCCAATAGTAGTCCAATCTGTGAGCAGCAGCACCATTCACAACCATATGTCCAATAGTAGTCCAATCTGTGAGCAGCAGCACCATTCACAACAATGTGTCCAATAGTAGTCCAATCTGTGAGCAGCAGCACCATTCACAACCATATGTCGAATAGTAGTCCATTCTGTGAACAGCAGCACCATTCACAACAATATGTCTCATATTAGTCCAATCTGTGAGCAGCACCATTCACAACAATATGTCCAATAGTAGTCCAATCTGTGAGCAGCAGCACCATTCACAACCATATGTCGAATAGTAGTCCAATCTGTGAACAGCAGCACCATTCACAACAATATGTTCAATAGTAGTCCAATCTGTGAGTAGCAGCACCATTCACAACAATATGTCCAATAGTAGTCCAATCTGTGAACAGCAGCACCATTCACAACAATATGTCCAATGGTAGTCCAATCTGTGAACAGCAGCAACATTCACAACAATATGTCCAATAGTAGTCCAATCTGTGAACAGCAGCACCATTCACAACAATATGTCCAATTGTAGTCCAATCTGTGAGCAGCAGCACCATTTACAACAATATTTCTAATCGTAGTCCAATCTATGAGCAGCACCATTCACAACAATATCTCCAATAGTAGTCCAATCTGTGAGCAGCAGCACCATTCACAGCAATATGTCCAATAGTAGTCCAATCTGTGAACAGCACCATTCACAACAATATGTCCAATAGTAGCCCAATCTGTGCGCAGCAGCACCATTCACAACAATATGTCCAATTGTCGTCCAATCTGTGAACAGCAGCACCATTCACAACAATATGTCTAATAGTAGTCCAATCTGTGAGCAGCAGCACCAGTCACAACAATATGTTCAATATTAGTCCAATCTGTGAGCAACAGCACCATTCACAACAATATGTCTAATAGTATTCCAATCTGTGAACAGCAGCACCATTCACAAAAATATGTCCAATAGTAGTCCAATCTGTGAACAGCAGCTCCATTCACAACAATATGTCCAATAGTAGTTCAATCTGTGAGCAGCAGCACCATTCACAACACTATGTCCAATAGTAGTTCAATCTGTGAACAGCATCATTCACAACAATATGTCCAATAGTAGTCCAATCTGTTACAGCACCATTCACAACAATATGTCCAATAGTAGTCCAATCTGTGAGCAGCAGCATCATTCACAACAATATGTCCAATAGTAGTCCAATCTGTGAACAGCACCATTCACAACAATATGTCCAATAGTAGTCCAATCTGTGAACAGCAGCACCATTCACAACAATAGGTCTAATAGTAGTCCAATCTGTGAACAGCAGCACCATTCACAACAATATGTCAAAGAGTAGTCCAATCTGTGAACAGCACCATTCACAACAAGATGTCCAATAGTAGTCCAATCTGTGAGCAGCAGCACCATTCACAACAATATGTCCAATAGTAGTCCAATCTGTGAGCAGCAGACCATTCACAACAATATGTCTAATAGTAGTCCAATCTGTGAGCAGCAGCACCATTCACAACAATATGGCCAATAGTAGTCCAATCTATGAACAACAGCACCATTCACAACAATATGGCCAATAGTAGTCCAATCTGTGAGCAGCAGCACCATTCACAACAATATGGCCAATAGGAGTCCAATCTGTGAGCAGCAGCACCATTCACAACCATATGTCGAATAGTAGTCCAATCTATGAACAGCAGCACCATTCACAATAATATGTCTAATAGCAGTCCAATCTGTGAACAGCAGCACCATTCACAACAATATGTCCAATAGTAGTCCAATCTGTGAACAGCAGCACCATTCACAACAATATGTCTAATAGTAGTCCAATCTGTGAGCAGCAGCACCATTCACAACAATATGTCCAATAGTAGTCCAATCTGTGAACAGCAGCACCATTCACAACAATATGACCAATAGTAATCCAATCTGTGAACAGCAGCACCATTCACAACAATATGTCTAATAGTAGTCCAATCTGTGAGTAGCAGCACCATTCACAACAATATGTCCAATAGTAGTCCAATCTGTGAGCAGCAGCACCATTCACAGCAATATGTCCAATATTAGTCCAATCTGTGAGCAGCAGCACCATTCAAAACAATATGTCCAATAGTAGTCCAATCTGTGAACAGCAGCACCATTCACAACAATATGTCCAATAGTAGTCTAATCTGTGAACAGCAGCACCATTCACAACAATATGTCCAATAGTTGTCCAATCTGTGAGCAGCACCATTTACAACAATATGTCCAACAGTAGTCCAATCTGTGAACAGCAGCACCATTCACAACAATCTGGCTAATAGTAGTCCAATCTGTGAGCAGCACCTTTCACAACAATATGTCCAATAGTAGCCCAATCTGTGAGCAGCAGCACCATTCACAACAATATGTCCAATTGTCGTCCAATCTGTGAACAGCAGCACCATTCACAACAATATGTCTAATAGTAGTCCAATCTGTGAGCAGCAGCACCAGTCACAACAATATGTTCAATATTAGTCCAATCTGTGAGCAACAGCACCATTCACAACAATATGTCTAATAGTATTCCAATCTGTGAACAGCAGCACCATTCACAAAAATATGTCCAATAGTAGTCCAATCTGTGAACAGCAGCACCATTCACAACAATATGTCCAATAGTAGTTCAATCTGTGAGCAGCAGCACCATTCACAACACTATGTCCAATAGTAGTTCAATCTGTGAACAGCATCATTCACAACAATATGTCCAATAGTAGTCCAATCTGTGAACAGCACCATTCACAACAATATGTCCAATAGTAGTCCAATCTGTGAGCAGCAGCATCATTCACAACAATATGTCCAATAGTAGTCCAATCTGTGAACAGCACCATTCACAACAATATGTCCAATAGTAGTCCAATCTGTGAACAGCAGCACCATTCACAACAATAGGTCTAATAGTAGTCCAATCTGTGAGCAGCAGCACCATTCACAACAATATGTCAAATAGTAGTCCAATCTGTGAACAGCACCATTCACAACAAGATGTCCAATAGTAGTCCAATCTGTGAGCAGCAGCACCATTCACAACACTATGTCCAATAGTAGTCCAATCTGTGAGCAGCAGCACCATTCACAACAATATGTCCAATAGTAGTCCAATCTGTGAGCAGCAGCACCATTCACAACAATATGGCCAATAGTAGTCCAATCTATGAACAACAGCACCATTCACAACAATATGGCCAATAGTAGTCCAATCTGTGAGCAGCAGCACCATTCACAACAATATGTCCAATAGTAGTCCAATCTGTGAGCAGCAGCACCATTCACAACAATATGTTCAATATTAGTCCAACCTGTGAACAACAGCACCATTCGCAACAATATGTCTAATAGTATTCCAATCTCTGAACAGCAGCACCATTCACAAAAATATGTCCAATAGTACTCCAATCTGTGAACAGCAGCGCCATTCACAACAAGATGTTCAATAGTCGTCCAATCTGTGAACAGCAGCACCATTCACAACAATATGTCCAATAGTAGTCCAATCTGTGAACAGCAGCACCATTTACAACAATATGTCCAATATTAGTCCAATCTGAGAGCAGCAGCACCATTCAAAACAATATGACTAATAGTAGTCCAATCTGTGAGCAGCAGCACCATTCACAACAATATGTCCAATAGTAGTTCAATCTGTGAACAGCATCATTCACAACAATATGTCCAATAGTAGTCCAATCTGTGAACAGCACCATTCACAACAATATGTCCAATAGTAGTCCAATCTGTGAGCAGCAGCACCATTCACAACAATATGTCCAATAGTAGCCCAATCTGTGAGCAACAGCACCATTCACAACAATATGTCCAATAGTAGCCCAATCTGTGAGCAGCAGCACCATTCACAGCAATATGTTCAATAGTAGTCCAATCAGTGAACAGCAGCACCATTCACAACAATATGTCGAATAGAAGTCCAATCTGTGAGCAGCAAAACCAGTCACAACAATATGTCCAATAGTAGTCCAATCTGTGAGCAGCAGCACCATTCACAACAATATGTTCAATAGTAGTCCAATCTGTGAAAGCAGCACCATTCACAACAATATGTCCAATAGTAGTCCAATCTGTGAACAGCAGCACCATTCACAACAATATGTCCAATGGTAGTCCAATCTGTGAACAGCAGCAACATTCACAACAATATGTCCAATAGTAGTCCAATCTGTGAACAGCAGCACCATTCACAACAATATGTCCAATTGTAGTCCAATCTGTGAGCAGCAGCACCATTTACAACAATATTTCTAATCGTAGTCCAATCTATGAGCAGCACCATTCACAACAATATCTCCAATAGTAGTCCAATCTGTGAGCAGCAGCACCATTCACAGCAATATGTCCAATAGTAGTCCAATCTGTGAACAGCACCATTCACAACAATATGTCCAATAGTAGCCCAATCTGTGAGCAGCAGCACCATTCACAACAATATGTCCAATTGTCGTCCAATCTGTGAACAGCAGCACCATTCACAACAATATGTCTAATAGTAGTCCAATCTGTGAGCAGCAGCACCAGTCACAACAATATGTTCAATATTAGTCCAATCTGTGAGCAACAGCACCATTCACAACAATATGTCTAATAGTATTCCAATCTGTGAACAGCAGCACCATTCACAAAAATATGTCCAATAGTAGTCCAATCTGTGAACAGCAGCTCCATTCACAACAATATGTCCAATAGTAGTTCAATCTGTGAGCAGCAGCACCATTCACAACACTATGTCCAATAGTAGTTCAATCTGTGAACAGCATTATTCACAACAATATGTCCAATAGTAGTCCAATCTGTTACAGCACCATTCACAACAATATGTCCAATAGTAGTCCAATCTGTGAGCAGCAGCATCATTCACAACAATATGTCCAATAGTAGTCCAATCTGTGAACAGCACCATTCACAACAATATGTCCAATAGTAGTCCAATCTGTGAACAGCAGCACCATTCACAACAATAGGTCTAATAGTAGTCCAATCTGTGAACAGCAGCACCATTCACAACAATATGTCAAAGAGTAGTCCAATCTGTGAACAGCACCATTCACAACAAGATGTCCAATAGTAGTCCAATCTGTGAGCAGCAGCACCATTCACAACAATATGTCCAATAGTAGTCCAATCTGTGAGCAGCAGACCATTCACAACAATATGTCCAATAGTAGTCCAATCTGTGAGCAGCAGCACCATTCACAACAATATGGCCAATAGTAGTCCAATCTAAGAACAACAGCACCATTCACAACAATATGGCCAATAGTAGTCCAATCTGTGAGCAGCAGCACCATTCACAACAATATGGCCAATAGGAGTCCAATCTGTGAGCAGCAGCACCATTCACAACCATATGTCGAATAGTAGTCCAATCTATGAACAGCAGCACCATTCACAACAATATGTCTAATAGCAGTCCAATCTGTGAACAGCAGCACCATTCACAACAATATGTCCAATAGTAGTCCAATCTGTGAACAGCAGCACCATTCACAACAATATGTCTAATAGTAGTCCAATCTGTGAGCAGCAGCACCATTCACAACAATATGTCCAATAGTAGTCCAATCTGTGAACAGCAGCACCATTCACAACAATATGACCAATAGTAATCCAATCTGTGAACAGCAGCACCATTCACAACAATATGTCTAATAGTAGTCCAATCTGTGAGTAGCAGCACCATTCACAACAATATGTCCAATAGTAGTCCAATCTGTGAGCAGCAGCACCATTCACAGCAATATGTCCAATATTAGTCCAATCTGTGAGCAGCAGCACCATTCAAAACAATATGTCCAATAGTAGTCCAATCTGTGAACAGCAGCACCATTCACAACAATATGTCCAATAGTAGTCTAATCTGTGAACAGCAGCACCATTCACAACAATATGTCCAATAGTTGTCCAATCTGTGAGCAGCACCATTTACAACAATATGTCCAACAGTAGTCCAATCTGTGAACAGCAGCACCATTCACAACAATCTGGCTAATAGTAGTCCAATCTGTGAGCAGCACCTTTCACAACAATATGTCCAATAGTAGCCCAATCTGTGAGCAGCAGCACCATTCACAACAATATGTCCAATTGTCGTCCAATCTGTGAACAGCAGCACCATTCACAACAATATGTCTAATAGTAGTCCAATCTGTGAGCAGCAGCACCAGTCACAACAATATGTTCAATATTAGTCCAATCTGTGAGCAACAGCACCATTCACAACAATATGTCTAATAGTATTCCAATCTGTGAACAGCAGCACCATTCACAAAAATATGTCCAATAGTAGTCCAATCTGTGAAAAGCAGCACCATTCACAACAATATGTCCAATAGTAGTTCAATCTGTGAGCAGCAGCACCATTCACAACACTATGTCCAATGGTAGTTCAATCTGTGAACAGCATCATTCACAACAATATGTCCAATAGTAGTCCAATCTGTGAACAGCACCATTCACAACAATATGTCCAATAGTAGTCCAATCTGTGAGCAGCAGCATCATTCACAACAATCTGTCCAATAGTTGTCCAATCTGTGAACAGCACCATTCACAACAATATGTCCAATAGTAGTCCAATCTGTGAACAGCAGCACCATTCACAACAATAGGTCTAATAGTAGTCCAATCTGTGAGCAGCAGCACCATTCACAACAATATGTCAAATAGTAGTCCAATCTGTGAACAGCACCATTCACAACAAGATGTCCAATAGTAGTCCAATCTGTGAGCAGCAGCACCATTCACAACACTATGTCCAATAGTAGTCCAATCTGTGAGCAGCAGCACCATTCACAACAATATGTCCAATAGTAGTCCAATCTGTGAGCAGCAGCACCATTCACAACAATATGGCCAATAGTAGTCCAATCTATGAACAACAGCACCATTCACAACAATATGGCCAATAGTAGTCCAATCTGTGAGCAGCAGCACCATTCACAACAATATGTCCAATAGTAGTCCAATCTGTGAGCAGCAGCACCATTCACAACAATATGTTCAATATTAGTCCAACCTGTGAACAACAGCACCATTCGCAACAATATGTCTAATAGTATTCCAATCTCTGAACAGCAGCACCATTCACAAAAATATGTCCAATAGTACTCCAATCTGTGAACAGCAGCGCCATTCACAATAAGATGTTCAATAGTCGTCCAATCTGTGAACAGCAGCACCATTCACAACAATATGTCCAATAGTAGTCCAATCTGTGAACAGCAGCACCATTTACAACAATATGTCCAATATTAGTCCAATCTGAGAGCAGCAGCACCATTCAAAACAATATGACTAATAGTAGTCCAATCTGTGAGCAGCAGCACCATTCACAACAATATGTCCAATAGTAGTTCAATCTGTGAACAGCATCATTCACAACAATATGTCCAATAGTAGTCCAATCTGTGAACAGCACCATTCACAACAATATGTCCAATAGTAGTCCAATCTGTGAGCAGCAGCACCATTCACAACAATATGTCCAATAGTAGCCCAATCTGTGAGCAACAGCACCATTCACAACAATATGTCCAATAGTAGCCCAATCTGTGAGCAGCAGCACCATTCACAGCAATATGTTCAATAGTAGTCCAATCAGTGAACAGCAGCACCATTCACAACAATATGTCGAATAGAAGTCCAATCTGTGAGCAGCAAAACCAGTCACAACAATATGTCCAATAGTAGTCCAATCTGTGAGCAGCAGCACCATTCACAACAATATGTCCAATAGTAGTCCAATCTGTGAAAGCAGCACCATTCACAACAATATGTCCAATAGTAGTCCAATCTGTGAACAGCAGCACCATTCACAACAATATGTCCAATAGTAGTCCAATCTGTGAGCAGCAGCACCATTCACAACAATATTTCTAATCGTAGTCCATTCTGTGAACAGCACCATTCACAACAATATGTCCAATAGTAGTTCAATCTGTGAGCAGCAGCACCATTCACAACAATATGTCCAATAGTAGTCCAATCTGTGAGCAGCAGCACCATTCACAGCAATATGTCCAGTAGTAGTCTAATCTGTGAGCAACAGCACCATTCACACAATATGTCCAATAGTAGTTCAATCTGTGAGCAGCAGCACCATTCACAACAATATGTCCAATAGCAGTTCAATCTGTGAGCATCAGCACCATTCACAACAATATGTCCAATAGTAGTTCAATCTGTGAGCAGCAGCACCATTCACAACATTATGTCCAATAGTAGTCCAACCTGTGAACAGCACCATTCACAACAATATGTCCAATAGTAGTCCAATCTGTGAACAGCAGCACCATTCACAACAATATGTGTAATAGTAGTCCAATCTGTGAACAGCAGCACCATTCACAACAATATGTCAAATAGTATTCCAATCTGTGAACAGCAATATTCACAACAATATGTACAATATTAGTCCAATCTGTGAGCAGCAGCACCATTCACAGCAATATGTCCAATAGTAGTCCAATCTGTGAGCAGCAGCACCATTCACAACAATATGTCCAATAGTAGTCCAATCTGTGAGCAGCAGCACCATTCACAACAATGTGTCCAATAGTAGTCCAATCTGTGAGCAGCAGCACCATTCACAACCATATGTCGAATAGTAGTCCATTCTGTGAACAGCAGCACCATTCACAACAATATGTCTCATATTAGTCCAATCTGTGAGCAGCACCATTCACAACAATATGTCCAATAGTAGTCCAATCTGTGAGCAGCAGCACCATTCACAACCATATGTGCAATCGTAGTCCAATCTGTGAGTAGCAGCACCATTCACAACAATATGTCAAATAGTTGTCCAATCTGTGAACAGCAGCACCATTCACAGCAATATGTCTATTGTAGTCCAATCTGTGAACAGCAGCACCATTCACAACAATATGTCCAATCGTAGTCCAATCTATGAGCAGCACCATTCATTACAATATCTCCAATAGTAGTCCAATCTGTGAGCAGCAGCACCATTCACAGCAATATGTCCAATAGTAGTCCAATCTGTGAACAGCACCATTCACAACAATATGTCCAATAGTAGTCCAATCTGTGAACAGCAGCACCATTCACAACAATATGTCTAATAGTAGTCCAATCTGTGAACAGCAGCACCATTCACAACAATATGGTTAATAGTAGTCCAATCTGTGAGCAGCACCATTCACAACAATATGTCCAACAGTAGCCCAATCTGTGAGCAGCAGCACCATTCACAACAATATGTCCAATTGTCGTCCAATCTGTGAACAGCAGCACCATTCACAACAATATGTCTAATAGTAGTCCAATCTGTGAGCAGCAGCACCAGTCACAACAATATGTTCAATATTAGTCCAATCTGTGAGAAACAGCACCATTCACAACAATATGTCTAATAGTATTCCAATCTGTGAACAGCAGCACCATTCACAAAAATATGTCCAATAGTAGTCCAATCTGTGAACAGCAGCACCATTCACAACAATATGTCCAATAGTAGTTCAATCTGTGAGCAGCAGCACCATTCACAACACTATGTCCAATAGTAGTTCAATCTGTGAACAGCATCATTCACAACAATATGTCCAATAGTAGTCCAATCTGTTACAGCACCATTCACAACAATATGTCCAATAGTAGTCCAATCTGTGAGCAGCAGCATCATTCACAACAATATGTCCAATAGTAGTCCAATCTGTGAACAGCACCATTCACAACAATATGTCCAATAGTAGTCCAATCTGTGAACAGCAGCACCATTCACAACAATAGGTCTAATAGTAGTCCAATCTGTGAACAGCAGCACCATTCACAACAATATGTCAAAGAGTAGTCCAATCTGTGAACAGCACCATTCACAACAAGATGTCCAATAGTAGTCCAATCTGTGAGCAGCAGCACCATTCACAACAATATGTCCAATAGTAGTCCAATCTGTGAGCATCAGACCATTCACAACAATATGTCCAATAGTAGTCCAATCTGTGAGCAGCAGCACCATTCACAACAATATGGCCAATAGTAGTCCAATCTATGAACAACAGCACCATTCACAACAATATGGCCAACAGTAGTCCAATCTGTGAGCAGCAGCACCATTCACAACAATATGGCCAATAGGAGTCCAATCTGTGAGCAGCAGCACCATTCACAACCATATGTCGAATAGTAGTCCAATCTATGAACAGCAGCACCATTCACAACAATATGTCTAATAGCAGTCCAATCTGTGAACAGCAGCACCATTCACAACAATATGTCCAATAGTAGTCCAATCTGTGAACAGCAGCACCATTCACAACAATATGTCTAAAAGTAGTCCAATCTGTGAGCAGCAGCACCATTCACAACAATATGTCCAATAGTAGTCCAATCTGTGAACAGCAGCACCATTCACAACAATATGTCCAATAGTAATCCAATCTGTGAACAGCAGCACCATTCACAACAATATGTCTAATAGTAGTCCAATCTGTGAGTAGCAGCACCATTCACAACAATATGTCCAATAGTAGTCCAATCTGTGAGCAGCAGCACCATTCACAGCAATATGTCCAATATTAGTCCAATCTGTGAGCAGCAGCACCATTCAAAACAATATGTCCAATAGTAGTCCAATCTGTGAACAGCAGCACCATTCACAACAATATGTCCAATAGTAGTCTAATCTGTGAACAGCAGCACCATTCACAACAATATGTCCAATAGTTGTCCAATCTGTGAGCAGCACCATTTACAACAATATGTCCAACAGTAGTCCAATCTGTGAACAGCAGCACCATTCACAACAATCTGGCTAATAGTAGTCCAATCTGTGAGCAGCACCATTCACAACAATATGTCCAATAGTAGCCCAATCTGTGAGCAGCAGCACCATTCAAAACAATATGTCCAATTGTCGTCCAATCTGTGAACAGCAGCACCATTCACAACAATATGTCTAATAGTAGTCCAATCTGTGAGCAGCAGCACCAGTCACAACAATATGTTCAATATTAGTCCAATCTGTGAGCAACAGCACCATTCACAACAATATGTCTAATAGTATTCCAATCTGTGCACAGCAGCACCATTCACAAAAATATGTCCAATAGTAGTCCAATCTGTGAACAGCAGCACCATTCACAACAATATGTCCAATAGTAGTTCAATCTGTGAGCAGCAGCACCATTCACAACACTATGTCCAATAGTAGTTCAATCTGTGAACAGCATCATTCACAACAATATGTCCAATAGTAGTCCAATCTGTGAACAGCACCATTCACAACAATATGTCCAATAGTAGTCCAATCTGTGAGCAGCAGCATCATTCACAACAATATGTCCAATAGTAGTCCAATCTGTGAACAGCACCATTCACAACAATATGTCCAATAGTAGTCCAATCTGTGAACAGCAGCACCATTCACAACAATAGGTCTAATAGTAGTCCAATCTGTGAGCAGCAGCACCATTCACAACAATATGTCAAATAGTAGTCCAATCTGTGAACAACACCATTCACAACAAGATGTCCAATAGTAGTCCAATCTGTGAGCAGCAGCACCATTCACAACACTATGTCCAATAGTAGTCCAATCTGTGAGCAGCAGCACCATTCACAACAATATGTCCAATAGTAGTCCAATCTGTGAGCAGCAGCACCATTCACAACAATATGGCCAATAGTAGTCCAATCTATGAACAACAGCACCATTCACAACAATATGGCCAATAGTAGTCCAATCTGTGAGCAGCAGCACCATTCACAACAATATGGCCAATAGGAGTCCAATCTGTGAGCAGCAGCACCATTCACAACCATATGTCGAATAGTAGTCCAATCTATGAAAATCAGCACCATTCACAACAATATGTCTAATAGCAGTCCAATCTGTGAACAGCAGCACCATTCACAACAATATGTCCAATAGTAGTCCAATCTGTGAACAGCAGCACCATTCACAACAATATGTCTAATAGTAGTCCAATCTGTGAGCAGCAGCACCATTCACAACAATATGTCCAATAGTAGTCCAATCTGTGAACAGCAGCACCATTCACAACAATATGTCCAATAGTAATCCAATCTGTGAACAGCAGCACCATTCACAACAATATGTCTAATAGTAGTCCAATCTGTGAGTAGCAGCACCATTCACAACAATATGTCCAATAGTAGTCCAATCTGTGAGCAGCAGCACCATTCACAGCAATATGTCCAATATTAGTCCAATCTGTGAGCAGCAGCACCATTCAAAACAATATGTCCAATAGTAGTCCAATCTGTGAACAGCAGCACCATTCACAACAATATGTCCAATAGTAGTCTAATCTGTGAACAGCAGCACCATTCACAACAATATGTCCAATAGTTGTCCAATCTGTGAGCAGCACCATTTACAACAATATGTCCAACAGTAGTCCAATCTGTGAACAGCAGCACCATTCACAACAACATGTCCAATAGTAGTCCAATCTGTGAACAGCAGCACCATTCACAACAATATGTCCAATCGTAGTCCAATCTATGAACAGCAGCACCATTCACAACAATATGTCCAATAGTAGTCCAATCTGAGAGCAGCAGCATCATTCACAACAATATGTCCAATAGTAGTCCAATCTGAGAGCAGCAGCACCATTCACAACAATATGTCCAATAGTAGTCCAATCTGTGAGCATCAGCACCATTCACAGCAATATGTCGAATAGTAGTCCAATCTGTGGGCAGCAGCACCATTCACAACAATATGTCCAATAGTAGTCCAATCTGTGAGCAGCAGCACCATTCACAACAATATGTCCAATAGTAGTCCAATCTGTGAGCAGCACCATTCACAACAATATGTCTAATAGTAGTCCAATCTGTGAACAGCAGCACCATTCACAACAATATGTCCAATCGTAGTCCAATCTATGAACAGCAGCACCATTCACAACAATATGTCCAATAGTAGTCCAATCTGAGAGCAGCTGCACCATTTACAACAATTTGTCCAAAAGTAGTCCAATCTGTGAGCAGCAGCACCATTCACAACAATATGTCCAATAGTAGTCCAATCTGTGAGCAGCACCATTCACAACAATATGTCCAATAGTAGTCCAATCTGTGAGCAGCAGCACCATTCACAACAATATGTCCAATAGTAGTCCAATCTGTGAACATCAGCACCATTCACAACAATATGTCCAATAGTAGTTCAATCTGTGAGTAGCAGCACCATTCACAACAATATGTCCAATAGTAGTCCAATCTGTGAGCAGCAGCACCATTCACAGCAATATGTCCAATAGTAGTCCAATCTGTGAGCAGCACCTTTCACAACAATAAGTCCAACAGTAGTCCAATCTGTGAGCAGCAGCACCATTCACAACAATATGTCCAATAGTCGTCCAATCTGTGAACAGCAGCACCATTCACAACAATATGTCCAATAGTAGTCCAATCTGTGAATTGCAGCACCATTCACAACAATATGTCCAATAGTAGTCCAATCTGAGAACAGCAGCAGCATTTACAACAATATATCCAATAGTAGTCCAATCTGTGAGCAGCAGCACCATTTACAACAATATATCCAATAGTAGTCCAATCTGTGAGCAGCAGCACCATTCAAAACAGTATGACTAAAAGTAGTCCAATCTGTGAGCAGCAGCACCATTCACAACAATATGTCCAATAGTAGACCAATCTGTGAGTAGCAGCACCATTCACAACAATATGTCCAATAGTAGACCAATCTGTGAGCAGCAGCACCATTCATAACAATATGTTCAATAGTAGTCCAATCTGAGAGCAGCAGCACCATTCACAACAATATGTCCAATAGTAGTCCAATCTGTGAGCAGCAGCACCATTCACAACAATATGTCCAATAGTATTCCAATCTGTGAGCAGCAGCACCATTCACAACAATATGTCCAATAGTAGACCAATCTGTGAGCAGCAGCACCATTCACAACAATATGTTCAATAGTAGTCCAATCTGAGAGCAGCAGCACCATTCACAACAATATGTCCAATAGTAGTCCAATCTGAGAGCAGCAGCACCATTCACAACAATATGTCCAATAGTAGTCCAATCCGTGAGCAGCACCTTTCACAACAATATGTCCAATAGTAGTCCAATCTGTGAGCAGCAGCACCATTCAAAACAATATGGCTAATAGTAGTCCAATCTGTGAGCAGCACCATTCACAACAATATGTCCAATAGTAGTCCAATCTGTGAGCAGCAGCACCATTCACAACAATATGTCCAATTGTCGTCCAATCTGTGAACAGCAGCACCATTCACAACAATATGTCCAATAGTAGTCCAATCTGTGAGCAGCAGCACCAGTCACAACAATATGTTCAATATTCGTCCAATCTGTGAACAGCAGCACCATTCACAACAATATGTCCAATAGTAGTCCAATCTGTGAGCAGCAGCACCAGTCACAACAATATGTTCAATATTAGTCCAATCTGTGAACAGCAGCACCATTCACAACAATATGTCTAATGGTATTCCAATCTGTGAACAGCAGCACCATTCACAACAAGATGTTCAATAGTAGTCCAATCTGTGAACAGCAGCACCATTCACAACAATATGTCCAATAGTGATTCAATCTGTGAACAGCAGCACCATTCACAACAATATGTCCAATAGTAGTCCAATCTGTGAACAGCAGCACCATTCACAACAATATGTCTAATAGTAGTCCAATCTGTGAGCAGCAGCACCATTCACAACAAGATGTTCAATAGTAGTCCAATCTGTGAGCAGCAGCACCATTCACAACAATATGTCTAATAGTAGTCCAATCTGTGAGCAGCAGCACCATTCACAACACTATGTCCAATAGTAGTTCAATCTGTGAACAGCATCATTCACAACAATATGTCCAATAGTAGTCCAATCTGTGAACAGCACCATTCACAACAATATGTCCAATAGTAGTCCAATCTGTGAGCAGCAGCATCATTCACAACAATATGTCCAATAGTAGTCCAATCTGTGAACAGCACCATTCACAACAATATGTCCAATAGTAGTCCAATCTGTGAACAGCAGCACCATTCACAACAATAGGTCTAATAGTAGTCCAATCTGTGAGCAGCAGCACCATTCACAACAATATGTCAAATAGTAGTCCAATCTGTGAACAACACCATTCACAACAAGATGTCCAATAGTAGTCCAATCTGTGAGCAGCAGCACCATTCACAACACTATGTCCAATAGTAGTCCAATCTGTGAGCAGCAGCACCATTCACAACAATATGTCCAATAGTAGTCCAATCTGTGAGCAGCAGCACCATTCACAACAATATGGCCAATAGTAGTCCAATCTATGAACAACAGCACCATTCACAACAATATGGCCAATAGTAGTCCAATCTGTGAGCAGCAGCACCATTCACAACAATATGGCCAATAGGAGTCCAATCTGTGAGCAGCAGCACCATTCACAACCATATGTCGAATAGTAGTCCAATCTATGAAAATCAGCACCATTCACAACAATATGTCTAATAGCAGTCCAATCTGTGAACAGCAGCACCATTCACAACAATATGTCCAATAGTAGTCCAATCTGTGAACAGCAGCACCATTCACAACAATATGTCTAATAGTAGTCCAATCTGTGAGCAGCAGCACCATTCACAACAATATGTCCAATAGTAGTCCAATCTGTGAACAGCAGCACCATTCACAACAATATGTCCAATAGTAATCCAATCTGTGAACAGCAGCACCATTCACAACAATATGTCTAATAGTAGTCCAATCTGTGAGTAGCAGCACCATTCACAACAATATGTCCAATAGTAGTCCAATCTGTGAGCAGCAGCACCATTCACAGCAATATGTCCAATATTAGTCCAATCTGTGAGCAGCAGCACCATTCAAAACAATATGTCCAATAGTAGTCCAATCTGTGAACAGCAGCACCATTCACAACAATATGTCCAATAGTAGTCTAATCTGTGAACAGCAGCACCATTCACAACAATATGTCCAATAGTTGTCCAATCTGTGAGCAGCACCATTTACAACAATATGTCCAACAGTAGTCCAATCTGTGAACAGCAGCACCATTCACAACAACATGTCCAATAGTAGTCCAATCTGTGAACAGCAGCACCATTCACAACAATATGTCCAATCGTAGTCCAATCTATGAACAGCAGCACCATTCACAACAATATGTCCAATAGTAGTCCAATCTGAGAGCAGCAGCATCATTCACAACAATATGTCCAATAGTAGTCCAATCTGAGAGCAGCAGCACCATTCACAACAATATGTCCAATAGTAGTCCAATCTGTGAGCATCAGCACCATTCACAGCAATATGTCCAATAGTAGTCAAATCTGTGAGCAGCAGCACCATTCACAACAATATGTCCAATAATAGTCCAATCTGTGAACAGCAGCTCCATTCCCAACAATATGTCGAATAGTAGTCCAATCTGTGGGCAGCAGCACCATTCACAACAATATGTCCAATAGTAGTCCAATCTGTGAGCAGCAGCACCATTCACAACAATATGTCCAATAGTAGTCCAATCTGTGAGCAGCACCATTCACAACAATATGTCTAATAGTAGTCCAATCTGTGAACAGCAGCACCATTCACAACAATATGTCCAATCGTAGTCCAATCTATGAACAGCAGCACCATTCACAACAATATGTCCAATAGTAGTCCAATCTGAGAGCAGCTGCACCATTTACAACAATTTGTCCAAAAGTAGTCCAATCTGTGAGCAGCAGCACCATTCACAACAATATGTCCAATAGTAGTCCAATCTGTGAGCAGCACCATTCACAACAATATGTCCAATAGTAGTCCAATCTGTGAGCAGCAGCACCATTCACAACAATATGTCCAATAGTAGTCCAATCTGTGAACATCAGCACCATTCACAACAATATGTCCAATAGTAGTTCAATCTGTGAGTAGCAGCACCATTCACAACAATATGTCCAATAGTAGTCCAATCTGTGAGCAGCAGCACCATTCACAGCAATATGTCCAATAGTAGTCCAATCTGTGAGCAGCACCTTTCACAACAATAAGTCCAACAGTAGTCCAATCTGTGAGCAGCAGCACCATTCACAACAATATGTCCAATAGTCGTCCAATCTGTGAACAGCAGCACCATTCACAACAATATGTCCAATAGTAGTCCAATCTGTGAATTGCAGCACCATTCACAACAATATGTCCAATAGTAGTCCAATCTGAGAACAGCAGCAGCATTTACAACAATATATCCAATAGTAGTCCAATCTGTGAGCAGCAGCACCATTTACAACAATATATCCAATAGTAGTCCAATCTGTGAGCAGCAGCACCATTCAAAACAGTATGACTAAAAGTAGTCCAATCTGTGAGCAGCAGCACCATTCACAACAATATGTCCAATAGTAGACCAATCTGTGAGTAGCAGCACCATTCACAACAATATGTCCAATAGTAGACCAATCTGTGAGCAGCAGCACCATTCATAACAATATGTTCAATAGTAGTCCAATCTGAGAGCAGCAGCACCATTCACAACAATATGTCCAATAGTAGTCCAATCTGTGAGCAGCAGCACCATTCACAACAATATGTCCAATAGTATTCCAATCTGTGAGCAGCAGCACCATTCACAACAATATGTCCAATAGTAGACCAATCTGTGAGCAGCAGCACCATTCACAACAATATGTTCAATAGTAGTCCAATCTGAGAGCAGCAGCACCATTCACAACAATATGTCCAATAGTAGTCCAATCTGAGAGCAGCAGCACCATTCACAACAATATGTCCAATAGTAGTCCAATCCGTGAGCAGCACCTTTCACAACAATATGTCCAATAGTAGTCCAATCTGTGAGCAGCAGCACCATTCAAAACAATATGGCTAATAGTAGTCCAATCTGTGAGCAGCACCATTCACAACAATATGTCCAATAGTAGTCCAATCTGTGAGCAGCAGCACCATTCACAACAATATGTCCAATTGTCGTCCAATCTGTGAACAGCAGCACCATTCACAACAATATGTCCAATAGTAGTCCAATCTGTGAGCAGCAGCACCAGTCACAACAATATGTTCAATATTCGTCCAATCTGTGAACAGCAGCACCATTCACAACAATATGTCCAATAGTAGTCCAATCTGTGAGCAGCAGCACCAGTCACAACAATATGTTCAATATTAGTCCAATCTGTGAACAGCAGCACCATTCACAACAATATGTCTAATGGTATTCCAATCTGTGAACAGCAGCACCATTCACAACAAGATGTTCAATAGTAGTCCAATCTGTGAACAGCAGCACCATTCACAACAATATGTCCAATAGTGATTCAATCTGTGAACAGCAGCACCATTCACAACAATATGTCCAATAGTAGTCCAATCTGTGAACAGCAGCACCATTCACAACAATATGTCTAATAGTAGTCCAATCTGTGAGCAGCAGCACCATTCACAACAAGATGTTCAATAGTAGTCCAATCTGTGAGCAGCAGCACCATTCACAACAATATGTCTAATAGTAGTCCAATCTGTGAGCAGCAGCACCATTCACAACAAGATGTTCAATAGTAGTCCAATCTGTGAACAGCAGCACCATTCACAACAATATGTCTAATAGTAGTCCAATCTGTGAACAGCAGCACCATTCACAACAATATGTCCAATAGTAGTCCAATCTGTGAACAGCAGCACCATTCACAACAATATGTCCAATAGTATTTCAATCTGTGAACAGCACCATTCACAACAATATGTCCAATAGTAGTTCAATCTGTGAACAGCAGCACCATTCACAACAATATGTCCAATAGTAGTCCAATCTGTGAGCAGCAGCACCATTCACAACAATATGTCCAATAGTCGTCCAATCTGTGAACAGCAGCACCATTCACAATAATATGTCCAATAGTAGTCCAATCTGTGAGCAGCAACATTCACAGCAATATGTCCAATAGTAGTCCAATCTGTGAACAGCAGCACCATTCACAACAATATGTCCAATAGTAGTCCAATCTGTGAACAGCAGCACCATTCACAACAATATGTCCAATAGTAGTCCAATCTGTGAACAGCAGCACCATTCACAACAATATGTCCAATAGTAGTCCAATCTGTGAACAGCAGCACCATTCACAACAATATGTCCAATAGTAGTCCAATCTGTGAACAGCAGCACCATTCACAACAATATGTCCAATAGTAGTCCAATCTGTGAACAGCACCATTCACAACAATATGTCCAATAGTAGTCCAATCTGTGAACAGCACCATTCACAACAATATGTCCAATAGTAGTCCAATCTGTGAACAGCAGCACCATTCACAACAGTATGTTCAAAAGTAGTCCAATCTGTGAACAGCAGCACCATTCACAACAATATGTCCAACAGTCGTCCAATCTGTGAGCATCAGAACCATTCACAACAATATGCCCAATAGTAGATCAATCTATGAGCAGCAGCACCATTCACAACAATATGCCCAATAGTAGTCCAATCTGTGAGCATCAGAACCATTCACAACAATATCTCCAACAGTAGTTCAATCTGTGAACAGCAGTATCATTCACAACAATATGTCCAATAGTAGTCCAATCTGTGAACAGCAGCACCATTCACAACAATATGTCCAACAGTAGTTCAATCTGTGAACAGCAGCACCATTCACAACAATATGTCCAATAGTAGTCCAGTCTGTGAGCAACAGCACCATTCATAACATACAGTGAAATACATTTCTAGCCAATCCACATACGCTTTAAAACCTTCCCGGTCATGTCTAGATTCCTCCAAATATCTGATTACACCTGCCATTTTTAATCTCGAGATGTTCACACCGTGTGCTTTTTTTTACCTCGGATTTTGTACCTTTTTTTTCAAAGACAGAAACATCCCAAGTCTTCTGTCGGCTGGCTGAATCCTTCACCAACAAAATTTAAGCTTTAAACATCAAGAAATCTCCGAATCTCTAACTCTCTCTCTTTCTCTCTATCGCTCTCTCTCTCTCTCCCTCTCTCTCTGTATTTTTCTCTGTCTCTCTCTCTCTCTGCCTCCCTCTCTGTGTCTCTCTCTCTTTCACTCTCTTTCTCTCTATCTGTCTCTGTTTTTCTCTCTGACTCTCTCTATCCCTCGTTCCTTCTCTCTCTCTGTCTCTTTCTGTCTCTCTCTCTCGCTCTCTTTCTCTCTGTCTCTCTCTCAGTCTGTCTCTCGCTCTATCTTTCTCTCCCTCTCTGTCACTCTGTGTTTATCACTCGCTCTCTCTGTCTCTCTCTTTCTGTCTCTCCCTCTCTATCTGTCTATCTCTGTCTCTCTCTCTGTCTCTCTTTATCCCTCTCTCTTTCTGTCTTCTGCTCTGTCTCGCTCTCTCTCTGTCTCTGTGTTTCTCTCACTCTCTCTCGCTCTATCTTTCTCTCACTCTGTCTGTCTCTCTCTCTCTCACTCTCTCTCACTTTCTCTCTGTCGGTCTCTCAATCTCTGTCTCTCTCTCTCTCACTCTCTGTCTCTATTTCTCTCACTCTCTCTGTCTCACGCTCTCTGTCTCTGTCTCTTTATCTTCCTCTCTCTCTGTTTTGCTCTGGCTGTCTCTGACTCTCACATTCTGTCCCTCTCTATTTCTGAATGTGTGTTTCTCTCTCTCTCTGTCTGTCTCTCTGTCACTCTCTCTTTCTCTCTGTATCTCCCACTCTCTCTCTCTGTCTCTCTCTCCCTTTTTCCCTCTCTCTGTCTGTCTCTCTCTCTCACTGTCTCTCACTCTCACTCCCTCACTACCTCTCGATCTGTATCTCTATCTCTCTGTCTCTCTCTAGCTGTCTCTCTCTCTCTCTGTATCTGTACCTCTCTCTCTCTCTCTCATTGCCTGTCTCTCTCTATCTTTCGATCTTGCTCTATCTCTGTCACACTCTATCTCTCTCTCGCTGTCTATCTGTTGCTCTATCTCGCTTTTTATCTCTGTATCTGTGTCTCTCTCATACTCTATTTCTGTCCCTCTCGCTCTCGTGTCTCTTTATCTCTCTCTATCTCTCTCTCTCTCTCTCTCTCTCGGTCTCTGTAACACACATCTCATGTAAAATGGCTGCTCAATCTCACACAATCTAATCCCACAGCCCCGCTCTCTCCCCATAGCCCTGTATCAATCCCCAAACGAATCACACTGCCCCGCTCTCTCCCCACAGCGCTGCATCAATCCCCAAACTAATCCCACTGCCCCGCTCTCTCCCCATAGTCCTGTATCAATCCCCAAACTAAACCCACTGCCCCGCTCTCTCCCCAGAGCCCTGTCTCAATCCCCAAATTAATCCCACTGCCCCGCTCTCTCCCCAGAGCCCTATATCAAAACCCAAACTAATCCCATTGTCCCGCTCTCTCCCCATAGCCCTGTATGAATCCCCAAATTAATCCCACTGCCCCGCTCTCTCCCCAGAGCCCTGTATCAAAACCCAAACTAATCCCACTGCCCTGCTCTCTCCGCATAGCCCAATATCAATCCAGAAACTAATCCCACAGCCCCGCTCTCTCTCCATAGTCCTGCATCAATCTCCAAACTAATCCCACTCCCCCCCTCTCTCCCCATAACCCTGTATCAATCCACAAACTAATCCCACTGCCCCGCTCTCTCCCCATAGCCCTGTATCAATCTCCTAACTAATCCCACTGCCCCGCTCTCTCCCCATAGTCCTGTATCAATCCCCAAACTAATTCCACTGCCCCGCTCTCTCCCCATAGCCCTGTATCAATCCCCAAACTAATCCCACTGCTCCGCGCTCTCCCCACAGTCCTGTATCAATCCCCAAACTAATCCCACTGCCCTGCTCTCTCCACAGAGCCCTGTATCAATCCCAGAATCTATTCAGAAAGCGAGTCAGATAGTGACACAGACACACACACTCTCTCTCTCACTTTCTCTGTGTCTCTCACTCTCTGTCTCGCTCTCTGTCTATTTCTCTCTCTGTGCCTCTCTCTCTCTCTCTGTCTGTCTCTCTCTCTCTGTCTGTCTCTCTCTCTCTCTCACTATATATCTCTCTCTGTCTCTCTCTCTATTTGTCTCTCTCACTCTCTCTGTCTCTCTATCTGTCTCCCTCTCTCTCGCTCTCTCTCACTTTCTCTCTCTCTTTCTCTCTCTCTGTGTCTCCCTCTCTCTCTGTCTCTCTCTCTCCCTCTCTTTGTCTATCTGTCTCTCTGTTTTTCTCTCTGTCTCTGTTTCTCTCTCTCTGTCTCTCTCTTTCGCTGTCTCTCTCTCTCTGTCGCTCACGATCTCTATCTCTCTCTCCCTGTATATCTGTTGGTCACTATCTCTCTCTCTCTCTCCGTCACTCTCTGTCTCTTTCTCTGTCACTCACTCTCTCTCTCTCTGTCCCCCTCTATCTCTCTCTCTCGCTCTCTCTTTCTCTAGCTGTTTTCCTCTGTCTGTCTATCTCTCTGTCTCAGTCTCCCTCTCTCTCTCTCTTTCTCTCTCTCTCTCTCTCTCTCTCTCTCTCTCTCTCTCTCTCTCTCTCTCTCTCTCCCTCTCTCTCTCTCTATCTATCTATCTCTGCCTCTCTCTCTCTTTCTGTCTTATCTCTCTCTGTCTCTCTCTCTCTATATCTGTCTCTCTCAGTCTGTCTCTCTCGCTCTCGCTCTGTCTCTCTCACTCCCTATGTCTCTCTCTCCCTCTGTCTCTCACTCTCTGAATTTCACGTTCACTCTCTCTCTCTCTCTCTCTCTCTCTCTCTCTCTTTCTCTCTCGGTGTATCTCACTCTCTGTCTCTCTCTTTCTATCTCTCTCTGCCTCTCACTCTCTCTCTGTTTATTTAGCACTATCTCTCTGTCTTTCTCTATCTGTCTCTCTCGCTTTCTATCTGTATCTCTATCTCTCTTCCTCGTTCTATCTCTTTCTCTTTCTCTCTACTTGTGTCTCTCTCCCTCTATCTATAGCTCTCTCCCTCTGTTCTCTCTCTTTCTCTGTCTCTCTTTCTCTCTTTCTCTCTCTCTGTCTCTCTCTAATCCCACTGCCCCACCATCTCCCCATAGCCCTGTATCAATCCACAAAATAACCCCACTGCCCCGCTCTCTCTGCATATCCCTGTATCAATATCTATCTGTCTCTTTCTCTCCCTCTCTCTCCCTCCCGCTCTCTGTCGATTCCTGTCTGCCTCTCTCCATATCTATCTTTCTGTCGATCTCTCTCTCTCTATGAATCTCTCTCTCTCTCTGTTTCTCTCTCACTCTCTCTCGGTCTCTGTAACACGAATCCTGGTATACAATGACCACCACATGTAAATTGTAAAATGGCTGCTCAATCTCACCCAAAATAATCTCACTGCTCCGCTTTCTCCCCATAGCCCTGTATCAATCTCACCCAAACTAATTCCACTGCCCCGCTTTCCCCCCATAGCCCTGTATCAATCTCACCCAAACTAATCCCACTGCTCCGCTCTCTCCCCATAGTCCTGTATCAATCCCCAAACTAATCTCACTGCCCCGCTCTCTCCCCATAGTCCTGTATCAATCCCCAAACTAATCCCACTGCCCCGTTCTCTCCCATAGTCCTGTATCAATCCCCAAACTAATCCCAATGCCCCGCTCTCTCCCCATAGTCCTGTATCAATCCCAAACTAATCCCACTGCCCCGCTCTCTCCCCATAGTCCTGTATCAATCCCCAAAATAATCCCAATGCCCTGCTCTCTCCCCATAGCCCTGTATCAATCCCCAAACTAATCCCACTGCCCCGCTCTCTCCCCATAGCCCTGTATCAATCCCCTAGCTAATCCCACTGCCCCGCCCTCTCCCCATAGCCCTGTATCAATCCCAAACTAATCCCACTGCCCCATCTCTCCCCATAGCCCTATATCAATCCCAAACAATCACACAGCCCCGCCCTCTCCCATTAGCCCTGTATCAATCCCCAAACTAATCCCCCTGCCCCACTCTCTCCCGATAGCCCTGTATCAATCCTAAAACTAATCCCACTGCCCCGCTCTCTCCCCATAGACCTGTCAATCCCAGAATCTATACAGAGTCTCTCGATCTGTCTCTCTTCCTCTCTCTCTCTGTCTCACTCTGCCTCTCTCTCTGTCTCTCTCTATGACACCCTGTGTCTCTGTCTCACTCTGTCTTTCCCTTTCTCTCCCTCTCTCTCTCTCCGTCTCTGTTTTTCTCTCTCTATCTTTCCCTCTCCCTCTTTTTCTGTCTCTCTCTCCCTCTCGCTCTATTTTTCTCTGTCTCTATCTGTATCTCTCCATTTTATCTCTGTCTTTCGCTCTCTCTCTGTCAATCCATCTCTCTGTCTTTCTCACTCTGTCTCTCTCAATCTGTCTGTCTGTCTCTCTGCCTCTTTCTCTTTCTGCCTCTCTCTCTGTATCTCTCTGCAACTCTGTGTCACTCCAGCTCTGTCTCTCTCTCTCTCTCTCTCTCTGTACTCTCTCTCTCTCACTCTGTCTGTTTGCCGATCGCTGTCTCTCTCTATCTATCTTTCTGTTTCTCTCTCGCTCTGTCTCTCTCCATCTGTGTAGCTCTCTCTGTCTCTCTCTGTCTGCCTGTCTCTGACTCTGTCTCTGTCTCTCTCTCTCTCTCGCTCTCTGACTCTCTCTATCTCTCTGTCTGCATATCTCTCTGTCTCTTTCTCTCTCTCTATCTATCTCTCACTCTGCATATCTCTCTCTCTCACTAGCTCTCTATCTGTCTCACTCTCTCTCTCGCTCTCTCTGACTCTTTGGCTCTCTCTCTGTATCTATATCACTCTCTCTTTCTCTTTCTCTCTCTCTATGCCTCTCTCTCTCTCTCTCTCTCTCTCTCTCTCTCTCTCTCTCTCTCTCTCTCTCTCTCTCTCTCTCTCTCTCTCTCTGTCTCGCTATATATCTCTGTTTCGCTTTATCTCTATCTGTCTCTATCTATCTCGCTCTCTCACTCTAAGTCCGTCTCTCTCCCTCTCTCGCTCTACCTCACTATTTGTATCTCTCGGTCTCTCTCGGTCTCTCTCTATGTCTGTTTCTTTCTCTCTCTCTCTCTCTCTCTCTCTATCTGTCTTTCTCTGTTTTCCCCTCTGTCTCAGTCTCTCTCTGTCTCTCTCTCACTCTCTGTCTCTCTCTGTCTCTCTCCCTCTCTCTCATTCTCCCTCTCTCTCCATCTTTAATTCTGTCTCCATCTTTCACTCTCTCTCTCTGTCTCTATAATTCTGTCTCTCACTCTCTGTCTCTCTCTCCCACTCTGCCTGTCTGCCGATTGCTGTCTCTCTCTATCTGTCTGTCCATCTCTCTCTGTCTCCCTCTCTCCGTCTCACTCTGTCTCTCTCTCTGTCTCCCTCTCTCCGTCTCTCTCTGTCTCCTTCTCTCCGTCTCTCTCTGTCTCCCTCTCTCCGTCTCACTCTATCTCTCTCTCTGTCTCCTTCTCTCCGTCTCTCTCTGTCTCTCTCTCTGTCTCCTTCTCTCCGTCTCTCTCTGTCTGTCTCTCTGTCTCTGTTTCACTATCTCACTGTCTCTCTGTCTTTCTCTGTATTTTCTCTGTCTGTCTCTCTCTGTCTCTCTCTCTCTGTGACTCTCTCTCTATACCTCTCTGTCTCTTTCTCTCTCACTCTGTGTCTCTCCCTTTCTCTATCTCTCGCTAACTCTATCCCTGTCTCTCTCTCTCTCTCTCTCTCTCTCTCGCTCTCGCTCTCTCTGTGTTATTATCTCCATCTGTCTCTGACTCTCCCTCTCTCTATCTCTCTGTCTCTCTATCTTTCTCAGTCTTCCCCTCTGTCTCCCTGTCTCGCTCTGTCTCTGTCTCTCTCTCTCTCTCTCTCTTTGTCTCCATCTCTGTCTCTCTCTCTTTCTCTCTGTCTGTCTGGCTCTGCTTCTCTCTCTCTGTCTTTCTGTCTCTCTCTCCCTCTTGCTGTCTCTCTCTCTCTGTATCTCGCCATATATTTATCTCTGCCTTTCCCTCTCTCTCGCTCTCTATCAATTTCTCTTTCTCTGTCTTTCTCCCACTCTGTCTCTCTCTGTCTCTCTCTCACTCTCTGTCTCTGTGTCGCTGTGTCTCACTTTGTCTGTCTTTCTCTCTGCCTCTGTCTTTCTCTCTCTTTTTCTCTCTCTTTCTCTCTCTCCCTCTTTCTCTCTCTCTCTCTTTCTCTCTCTCTCTCTCTCTCTCTCTCTCTCTCTCTCTCTCTCTCTCTCTCTCTGCCTCTCTCTCTGCCTCGCTCTCATTCTGTCTCTCTCTCTCTCTGCTTCACTCTCTCTCTCACTCTCCCTATTTCTGTCTCTTTCTCTGACTCTCTGTCGCTCTCGCTCTCTGTCTCTATCACTGTCTCTCTGTCTGTCTCTCTGTCTGTCTTCCTCTCTGTCTCCTCTCTGTCTCCCTCTCTGTCTCTGTCTCCCTTTCTCTCTCGCTCTCTGTCTATCTGTCTCTCTGTCTTTCTCTCTCTGACTCTCGCTGTCTCGATCTGTCTTTCTCTCTCTGTCTCTCACTATCTCTCTCTCTCTCTCTGTCTATCTCTCTCTCTCTCTCTCGCGCTCTCTCTCCCCATCTCTGTTTCTCTCTGGCTTTCTCTCTAGCTTTCCCTCTCTCTCTGTCTCTCTCTCCTTCTCGCTCTCTCTTTCTCTCTCTGAATGTCTCTCTCTGTCCTTATCTCTGTCTTTCCCTCACTCTCTCTATCTCTGTCTCTATCTACCTCTCTGTCTCTTGCTGTCTCTCTGTCTCTCTCTGTATGTCTCTCTTTATCTGTCTGTCTCTCCCCCTCACTCTGTTTGTCTCTCCCATTCTCTTTGTCTCTCGCTCTCTGTCTCTCTGACTCTCTCTCTGACTCTCTCTGTCTCGCTCTGTTTCTCTCTCTCTGTCTGGCTGTCTCTCTCTCCCTCTCCCTCTCTGTCTCCCTTTCTGTCTGTATGTCTCTCTCTTTCTCTGACGCTCTCTCTCTCTGTGTTTCTGTCTCTCTCTGTCTCTCTCTCTCTCTCTCTCTGCCTCTCTCTCTGTCCAGCTTTCTGTCAGTCTGTCTCTCTCTCTGTATACTTCCTCCATGTCTCTCTCTCTCTCTCCCTCTCAATCTCTGTCTCTCTCTCGCTCTCTGTCTCTCTGTCTATCACTCCTTCTAGCTCGCTCTCTCTCTCTCTCTGTATCTCTCTCTCTCTGTCTCTCTCTCCCTCTTTCAGACTCTCTGTATTTCTCTCCCTCTCTCTCTCTCTTTCTCTCTGAAGCTCTCCCAGAACCACGGTGACAATGCACAGACAGATCTATAGCCATGCATTTTAGATTTGTTCATGGACCCCATTTTATGAAAACACAGCACCGGGAGATTGATCACAGAGGCCGACAACTCTCTAATTTAATATTAACTGCTTAAAGTTGTACCTGCCCTCGGAGTGTGTGATGGAACAGTGTAGAGGGAACTTTTCTCTGTATCTAACACTCTGTACCTGCTCTGGGAGTGTTTGATGGGACAGTGTAGAGGGAGCTTTACTCTGCATCTAACACTCTGTACCTGCCCTGGGAGTGTTTGATGGGACAGTGTAGAGGGAGTTTTACTCTGTATCTAACACTCTGTACCTGCCCTGGGAGTGTTTGATGGGACAGTGTAGAGGGAGCTTTACTCTATATCTAAACCCCTGTACCTGCCCTGGGAGTGTTTGATGGGACAGTGTAGAGGGAGCTTTACTCTGTATCTAACCCAATATACCTGCCCTGGGAGTGTGTGATGGGACAGTGTAGAGGGAGCTTTACTCTGTATCTAACCCCCTGTACCTGGCCTGGGAGTGTTTGATGGGACAGTGTAGAGGGAGCTTTACTCTGTATCTAACCCCATATACCTGCCCTGGGAGTGTGTGATGGGACAGTGTAGAGGGAGCTTTACTCTCTATCTAACCCCGTGCTGTACCTGCTCTGGGAGTGTTTGATGGGACAGTGTAGAGGGAACGTTACTCTTTATAGAACCCCGTGCTGTACCTGCTCTGGGAGTGTTTGATGGGACAGTGTAGAGGGAGCTTTACTCTGCATCTAACACTCTGTACCTGCCCTGGGAGTGTGTGATGGGACAGTGTAGAGGGAGTTTTACTCTGTATCTAACACTCTGTACCTGCCCTGGGAGTGTTTGATGGGACAGTGTAGAGGGAGCTTTACTCTGTATCTAAACCCGTGCTGTACTTGCCCTGGGAGTGTTTGATGGGACAGTGTAGAGGGAGCTTTACTCTGTATCTAACCCCATATACCTGCCCTGGGAGTGTGTGATGGGACAGTGTAGAGGGAGCTTTACTCTGTATCTAACCCCCTGTACCTGTCCTGGGAGTGTTTGATGGGACAGTGTAGAGGGAGCTTTACTGTCTATCTAACCCCGTGCTGTACCTGCTCTGGGAGTGTTTGATGGGACAGTGTAGAGGGAACGTTACTCTTTATAGAACCCCGTGCTGTATCTGCCCTGGGAGTGTTTGATGGGACAGTGAAGAGGGAGATTTACTCTGTATCTAACCCCGTTTTTGATGGGACAGTGTAGAGGGAGCTTTACTCTGTATCTAACACCGTGCTGTACTTGCCCTGGGAGTGTTTGATGGGACAGTGTAGAGGGAGCTTTATTCTATATCTTAAACCTGTACCTGCCCTGGGAGCGTTTGATGGGACAGTGTAGAGGGAGCTTTACTCTGTATCTAACCCCATATACCTGCCCTGGGAGTGTGTGATGGGACAGTGTAGAGGGAGCTTTACTCTGTATTTAATCCCCTGTATCTGCCCTGGGAGTGTTTGATGAGACGGTGTAGAGGGAGCTTTACTCTGTATCTAACCCCCTGTACCTGCTCTGGGTGTGTTTGATGGGGCAGTGCAGAGAGAGCTGTACTCTGTATCTAACCCCCTGTCCCTGTCCTGGGAGTTTTTGATGGGACAGTGTCAAGGGAACTTTACTCTTTATAGAACCCCGTGCTCTACCTGCCCTGGGAGGGTTTGATGGGACAGTGAAGAGGGAGCTTTACTGTGTATCTAACACCGTGTGTACCTGCGCTGGGAGTGTTTGATGGGACAGTGTAGAGGGAACTTTACTCTGTATCTAACCCCGTGCTGTACCTGTCCTGGGAGTGTTTGATGGGACAGTGTAGAGGGAGCTTTACTCTGTATCTAACCCCGTGCTTAACCTGCCCGCGGAGTGTATGATGGGACAGTATGGAGGGAGATTAAATGCCCAACTCTCTCTGTCCCTCTCACTTTCTCTCTGTAAGTCTCTCTCTCTCTCTCTTGCTCTCTCTTTCAGTCTCCCTGTCTCTCCCTGACTCTCCCTCTCTGTATCTCTGTCTCTCTCTCTCGCTCTCTGTCAGTCTCTCTGTCTCCCTCTCTCCATCTCGCTCCTTCACTCTCTCTTTCGCTCCCAATTTCTATCCATCTATCTCTCTTTCACTTTTTCCTCTGTCTCTGCTGCCGTCCATTTCCGATCTCTCTTCCTTTCTCTTTTCTGCCAACACGCTCTCTCTATCCCTAATTCTCTCACTGCTTCTCCCTGTCCAACTCTTTTTTTCTCTCTCCCTGTCTCTCATTCCCATTCTAAGGTTTCCTTGATTGAAAAGTCCCTGACATATTGCAGTCTGACAGTCTCGTCCACACCAGAGCCGATTGGGGGCAGAGTGCCGTGTCTCTGAAACCCTGGCTGTGCATGAAGGTTCTGACGGGTAGGGACCTTCTCACTGCCAACGAAGCTACGGCTTGGTACTTGTGTGAAAGCTCTGGCGATGAGGCCTTCTGCCAAACCAATTTGACAGTCTGCTTGGGGAACCGCCTGACAGATTCCACCCTCTCCTTCTTTTATCGGGCGTCCAGGACCTTGCGCGCCGACCACTGCTATACGGCCTTGTGCTCAAAGGTGTTTGTCTTGAAAAACTTTTTCACGAAGGACAGGTGGTGAGGCATGGTCCAACTGGTGGTGCATTCAGTGGTAGCCTGGCCAGACCCTTCCTTCATAACAGCGGCGAGAGATAGAACCTCAGCACGTACTGACACTTGGTGTCAGTGTTCCGAGTGTCTCTGCACAGCTTGATGCAGCCGCACACAAAGGTGGCCATCAGGATGAGGGCCAGGTTCCCAACGGCCTTTCCTCACTTGTCCAGAGATTTCTATATCGTGTCTCTGCGGACGCGATGTTGGATCTCCAGGCGCCAGTGTCAGCTCTGGGTGTGAGTCTCGGGGTGGCTGGGTGATGTCACCCTGGAGGCTGGGCCCACACTACACACAGCTCCACATCACTGTCACCCTGAGTTGTGACAATCTGTATTCTGCTCCTTTTACATCAAATCAATCTGTACTTAAACACCCTGATAAAGCAGCATGGCCCCCTCCCTCCCTCTCTCTCCCTCTATTTCTCTCTGTCTCTCTCTCTCTGTTTCTCTCTCTCCATCTTTCCCCCTCTCTCACTCTCTCTCTGTCTGCCACTCTCCTTCCATCTATCTGTCTCTTTCTATCTGTCTCTCTTGCTCGCTGTTTCCCTATGTCTCTTTCTGTCACTGTCTTTGTTTCTGTCTCTCTCTATCTGTTTCTCTCTCTCGCTCTCTGTCTTTCCCTCTCTCTCTCGCTCTCTCTCTCTCTCTCTCTCTGTCTCTCTCTACCTGTTTTTCCCTCTCTCTGTCTCTCTCTCTCTCTGTGACTGTCGCGCCCTCTCTCTCTGTGTCTCTCCCGCTCAGTCTCTCTCGCTGTCTTTCCCTCTCACTCTCTCTGTCTCTCTCTCACACTCGGACTCTGCAAAAAGGCTTAAAATGCTTGAACCAGGTTTGTTCACAGATCAACTAGACACTTGTCCTGGTGCAAAATGGTCACCACGCATCTGATGTAAAACGGGTGCTCAATTTCACCGAAACTAATCCCACTGCCCCGCTCACTCCCCATACCCGTGTATCAATCCCCAAACTATTCCCAATGCCCCGCTCTCTCCCCATAGCCCTGTATCAATCACCAAACTAATCCCACTGCCCTGCTCTCTCCCCACAGCCCTGTATCAATCCCCAAACTAATCCCACTGCCCCGCTCTCTCCCCATAGCCCTGTATCAATCCCCAAACTCATCCCACAGCCCCGCTCTCTCCCCATAGTCCTGTATCAATCCCCAAACTAATCCCACTGCCCTGCTCTCTCCCCATAGCCTTGTATCAATCCCGAAACTAATCCCACAGCCCCGCTCTCTCCCCATAGTCCTGTATCAATTCCCAAACTAATCTCACTGCCCCGCTCTCTCCCCATAGTCCTGTATCAATCTCCTAACTAATCCCACTGCCCCGCTCTCTCCCCATAGCCCTGTATCAATCCCCAAACTAATCCCACTGCCCCGCTCTCTCCCCATAGTCCTGTATCAATCCCCAAACTAATCCCACTGCCCCGCACTCTTCCCATAGCCCTGTATCAATCCCCAAACTAATCCCACTGCCCCGCTCTCTCCCCATAGCACTGTTTCAATCCCAAACTAATCCCACTGCCCCGCTCTCTTCCCATAGCCCTGTCCCAATCCCCAAACTAATCCCACTGCCCCACTCTCTCCCCATATCCCTGTATCAATCTCCAAACTAATCCCACCGCACCGCTCTCTCTCTGTCTGTCTCTGTGTGTGTCTCTCTCTCTCCCTGTGTCTCTCTGTCTATCCCGCTCTCCCTCTCTCTCTCTCTCTCTTTGTTTCTCTCTCTTTGTCTCTCTCTCTATTTCTCTCTCACTCGTTTTCTTTCTCTCTCTCTCCCTCTCTCTCTTTGTCTCTCTCTCTTTCTGTCTCTATCTCTCTCTGTTTGTCTCTCTCTCTCTGTCCCCCTCTCGCTCTCTCCGTCTCTCTCCCTCCTTCTCTCTGTGCCTTTCCCTCTTTTCCTCTCTCACTCTCTGTCTCCTTCTCTCTCTCTGTCCCTCTCCCTCTCTCTGTCTATCTCTCTATCCCTCTATCTCTCTCTCTCTCTGTCTGTCTGTCTCATTCTCACTCTCTTTCCCTCTCTCTTCCAATGTCTTTCCCCCTCTCTCTCTCTCTCTGTCTTTCCCACTTTCTGTCTCTCTCTCTGTCTCACCCCCCCCCCTCTCTCTCTCTCTCTCTCTCTCTCTGTCTCTCTCTCTCTGTCTCTCTCTCTCTCTCACTCTCTGTGTGTCTCGGTTTCTGTCTCTCTGCCTGTCTCTCTCTTTGTCTTTTCCTCTCGCTGTTTCTCTGTGTCTATCTTTCTCTCTGCCTCTCCCTCTCCCTCTGTCTCTCGCTCTCTGTCTCTCTCTCTCTCTCTCTGTCTGTCTTTCCCTCTCTCTCTCTCTCTCTCTTTGTCTTTCCATCTCTCTCACTCTGTCTTTCCCCGCCTCTCTCTCTCTCTCTGTCTCTCACTCTCTGTGTCGGTCTCTGTCTTTCCTTCTCTCTCGCTCTCTGTCTTTCCCTCTCTCCCTCTCTCTCTCTCTCTGCGCCTTTCCCTCTCTCTCTCTCTCTCTCTGTCATTCACTCTCTCTGACTGTCGCTCTCTCTCCCTCTCTCTCTCTGTCTTTCTCTCTCTGTCTCTCTCTCTCTATGTCTGTCTGTCTCTCTCCCTCTCCCTCTCTGTCTCTCTCTCTGCACGCATCATCCGTGACCTGACAACGACTTGACCCCGCGCGGATAGGGTCAGGAGCAGAGGTCAGAGGTCGGGAGTTAGAACATGTAATACCAAATGACACATTGTAACTCCCAGTGAGACTGTAAATAAACCGATACAAATTTAAAATGTGAGAAGACTTTAATAAAAAGTAAACGCAGACAGCAGCTCCATCCCCGCCCTTTCTCATCACTGCAATAAGTTGTGCTCTGAAAGTGAGCACATTGCTCAGGTATCAGCACCACGCACCATTGGTGATGGAAATACACAAACTATCTCTCTTCACAGAGACCCGGAGTTTGTAAACCTTCGCTTTAAAGGGCTGAATGTTCACATTTCCTCCGTGCGGGCTGTAAAACTGGAGCCGATCCTCTAACACCCGAGTTGTGAGAGGTAAAAGTGAGAATTCACCCCAGAGTGTTTAACCTTCCCTTGTAGCCCATTTTAGACCACTGACAGACAGGAGATGGGGACAGTGAGTTGGGTAAAGGTCTGTAAAGTTTTACTGTACAATATCACCAGCTGCTGGTGTACATCAGTTCTGCAGTAATACCAACATTGGAGAAACATTCGCTTCATTTCACAATTCAGGCAAGGTTTTTCTTCAGAACTGAGAGATAATTGGATCAGAGAGAAGGTAAAATAAACAGGGGCCTTGAAAGCTGCCATTAAATCCCCTCATCTTTCTGAGTACATAACTCACTCAGAGAATTGTGAACCTGCGGAATTCTCTGCCTGACTCCAATGACTGAGTGAATCACTTCCCACACTCAGAGAGGTGAACGGTCTCTCCCCAGTGTGAACTCACTGGTGTATCAGCAGGTGGGATAACTGAGTGAATCCCTTCCCACACTCAGAGAGGTGAACTGTCTCTCCCCAATGTGACATCACTGGTCTATCAGTAGGTGGGATAACTGAGTGAATCCCTTCCCACACTCAGAGAGGTGAACAGTCTCTCCCCAGTGTGAACTCACTGGTGTATCAGTCGGTGGGATAACTGAGTGAATCCCTTCTCACACTCAGAGAGATGAATGGTCTCTCCCCAGTGTGAACTCGCTGGTGTATCAGCAGGTGAGATAACTGAGTGAATCCCTTCCCACACTCAGAGAGGTGAACGGCCTCTCCCCAGTGTGAACTCACTGGTGTATCAGCAGGTGGGATAACTGAGTGAATCCCTTCCCACACTCAGAGAGGTGAACGGCCTCTCCCCAGTGTGAACTCACTGGTGTATCAGCAGGTGGGATAACTGAGTGAATCCCTTCTCACACTCAGAGAGGTGAATGGTCTCTCCCCAGTGTGAACTCGCTGGTGTATCAGCAGGTGAGATAACTGAGTGAATCCCTTTCCACACTCAGAGAGGTGAACGGCCTCTCCCCAGTGTGAACTCACTGGTGTATCAGCAGGTGGGATAACTGAGTGAATCCCTTCCCACACTCAGAGAGGTGAACGGTCCATCCCCAGTGTGAACTCACTGGTGTGTCAATAGGTGGGATAACTGAGTGAATCCCTTCACACACTCAGAGAATTGAACAATTTCTCCCCAGTGTGAACTCGCCGATGTGTTTCCAGCTGGGACGGATAGTTGAAACGTTTCCCCCAATCCCTACATTCGCACAGTTTTTCTCCAGTGTGACTGCACTTGTGAGACGTGGCTCCAGGATGATCAGGGCTGGGAACTCAACATCCAGGGGTATTCAACATTCAGGAAGGATAGAATAAAAATAAAACGAGGTGGGGTAGCATTGCTGGTTAAGGAGGAGATTAAGGCAATAGTTAGGAAGGACATTAGCTTGGATGATGTGGAATCAATATGGGTAGAGCTGCAGAACACCAAAGGGCAAAAAACGTTAGTGGGAGTTGTGTACAGACCTCCAAACAGTAGTAGTGATGTTGGGGAGGGCATCAAACTGGAAATTAGGTGTGCATGCAATAAAGGTGCAGCAGTTATAATGGGTGACTTTAATATGCACATAGATTGGGTTAACCAAACTGGAAGCAATACGGTGGAGGCGGATTTCCTAGAGTGCATAAGGGATGGTTTTTTAGACCAATATGTTGAGGAACCAACTAGGGGGGAGGCCATCTTAGACTTGGTGTTGTGTAATGAGAGAGGATTAATTAGCAATCTCGTTGTGCGAGGCCCCTTGGGGAAGAGTGACCATAATATGGTGGAATTCTGCATTAGGATGGAGAATGAAACAGTTAATTCAGAGACCATGGTCCAGAACTTAAAGAAGGGTAACTTTGAAGGTATGAGACGTGAATTGGCTAGGATAGATTGGCGAATGACACTTAAGGGGTTGACTGTGAATGGGCAATGGCAGACATTTCGAGACCGCATGGATGAACTACAACAATTGTACATTCCTGTCTGCCGTAAAAATAAAAAAGGGAAGGTGGCTCAACCGTGGCTATCAAGGGGAATCAGGGATAGCATTAAAGCCAAGAAAGTGGCATACAAATTGGCCAGAAATAGCAGCGAACCCGGGGACTGGGAGAAATTTAGAACTCAGCAGAGGAGGACAAAGGGTTTGATTAGGGCAGGGAAAATGAAGTACGAGAAGAAGCTTGCAGGGAACATTAAGACGGATTGCAAAAGTTTCTACAGATATGTAAAGGGAAAAAGGTTAGTAAAGACAAAGGTAGGTCCCCTGCAGTCAGAATCAGGGGAAGTCATAACGGGGTACAAAGAAATGGCGGACCAATTGAACAAGTACTTTGGTTCGGTATTCACTAAGGAGGACACGAACAACCTTCCGGATATAAAAGGAGTCAGAGGGTCTAGTAAGGAGGAGGAACTGAGGGAAATCCTTATTAGTCAGGAAATTGTGTTGGGGAAATTGATGGGAATGAAAGCCGATAAGTCCCCAGGGCCTGATGGACTGCATCCCAGAGTACTTAAGGAGGCGGCCTTGGAAATAGTGGATGCATTGACAGTCATTTTCCAACATTCCATTGACTCTGGATCAGTTCCTATGGAGTGGAGGGTAGCCAATGTAACTCCACTTTTTAAAAAAGGAGGGAGAGAGAAAACAGGGAATTATATACCGGTCAGCCTGACATCGGTAGTGGGTAAAATGATGGAATCAATTATTAAGGATGTCATAGCAGTGCATTTGGAAAGATGTGACATGATAGGTCCAAGTCAGCATGGATTTGTGAAAGGGAAATCATGCTTGACAAATCTTTTGGAATTTTTTGAGGATGTTTCCAGCGGAGTGGACAAGGGAGGACCAGTTGATGTGGTATATTTGGACTTTCAGAAGGCTTTCGACAAGGTCCCACACAAGAGATTAATGTGCAAAGTTAAAGCACATGGGATTTGGGGTAGTGTGCTGACATAGATTGAGAACTGGTTGTCAGACAGGAAACAAAGAGTAGGAGTAAATGGGTACTTTTCAGAATGGCAGGCAGTGACTAGTGGGGTACCGCAAGGTTCTGTGCTGGGCCCCAGCTGTTTACACTGTACATTAATGATTTAGACGAGGGGATTAAATGTAGTATCTCCAAATTTGCGGATGACACTCAGTTGGGTGGCAGTGTGAGCTGCGAGGAGGATGCTATGAGGCTGCAGAACGACTTGGATAGGTTAGGTGAGTGGGCAAAGGCATGGCAGATGAAGTATAATGTGGATAAATGTGAGGTTATCCACTTTGGTGGTAAAAACAGAGAGACAGACTATTATCTGAATGGTGACAGATTAGGAAAAGAGACCTGGGTGTCATGGTACATCAGTCATTGAAGGTTGGCATGCAGGTACAGCAGGCGGTTAAGAAAGAAAATGGCATGTTGGCCTTCATAGCGAGGGGATTTGAGTACAGGGGCAGGGACGTGTTGCTACAGTTGTATAGGGCCTTGGTGAGTCCACACCTGGAGTAGTGTGTACAGTTTTGGTCTCCTAACCTGAGGAATGACATTCTTGCTATTGAGGGAGTGCAGCGTAGGTTCACCAGACTGATTCCCGGGATGGCGGGACTGACCTATCAAGAAAGACTGGATCAACTGGGCTTGTATTCACTGGAGTTCAGATGAATGAGAGGGGACCTCATAGAAACGTTTAAGATTCTGACGGGGTTAGACAGCTTGGATGCAGGAAGAATGTTCCCAATGTTGGGGAAGTCCAGAACCAGGGGACACAGTCTAAGGATAAGGGGTAAGCCATTTAGGACCGAGATGAGGAGGAACTTCTTAACCCAGAGAGTGGTGAACCTGTGGAATTCTCTGCCACAGAAAGTTGTTGAGGCCAATTCACTAAATATATTCAAAAAGGACTTAGATGTAGTCCTTACTAGTAGGGGGCTCAAGGGATATGGCGAGAAAGCTGGAATGTGGTACTGAAGTTGCATGTTCAGCCATGAACTCATTGAATGACGGTGCAGGCTAGAAGGGCCGAATGGCCTACTCCTGCACCTATTTTCTATGTTTCTATGTTTCTATGTCTCTCCAGGTTGGATGATCGGCTGAATCCTTGCCCACACACGCAGCACGTGTCCAGTTTTTCCCCGCTGTGAACAGTGTTTTTGCTTCCATGGCCAAAGGCCGAGGATATTCAGGTCCCGATGAAACGAGTGATTCCATCAGATTTGAATGTAATGTTTGGTTTGAACCTCTGGTCGACAAATCCTCCCCGTTTAATACCCTGTAAAGTGAACTTCTGTAAAGTGATGTGAAAGAATAGCATGAGAACATAAGAAATAGGAGCAGGAGAAGGCCATACGGTCCCTCGAGCCTGCTCCACCATTCAATAAGATCATGGCTGATCTGATCATGGACTCAGCTCCACTTCGCTGCCCGCTCCCCATAAACATTAACTCCCATAATCGCTCAAACATCTGTCTATCTCCGCCTTAAATATATTCAACGTCCAATCTTCCACAGCTCTCTGGGGTAGAGAATTCCACAGATTTACAACCCTCAAAGAAAAAATTCCTCCTCATCTCAGTTTTAAATGGGCGACCCCTTACTTTGAATCTGCGCCCCCTGGTTTTAGTTTCCCCTATGAGTGGGAACATCCTCTCTGCATCCACTATGTCACGCCCCCTCAGTAACCTTTTTGTTTCAATAAAATCACCTCTCATTCTTCTTAACTCCAATGTGTAAAGGCCCAAACTACTCAAACCTTTCTTCATAAGTCAACCCCCTCACCTCAGGAATCAACCTCGTGAACCTTCACTGAACTGTCTCCAATGCAAGTATATCCTTCTTTAAAGACAGAGACCAAAACTGCACGCAGGACTCCAGGTGTGGCCTCATCAATACCCTGTACAGTTGTAGCAGGACTTTTCTGCTTTTATACTCTATTCCCCTTGCAATCCCAGCTTCTCCAGTCTATCCAGATAACTGAAATCCCTAATCCCTGGAATCATTCTCGTTAATCTTTCCTGCACCCTCTATAAGGCCTTCATATTCTCCCTAAAGTGCGTTGCCCACAATTGGGCATAATCCTCCAGTTGAGGCCGAACCAATGCTTTGTGCAGGTTCATCATAATAGCCACACTTTTGTACTCTATACTTCTATTTATGAACAGAGATACTGTCTGGAACAGTGGCTCTCAACCTTTTTGTGTTCGCGGCACACTTTCGAATACTAGAATTTTTGGCGGCACATGTGAAGGGATTAAAAGGTGAACACAGGTTAAATAAAAGCAAGTTTCAGAAAATTTAAAAAACATTTTATTAATCACACTATATGAAGATATTCAACATTGTACACATGTATATTATTAATTATTTTTCATTCTGAAAGTAACAATAACATAATAAACTATAATAATAATTCCTCACGTTAATTATAGATTAATTAGTATTTTAACGTGATACTTGAACCTGACTTTTTTTAGTTATGCCACCAGTATTTGGGCGTATAACCGATAAGGCGACTCTCATTTCGTGTTCAATTCCGACAGCTTTTTCCCATTGTTTTACATTTGATGTTCGTAAGAGTTGAGAACCCTAATTCACAGAGATATGATGTTGAAAACTGCATCAGTATTATCAAGGCTTTTTTTGATATTACAGGATATTCTTCTTCAATAGAAATCCAGAACGCATCAAGAGACATATCTGAATGTTTCATTTTAAGACCATGGTCTGTAGAAATAGAAGTCAATTCTTCTTCTTGCAATGTAAGATCAAAATCTGACATACTAATTGGAGAAAATGGATTTCTTACCCAATCACACTTCTCTACATCCAAAGATGGAAAATATTTGTTGATGTTCTCTTCCAGTGATGCCAAATGCTCTATCACTATAGGAGCAACCTTTTTAATACTGTGATTTGGTATCAAAGGGAACATTTCAAGATTGTTTTCTGTTGCTCTCTTTTTCCAGATAGAAATGTTTCCTGAACAGCTAATAGCTTGTCTGTAGAGGTGAGAATGTTTACATTTGGCCCTTGCATACTGGTATTAACGCTGCTAAAACAATTAAATATACCTGCCAAATATGCTAACTTAGCACACCACGTTTAACTCTTAAGGTATTTGCAAAAGGTATCGTTTCCTTCTCTTTCAAAAATACTGAGAATTCTTCTTTTAAGTTCAAATACATGACATAAGACTTTTCCTTTGAAAGTCATCTTACCTCTGAATACAAAAGTAAACATTCGTGTTGTGCATCCATAGCTTTGCAGAGCTGTTTAAACAAGCGAGTTTTTGAAGCACTTGATTTTATATAATTTGCAATATTAACAACTTGATCTAACAAGATTTTAATTCTAGTGGTAATGTCTTTGCAACAAGTGTTTCTCTATGCAAAAAGCAATGGATGAATAAGATATTTGGATTATTTTTTTTGCGAGGGTAATGCATCATTTGACACATCCCACCATAGATGGAGCACCGTCCGTGCAGATTCCAACACATGAGTCCCATGAAATTTTGAAGTCTTCTAAATATGAATTAACAGAATCAAACATGTCTTGACCTCTAGTATTTTCTGGAAGTTCTCTCCAGCACAGAAATTGGTGCAATATCTCGTTTTCATTAATGAAGTGAACAAATGATAATAATTGTGCTTTACTAATAATGTCGACAGACTCGTCCATTTGCAAAACAAAATTCGAGTTTGTAAGTTTCTGGGCTACATTTTCTTCAATGTTAGATGACATATCATTTATCCTTCTCCGAATTGTATCGTCAGACAGCGGAATTTTTGCAATTTCTTGTTCCGCTTCATCACCAAGCATTATTTTGACAATTTTACGATATGCAGGTAAAATAAGTGAGTGAGCTGTAGTATGAGACTGCATTTTCTGCACTATTAATTCAGCAACTTTTTACACTATAATTTAGATTCATTTTTCTGCAAGGTGCTGGTGCAATGCCCGACCTCTTCCGTGCTAAAGACATATATTTCTGATTCAATTGCCAACCAGAACTCTCACAGTGAGACGGATGAGTGACGAACGCCCGGAGTGGTGTAAACATTGAAACATGTTTCAGAATTCGGGGAATTCAGTTGGTGCATCGACAGGATTTAACCGTCTCACATACCAGGAGGAAAACTGGAGCTGCTTCTGTTAAATGTGGTGCAGCAGAGCCCGGCTTTCTGTACATTGTTAGTTAGAAATGTGAGCAAAATATCATCCAATCTTTGGGTGGTTTCACGTCAAACACTTGTATTATTAGTTTGGATATAATTAGTGCAGCACAAACATTACTGTGAAGGGTGTTACGCGCTGCCAAATGACTGGAAGTAATATCAATGCTCCTGATCTTTCATGGTCCCACGGGAAATCTCCCGCAATTATAATTACGTTTTTCTCTTCAGCTCTCATCTCACAGTCAGTTGGAGCCCTGTGTTCAGTGCCAAGAGTCATCATCACTTCTCGGACAGAATGAGAGTTGTGCCCGCCGACTATCCATTTTCCTGGTTACCACCAGTTATACAGGCGGTAATGATTTACTATCCGATTATAGCAGCCGTGGGAATCCCCGGTAAGTGATTATATTCCGTTACTAACGTCGTGAAGAAAGTTGGGATTAACTTTATTCCTGCTCTAATTTCAATCATTATATTTTTTAACTATTCTTCTCAACTCAATTAAAAGGCTGAAAGTCAGTGACTGTATTTCGCGCTCTACCTTTTTAAGTGACTGATCATTTGGGGCCTTTCTAATATTCATTAACCCCCATAAAAGCTTCAGATTATTTCCCCCATGTAATGTCTTTCAAACTGGTTCGGTTTTTATCTGAGAATCGTACAATGAGTGATTCAATGGATTATTTTAATTCCATGTTTCCGTGCCTGCTCTCCTTTCCCGTAACACTCGGTAATATCTGACAGATTATATTGTACTGAACATTCAGCGTGTTGTAAAATGCTCCATTGACTCCCGCTGTGGAGACAGACACTGACAGCCGATCATGGACATGTACCTGGGAATTGGGACTGTCAGGACCGGGATTTGTTCTGTCCCGTTAATCAGAATCTACCCGCTGTTCTCGGTCTGGTTCCAGCAAAGTGCCGGATATTATTCCTGGTGATCACAATCCATGCCGATTGTGGGATTGTGCTCCATGCAGGAACACAGACTCTCTCCCTCATCTTCTCCACTGACCGGTGACCAGCCTGTTCTCAGACTCGCCTTCACCCTCCCGGCGAAGATTGTTCTGCCTTCAGCCGGTGGGAGGCAGCTGGTTTCTGTCACATCCATTCCTGCAGCGGTACAGGTCAGACCGGGAATCCGTGCTGTGAGAGAGCGATTGGAACAAGGCAGCGGCGCTCTATGCAGCTGTCCTGGGATTGTCCACATTTAAAAACCCGTTTTAGATTCAATACCTGCATTTTAACCAAAGCACCGTCTCCATGCCGGGTCAGGTTCCTTTATACTAATCGGACAAATTTATTGTTCAAACCAAACGCTTGCAGGGTGATATAACATCGATTGTACCCTCAGTAAGTCTGTCCGCTCGGTGATCCACTCATATTCACTTTAATTTCGCTTCAGATACTGAGAGGTAGAGGAATTTCTAGTCACATTTACCCACCCGGTCTCCATATCCCTTTATCGCCTCTTCCTCCAGCCACGGACTCAATCTACTTTGAATTCTGACAGTTTCTGCCTCAACCTCTATCCATGTGACTGAAATCCACCTCCTCCCCAATCCCTGTATAAAAAAGCTTCTCCCGCTCTCTCTTCTCTCTGTTCCATTGTCTTCTATTTCATCTACTTTCTACAGCGCCTCGTTCTGCAACACACATCTACTGGAATCAGTCTGCTTCTATCTATCTTCTTCCATCCTGTCAATAATTTTAAACACATCTGTCATATCGCCCTGTAATCTGTGTCTGTATTACATTCCTCTAACTCACATTTACAGGTTATGTGGCAGAGCCCAGGGTATCGAACCAGTGTGTTTTATCACTCATTGTACCACTGACTAACTTTCCCACTTCAGTTGGGAAACTGAAATCTCACATTCTGTCTCCTGAGTTCCCAGCACCCTGTACTAATAAATTGCCTTGCATGTTTGTGTTTGAAGAAACATGATCAGCATTAAAATCCAATATTACGGCTGTTGTTTTTAACACTCTGCAGAGTCTGTTTGAAGAGGTTACTCAATGAGAACAGATTGAAGTGAGTTGTCTCACTGTCCCGCTGACTCTCACAAATCTCAGGATCAACGCAGCCTAATGATACTACTGCAAGCTTCGCCCCTGTATTACTAAGAGTATCTCTCACTATATCAGCTCACATGGTCCTTGTAACATGTGCCGCACCAAGAGACCCCATCATTTCTCAGAGATCAATACAGTTTGATTTATTTTATTACCATTTGCCGTGTTCCAGTTCTCGGCGTGGTAATTGGTGTTCCCGGTAACGGGCTTAGTTTGTGAAGCAAAAGCGCCAAATTGTTATTTCCATTCAATCTTGTGTCAGCTGCGGTAATTTTAACAATAAATATGATCAGTGCTCGGTGCATTGGAATGTCTCTTCCCATCGTCTCAAATTGTATTACATTGTCAGTTAAGTCCCTGATTTGATAATGTTTTTCAGTTATTATTCGTAAAACTGGGAACCCACGTAATTAGCTGTAATCTTACGACTTGAATCGATAGTTGGTTGCACGGAAGGAACCACAGAATCGGGATAAATGTTAAGCGAATTTTGGCTTTTATCACAAGGGGGAAGATATTTACAACTGAGGAAGTGCTGTTCTCGCTGTACAGAGATTTGGTCAGATCCCATTTGGAATATATACGTTCAGTTTTGGGCAACATATCGCAGGATAGATGGATTGGCCTTCGAGGGGTTTCAGCACAAGTTAACCAGACTGATACCAGAGTTTAAAGTATTCAAATATGGGGAAAGGTTACATAACCTTGCCTTGTATTCCATTGTGTTTAGAAGGGAGAAACGTGATATAACCGAGCTATTTAAATTGATAAAGTGTTCGATAGTGGGGGCACAGAAACTGTTTCCTATGTAATCTAAACCAGAAGGCATTATCTTAAAATTGGAGCTCGGAGTGAAATCACGAAACACTTTCTCACACAAAGTTTAATCGAAATTTACACTCGTTCTCCCAAAATCCTGTCAATTAATGGTCAATTGTAAATTTACAGACTCTGATCGATAGATTTGTTAAGGTCAGGGTATCAAGGGATATTGAACCAAGACGGTAATTGGAGTGAGGGTGCCGATCACCCATGGTCTACTGGAATGGTGGAAAAGGCTTGTGGGGCAGAATGATCAAATCCTGCGTTCCTATACGTCAAGCACCAGAGTCAGCATTTCTGCAATGAGATTTCCGGCAATCGCAGGTCCAATTTCAGTGTATCTGAATGTTGTACACGAAAAAATGTCCGATGATATTATTGCAGCCCATAGAGTTTCCATCACTCATTTTAACAGGTTACCGATTGCATAAATCCGTGTCTCGCTGTATTACCTGGAGGGCCTGGTCATTGTTCTGTCGGTCCTGAGGTGATTATTTGTCAGGTTTGGGTCACTATCGGAAATTCCGAGAATATCTGTCCTCCATTCCCTCCAAACTTTGCGAGATGTTTATTGACGTTACAATGTTTTTGAATCTCCAACTCAAAATCTAACATTGTTTTACATGGAATGTCTCGGAGCAATGCGGTTCTCAGTGAGAATGAGCCCAGTATTCACACAGTGGGATGTCGTTAGAGTGTGAAATTGTTTCAGTTAATCGTTAGCAGCGTCAGGAACCCCTCGCTAATGTTCTCCTCTTTGCATGCTCTGGTTAACTTATCTACCTCGCCTTTAAATGTAACAGCCGGGGCTCCCATCTGAATCAGAAGTTTTTGGGTTTGATACCCACCCTGTCGAAAATCTAGACTGACATTCGTATGACTTTCCCATGGCAGTTTTTCCGAATAACGCAAACCTTAGCCAACTTTACCAACCAGATGTTGTATTTGTGGATCTTGCTGTAGTATATATATACATTTAGTTACATTACAAGATATGTTACGAAGTTTCAGAAACCATCTTCTGACAAACAGTGAAAGCGCATATTAACTTTGCTGGAGTGTAACATACACGTGTTTTATTTCACGCCATTTCTGACAAATACGGTTGTGTTTTAAGGAAATCCTGAAACCACAGTGGTGATGTATTTATTCAGAGCTGAATTCGTGCACCAAGCACAGTTATGGTCCGTAGCCACAAATTTCATTTTTAAACATTTGCAGTCAGTTATACACACATGTAATGATTATATTTGGGACATTGCACGGGCAGTGGAACCGGAGATGGAAGGGATGGAGAGCTTGGAAAATAGAAACATTAAGACACAGTAGTAATGCTATTTTAATTGTAACTGGCAACAGAGGTGATTGGATTCAGTGAGAGAAGGACATTGTTTCCCTTATTGTCCTGTCATTATATAGCAGCTGTAATTAGCAACAAGATTAATTGTCAAATCGTTTTGTTACGAGAATATTTGTTAATCAGGTATCACCAATATTTAAACTGTGACCCTGCTTAAACCGAGGAGATAATGAATTAATTGGCAATGACATTTCTACAGCGACCAATCTCCCCAAATATCCCCTCACCATCACCTTTGATGCCCTATTTCTTATTAAAACAATTAATCTCTCTCACCCTGGCCTTTCCGCTGGTACATCCCTCAGTCTCGCTCACTCAAGTACAAGGCCCGCAGACTTGTACGGATGTGTCGGACAACTGATTGAACCATTCTACGCCAGATTTGGCTAGATTGAGTAAAGTATTATCGGGCCCAACACGTGTCTGCTAAAACTGCTCACTATTCCAACATCGTGCTAGAATGGAAATATAACCCCCGGCTACTATTCTCGACTGTTAACCTTCTTGTTAAACTCCTCTCCCCAGTCTCCACCACACTCACCTCCAACAACAAGTGTGAGTAGCTCATGGAATTATTTGTCTCAAAGATTGAGACCACCCAATCAGCTGCCTCTGCCACTTCTCTTCCTTCCTCTAGCCCAACGGGTCAAACATCCCCTAAGTTTCCACCCTGCCCTAGCCATGAAGTCGCATCTCTCTCTAGTCTCTCCCTGATCTGCCCCTCTTGACCTCTCCATGCTCATCTTATCCATGAGACCCACTTCCAGCTCACTTGATCTTGACCCTATTCCCACGAAGCTCCTCTCCTTCAAATCTACCGTCATCACCCCACTCCTCAAAAAACAACCCTTCACCACACTGGCCTTGCAAGCTATCGCCCCCTCTCCAACCTTAATTTCCACTCCAAAGTCCTTGAACATGTTGTCACCTCCCGGAACTCCATGTTTGAAACCCTTCAGTCTGGTGTCCACCATGTCACACTACCGAAACAGCTCTTATCAAAGTCACAAATGGCATCCTTTGTGACATTGACAAAGATAAACTTTCCCTCCTCATCATTCTCGACCAGTCCGCAGCCTTTGATATGGTTGAGTACTCCATTTTCCACCAATGGTTCTCCAACTGGGTGGGAGTGTACATGCCTGGTTCCATCTGTATCTCCCTAATCGTAGCCAGAACATCACTTGCATTCGCTTCTATTCTCACGATAAATCGTTGCATATCGTGTTCCCTAGGAATTTATCATTGGCCCCCTCCTGTTCTCCACTATATGATGCCTCTTGCCGACATCATCCGAAAACACAGCTTCAGTTTCCACATGTAGGCTGCTGATACCTAGCTCTACCTAACCCCGACTTCTCTCGAGGCCTCCAAGGTCTCTAAATTGGCAGACTGCTTGTCCGACATTCAGTACTTGTTGAGCAGAAATATTGTCCAATTCAATATTGGGAATACCGATGGCATTTTCTTTGGGTCCCGCCACAAACTGTGTTCAATAACCAACGACTCGATCCCTCTCCCGTGTTCTGTCTGTGACTGAACCAGACAGTTCGCAATCTAGCTATCCTATGAGAACGGGAAATAATCTTCTGGCCATATATCTGCAACATAACTAAATCCACCTGTTTCCACCTCCATAACATTGCCCGTCTCCGCCCCTGCCTCAGTTCCTCTGCTGATGAAACCTCCATCCATGCCTTAAGTACCTCGAGTTTGTACAGCTCCAACATACTCCTGGCTGACCTCCTGCATTCTACCCTATGTAAACGTGAGGTAATTCAAAACTTGCCAGTTCATTTCCAATCTCGCACGAAATCCCACCTGTGCTCGCTGAGCTACATTGATCCCGCTTCAACAATACCTCGATTCCAAAATTCTCCTTCTGTGTACAAATCCCTCCATGGCCTCGTCCCTCGTTATCTCTATAATCTGCTTCAACATCGCAAGCCCCCAATATGTCTGCGCTCCTCAAATTCTACCCTCTTGTGCATCCCTGATTATAACTGCTCAACCATTGGTATCCGTTCCTTCAGTTGTCCGAGCCCTGAGCTCTGCAACAGCCTCCCTAAATCCTCACCGCCTCTATACCTCCCTTTCTTCCTTGAAGACAGTGCTTATAACCTCCCTATAACCAAGCTTTTGGTCATCTGTCGTAATTTATTCTTATGTGGTTCGGTGCCAAATTTATTTGTTTTGTCTTGTAACACTCCTGTGAAGCGCCTCGGGATGTTTTATACAGGCGCTATATAAGTAGAAATTATTGTTGTTGTTGTAATAATGTTACAATTATTGAATTAATTCAGTGAATTGACAAATACTGAACAGGGGACATGATTTTAGCAACTTTTATGAGGCTCTATACGTCAGATACATAAAGTACTGATAGATTTGGCCATTTGCAAAGCCCAGTCGAAAATATTATCTCCTCATATCTTCGCCATTATTTCATGCAGCTCACCAGCTAACAACTCTGTGGAGCACCGTCACCACACGGACTGCAGCCGTTCAAGAAGGCCACCTCCATCATGTAAACAGCACAGGACGGCCCATCTCTTGTGTTTGATTCAGAGTTACTTTGTCTATTTTTCTGTTTAGATTTTCATTATACTTCTGTATCCGTGGTAACCAGACGCCCCCCCCCCCCACACTCATAATTAACTATATTAATCTTATATACCCATGTGATTTAATTCCAAGCTAAGACTGTATTGTCTAAACACAGTTGAACGGGAATGCAGTTAATTATTTCTATACCAGCCGCCTTATCTTGTTCAGGATATCTTTTCAGTGCCGATGTATCTTTTGTATATGTAGTCTCTCTCTCGCTCTCTGCCTGTCTCTATTTCTTTACAAATGAACACATGGAGCTCTTTACGTATATCAAGTTGGAACAATTGCTATATGTCACACTATCCTGCACACCAAAGGAATCAGAATTAAACACTTCTGAGCATATCTTACATTGTTGATAGATTGTGCTGGAAGCTCAGGTACATATAATGTCCCACATCCCCTGGGATGTACTTTCTGCCAGTCTTTCTCACCAGAGACAGATTCTCCATATTGCTATGTGCCGGATTAATATTAAAGATGGATTCTGCCAATTCAGAGCTAAGACCTTACCACGGAGCCTTTCTGAAGCTCAATCTCGGCAGGTATCTCCTGGGCTGGATTGCAGCCTCTATTGTCACTTGTACTGTATCTTTGCTTCGGTCTGGAGATCGCCACCCACAACTCCCTCTGAGGTTTGCTCCATTATTAGAGGCGTTAAAAGCGAGGAGAAGATTATGCCCCTTGTGCCATTGTGTACTTTGGAATGTATATTTTTCCTAGGATCACAGAAGAAGGTGCAAGATAAAGTTGTCTGTTCATGATCACATCTGAACTTCTCCCCCTTGTGGTTATTGTTAGAGTTTGTCCAGATGGGGGTTGCACTGTACAAGACACCAATGTAAATACCTGAGACTTCCAGGCAAGAAGTCAGTTGTTCTGATTAAATGTTTATCTGGTGGATTATAAACGTAACTGTTGCAACTTGGTTGAGTTCAAACATACCAACTCCCCTATTATCGTGGTGTTTGACAGTAGTTTGTCCAAAGGTCTTTACTCATAGCCTCCAGTCTGCGAATACAACATGAGAACTCTGAGCCATTCCGTACCCACACCTTGTATCCGCTCCCCTTTCCTGTCCACGGACCCAAATCCCGCACTTTGTCTCACCCTCGGTTGTTCCCTTTAGTATTCACTGCATTTCGGTCAGGCGTTATTCTCACCGCTCCCCAAACATCTCCCAATTTAGAATTGACCATTCATGACTTATTTTCAAATAGTTTTCTGTTCATTTCTTCCTCTGTCACTGAACTGCTACTTTTCACAATTATCCATAAATCATTCTCACACTGTCCATTTATTCATACATTTAAATGGCTAGTAGTTTACTCGGATCTCCGGTGGATTTCTACACCACTTTCGACGAAGTTGCAGTGGCAGAAGGGTAACAGCTCCGAGGAAATTTCCAGAGTCTATTTGTATATTCTATACTCTTTGTGCATCGTTTATTTTCGGGTAGTTACCCCACACTCACAGATATTTAACATTGCAATTGTATGTTAAAATCCTGTTCTGCTGGACAATTCTAGCAGCGGTAAAGAGTTCAGTTCCAGTCCCCAGATCCTGCAGTAAAGTACATTTCACACCAAATCCTGTGTAACTGGCTCCCTTGTTGTAACCTGACGGCTGATTCCCTGTTCCTGTGTGTTTCCATTTTACAGCTAATGTGGTGACGATTGTGATCCTGTCCCGGGGAAAGTGCGGTCTCTCCAGATGTATCACTCGCTACCTGGTGGCCATGGCAGCGGCGGATCTACTGGTCATTATCACTGATGTGATACTGGTTCGGATTAATGATTATTATTTCCCGACTACCTTCCTGTACATCACACCTGTGTGTTCTTTCCACATAGCGCTGAATCGTGCAGTCACCGATATTTCTGTCTGGTTAACAATCGCTTTCACTTTCGATCGTTTTGTTACCATTTGTTGGCAGAAGCTGAGGACTAAATATTGCAACGAGAAAACTGCATCCCTGGTTATAGGAACCGTGTGCCTGCTGTTCTGTATAAAAAACATCCACTGGTTCTTTATATATGAACCCTTCTATACAATCGACCATGTACCCTGGGGCTGTAATGTAAAACCCGAGTATTACACTGTAACTGCTTGGGTAACATTTGACTGGATTAACCGCTGTTTAACCCCACTGCTCCCAATATTCCTCATACTGCTGCTCAATGCTCTGACTGTAGGAAACATTTTGGCGGCCAACAGAGTCCGCAGGAGGCTGAGGGGCAGCAAGAAAGATGAGAATCACAATGATCCGGAGATGGAGAACCGAAGGAAATCCATCATCTTACTCTTCGCTATATCCGGTAACTTCATACTGCTCTGGATGGCGTATGTGATATATTTCTTATTAATGCGAATTACAAACCATTATTATTATACAGATTTCAATGACCCGATGTATATTGCAGACTTTACCAGCTACATGCTGCTGCTTTTGAGCTGCTGTACAAACACGTGTATTTATGCAGTAACGCAGACTAAATTCAGAGATGAGCTGAAAAATGGGTTGAAGTTTCCTCTGAGAATAATATTTAATTTAGTTCAGGAAAGAAAAGTTCAGAGCAATTCCCAACATTAGATCTGCATTACATCCCATATCGTATCCTGAGTTATATTTTACCTGAAACTCAGCAGGCTACAACTCAGGCCCAGGCTTCTTCAGACATAACACTGGGCAATATCTGACAAGGCCTGCGGTTTCCTATGTAAGTGTCAGTGAACAATGGAGAAGACCATTATGTAGACAGTGGGTTATAATAGAGGTAGCAGTTTAATTGGATGAAATCATGCTCCTGGACACAAAGAGATACAAGTCCCAGCATTGAGGTTTAGGATGTTGTGACCATGGAATGTTTATTGCCGGATGAACATCAGAACACGTGGGTTACCCCAGGGGAGTTTAAAAGGAGAATACACCTTTCGATTTAATAGCTGAAGAATATCAGGAAGTGAATGATAACTGTATTGGTTTTTGAGTGTGGAAATGCCTGGAGAATAATAAACAGATCATTATATCAATCAGCATGTATTGTCTTTGAAATTTTCCATTCTCCAGTTCACGAACAGCTTCTCCATCACCTGCGGCTCTGTGGAATTTATTGGAACTGAAGTGATGTTAATTCCGGACGTGAGTCCATTGTCCTGGTGTCTGTGAACGGTGGTGTTTCCAGCAGTGAGTCCCCTTTCCCACTGTCTATGTACAATGCTGTTTGCAGAGTAACAATACCACTGGCAATGAAAACCAGTAGCACGGTGTGTGGACAGCTGCAGACACTTCTCAGGAAGAAATGACCCAGGTGGCCATTGACTGCTGTCAGATATCTGTGACCTCAGGTCAGATTGGGCACTGTGACAGCAATGTGATTCTAAGCTTGTGACCAGTAAAATAGCGGTGCTTTCATCGAGCTCTCCTTCACCAAAAACATACTGAGGCTCACTTTCTGCAGGAAAACCCCGCCATTGTCCGAACTCATTCGCTGCATATCCGGTATCAGGGTCCAGTGATCCAGACCCAGCTGAAGTGTGTGTGAATGTGAGGCTCAGTGTGTGAGGGACCAGTCTCAGGGTCCAGTGATCCAGACCCAGCTGATGTGTGTGTGAATGTGAGGCTCAGTGTGTGAGGGACCAGTCTCAGGGTCCAGTGATCCAGATCCAGCTGAATTGTGTGTGTATATGAGGCTCAGTGTTTGAGGGACCAGTCTCAGGGTCCAGTGATCCAGACCCAGCTGAAGTGTGTGTGAATGTGAGGCTCAGTGTGTGAGGGACCAGTCTCAGGGTCCAGTGGTCCAGACCCAGCTGAAGAGTGTGTGAATGTGAGGCTCAGTGTGTGAGGGACAAGTCTCAGGGTCCAGTGATCCAGACCCAGCTGAAGTGTATGTGAATGTGAGGCTCAGTGTGTGAGCGACTACTCTAAAGTGTCTAGTGATCCAGACCCAGCTGAAGTGTGTGTGAATGTGAGGCTCAGTGTGTGAGGGACCAGTCTCATGGTCCAGAGATCCAGACCCAGCTGAAGTGTGTGTGAATGTGAGGCTCAGTGTGTGAGGGACCAGCCTCAGTGTCCAGTGATCCAGACCCAGCTGAAGAGTGTGTGAATGTGAGGCTCAGTGTGTGAGGGACCAGTCTCAGGGTCCAGTGATCCAGTCCCAGCTGCAGTGTGTGTGAATGTGAGGCTCAGTGTGTGAGGGACCAGTCTCAGGGTCCAGTGATCCAGACCCAGCTGAAGTATGTGTGAATGTGAGGCTCAGTGTGTGAGGGACCAGTCTCAGGGTCCAGTGATCCAGACCCAGCTGAAGTATGTGTGAATGTGAGGCTCAGTGTGTGAGGGACCAGTCTCAGGGTCCAGTGATCCAGACCCAGCTGAAGTATGTGTGAATATGAGGCTCACTGTGTGAAGGGACCAGCCTCAGGGTCCAGTGATCCAGACCCAGATGAAGTGTGTGTAAATGTGAGGCTCAGTGTGTGAGGGACAAGTTTCAGGGTCCAGTGATCCAGACCCAGCTGAAGTGTGTGTGAATGTGAGGCTCAGTTTGTGAGGGACCAGCCTCAGGGTCCAGTGATCCAGATCCAGCTGAAGTTTGTGTGAATGTGAGGCTCAGTGTGTGAGGGACCAGTCTCAGGGTCCAGTGATCCAGACCCAGCTGAAGAGTGTGTGAATGTGAGGTTCAGTGTGTGAGGGACCTGCCTCAGGGTCCAGTGATCCAGACCCAGCTGAAGTGTGTGTGAATATGAGGCTCAGTGTGTGAGGGACCAGTCTCAGGGTCCAGTGATCCAGACCCAGCTGAAGTGTGTGTGAATGTGAGGCTCAGTGTGTGAGGGACCAGTCTCAGTGTCCAGTGATCCAGACCCAGCTGAAGTGTGTGTGAATGTGAGGATCAGTGTGTGAGGGACCAGCCTCAGGATCCAGTGATCCAGATCCAGCTGAAGTGTGTGTGAATGTGAGGCTCAGTGTGTGAGAGACCAGTCTCAGGGTCCAGTGATCCAGACACAGCTGAAGTGTGTGTGAATGTGAGGCTCATTGTGTGAGGGACCAGCCTCAGGGACCAGTGAACCAGACCCAGCTGAAGTGTGTGTGAATGTGAGGCTCAGTGTGTGAGGGACCAGTCTCAGGGTCCAGTGATCCAGACCCAGCTGAAGTGTGAGTGAATGTGAGGCTCAGTGTGTGTGGGACCAGTCTCAGGGTCTAGTGATCCAGACCCAGCTGAAGTGTGTGTGAATGTGAGGCTCAGTGTGTGAGGCACCAGTCTCAGGGTCCAGTGATCCAGACCCAGCTGAAGTGTGTGTGAATGTGAGGATCAGTGTGTGAGGGACCAGCCTCAGGGTCCAGTGATCCAGACCCAGCTGAAGCGTGTGTGAATGTGAGCCTCAGTGTGTGAGAGACCAGTCTCAGGGTCCAGTGATCCAGACCCAGCTGAAGTGTGTGTGAATGTGCGGATCAGTGTGTGAGGGACCAGCCTCAGGGTCCAGTGATCCAGACCCAGCTGAAGTGTGTGTGAATGTGAGGCTCAGTGTGTGAGGGACCAGCCTCAGGGTCCAGTGATCCAGACCCAGCTGAAGTGTGTGTGAATGTGAGGATCAGTGTGTGAGGGACCAGCCTTAGTGTCCAGTGATCCAGACCCAGCTGAAGTGTGTGTGAATGTGATGCTCAGTGTGTGAGTGACCAGTCTCAGGGTCCAGTGATCCAGACACAGCTGAAGTGTGTGTGAATATGAGTCTCAGTGTGTGAGGGACCAGTCTCAGGGTCCAGTCATCCAGACCCAGCTGAAGTGTGTGTGAATGTGAGGCTCAGTGTGTGAGGAACCAGTCTCAGGGTCTAGTGATCCAGACCCAGCTGAAGTGTGTGTGAATTTGAGGCTCAGTGTGTGAGCAACCAGTTTCAGGGTCCAGTGATCCAGACCCAGCTGAAGTGTGTGTGAATGTGACGCTCAGTGTGTGAGGGCCCAGCCTCAGGGTCCAGTGATCCAGACCCAGCTGAAGTGTGTGTGAATGTGAGGCTCAGTGTGTGAGGGACCAGTCTCAGGGTCCAGTGATCCAGTCCCAGCTGAAGTGTGTGTGAATGTGAGGCTCAGTGTGTGAGGGACCAGTCTCAGGGTCCAGTGATCCAGACCCAGCTGAAGTGTGTGTGAATGTGAGGCTCAGTGTGTGAGGGACCAGCCTCAGGCTCCAGTGATCCAGACCCAGCTGAAGTGTGTGTGAATGTGAGGCTCAGTGTGTGAGGGACCAGTCTCAGGGTCCAGTGAACAAGACCCAGCTGAAGTGTGTGTGAATGTGAGGTTCAGTGTGTGAGGGACCAGTCTCAGGGTCTAGTGATCCAGACCCAGCTGAAGTGTGTGTGAATGTGAGGCTCAGTGTGTGAGGGACCAGTCTCAGGGTCCAGTGATCCAGACCCAGCTGAAGTGTGTGTGAATGTGAGGGTCAGTGTGTGAGGGAACAGTCTCAGGGTCCAGTGATCCAGACCCAGCTGAAGTGTGTGTGAATGTGAGGCTCAGTGTGTGAGGGACCAGCCTCAGGGTCCAGTGATCCAGACCCAGCTGAAGTGAGTGTAAATGTGAGGCTCAGTGTGTGAGGGACCAGTCTCAGGGTCCAGTGATCCAGACCCAGCTGAAGTGTGTGTGAATGTGAGGCTCAGTGTGTGAGGGACCAGTCTCAGGGTCCAGTGATCCAGACCCAGCTGAAGTGCGTGTGAATGTGAGGCTCAGTGCGTGAGGGACCAGTCTCAGGGTCCAGTGATCCAGACCCAGCTGAAGTGTGTGTGAATGTGAGGCTCCGTGTGTGAGGGACCAGTCTCAGGGTCCAGTGTTCCAGACCGAGCTGAAGTGTGTGTGAATGTGAGGCGCAGTGTGTGAGAGACCAGTCTCAGGGTCCAATGATCCAGACCCAGCTGAAGTGTGTGTGAATGTGAGGCTCAGTGTGTGAGGTACCAGCCTCAGGATCCAGTGATCCAGACCCAGCTGAAGTGTGTGTGATTGTGAGGCTCAGTGTGTGAGGGACCAGTCTCAGGGTCCAGTGATCCAGACCCAGCTGAAGTGTGTGTGAATGTGAGGCTCAGTGTGTGAGGGACCAGTCTCAGGGTCCAGTGATCCAGACCCAGCTGAAATGTGAGTGAATGTGAGGCTCAGTGTGTGAGGGACCAGTCTCAGTGTCCAGTGATCCAGACCCAGCTGAAGTGTGTGTGAATGTGAGGATCAGTGTGTGAGCGACCAGCCTCAGGATCCAGTGATCCAGATCCAGCTGAAGTGTGTGTGAATGTGAGGCTCAGTGTGTGAGAGACCAGTCTCAGGGTCCAGTGATCCAGACACAGCTGAAGTGTGTGTGAATGTGAGGCTCAGTGTGTGAGGGACCAGTCTCAGGGTCCAGTGATCCAGACCCAGCTGAAATGTGAGTGAATGTGAGGCTCAGTGTGTGAGGGACCAGTCTCAGTGTCCAGTGATCCAGACCCAGCTGAAGTGTGTGTGAATGTGAGGATCAGTGTGTGAGGGACCAGCCTCAGGATCCAGTGATCCAGATCCAGCTGAAGTGTGTGTGAATGTGAGGCTCAGTGTGTGAGAGACCAGTCTCAGGGTCCAGTGATCCAGACACAGCTGAAGTTTGTGTGAATGTGAGGCTCAGTGTGTGAGGGACCAGCCTCAGGGACCAGTGAACCAGACCCAGCTGAAGTGTGTGTGAATGTGAGGCTCAGTGTGTGAGGCACCAGTCTCAGGGTCCAGTGATCCAGACCCAGCTGAAGTGTGTGTGAATGTGAGGATCAGTGTGTGAGGGACCAGCCTCAGGGTCCAGTGATCCAGACCCAGCTGAAGCGTGTGTGAATGTGAGGCTCAGTGTGTGAGAGACCAGTCTCAGGGTCCAGTGATCCAGACCCAGCTGAAGTGTGTGTGAATGTGCGGATCAGTGTGTGAGGGACCAGCCTCAGGGTCCAGTGATCCAGACCCAGCTGAAGTGTGTGTGAATGTGAGGCTCAGTGTGTGAGGGGCCAGCCTCAGGGTCCAGTGATCCAGACCCAGCTGAAGTGTGTGTGAATGTGAGGATCAGTGTGTGAGGAACCAGTCTCAGGGTCTAGTGATCCAGACCCAGCTGAAGTGTGTGTGAATTTGAGGCTCAGAGTGTGAGCAACCAGTTTCAGGGTCCAGTGATCCAGACGCAGCTGAAGAGTGTGTGAATGTGAGGCTCAGTGTGTGAGGGCCCAGCCTCAGGGTCCAGTGATCCAGACCCAGCTGAAGTGTGTGTGAATGTGAGGCTCAGTGTGTGAGGGACAAGTCTCAGGGTCCAGTGATCCAGACCCAGCTGAAGTGTGTGTGAATGTGAGGCTCAGTGTGTGAGGGACCAGTCTCAGGGTCCAGTGATCCAGACCCAGCTGAAGTGTGTGTGAATGTGAGGCTCAGTGTGTGAGGGACCAGCCTCAGGGACCAGTGATCCAGACCCAGCTGAAGTGTGGGTGAATGTGAGGCTCAGTGTGTGAGGGACCAGTCTCAGGGTCCAGTGAACAAGACCCAGCTTGAAGTGTGTGTGAATGTGAGGTTCAGTGTGTGAGGGACCAGTCTCAGGGTCGAGTGATCCAGACCCAGCTGAAGTGTGTGTGAATGTGAGGCTCAGTGTGTGAGGGACCAGCCTCAGGGTCCAGTGATCCAGACCCAGCTGAAGTGAGTGTAAATGTGAGGCTCAGTGTGTGAGGGACCAGTCTCAGTGTCCAGTGATCCAGACCCAGCTGAAGTGTGTGTGAATGTGAGGCTCAGTGTGTGAGGGACCAGTCTCAGGGTCCAGTGATCCAGACCCAGCTGAAGTGCGTGTGAATGTGAGGCTCAGTGCGTGAGGGACCAGTCTCAGGGTCCAGTGATCCAGACCCAGCTGAAGTGTGTGTGAATGTGAGGCTCCGTGTGTGAGGGACCAGTCTCAGGGTCCAGTGTTCCAGACCGAGCTGAAGTGTGTGTGAATGTGAGGCTCAGTGTGTGAGAGACCAGTCTCAGGGTCCAATGATCCAGACCCAGCTGAAGTGTGTGTGAATGTGAGGCTCAGTGTGTGAGGTACCAGCCTCAGGATCCAGTGATCCAGACCCAGCTGAAGTGTGTGTGAATGTGAGGCTCAGTGTGTGAGGGACCAGTCTCAGGGTCCAGTGATCCAGACCCAGCTGAAGTGTGTGTGAATGTGAGGCTCAGTGTGTGAGGGACCAGTCTCAGGGTCCAGTGATCCAGACCCAGCTGAAGTGTGTGTGAATGTGAGGCTCAGTGTGTGAGGGACCAGTCTCAGGGTCCAGTGATCCAGACCCAGCTGAAGTGTGTGTGAATGTGAGGCTCAGTGTGTGAGGGACCAGTCTCAGGGTCCAGTGATCCAGACCCAGCTGAAGTGTGTGTGAATGTGAGGCTCAGTGTGTGAGGGACCAGTCTCAGGGTCCAGTGATCCAGACCCAGCTGAAGTGTGTGTGAATGTGAGGCTCAGTGTGTGAGGGACCAGTCTCAGGGTCCAGTGATCCAGACCCAGCTGAAATGTGTGTGAATGTGAGGCTCAGTGTGTGAGGAACGAGTCTCAGGGTCCAGAGATCCAGACCCAGCTGAAGTGTGTGTGAATGTGAGGCTCAGTGTGTGAGGGACCAGCCTCATGGTCCAGTGATCCAGACCCAGCTGAAGTGTGTGTGAATGTGAGGCTCAGTGTGTGAGGGACCAGTCTCAGAGTCCAATGAACAAGACCCAGCTGAAGTGTGTGTGAATGTGAGGTTCAGTGTGTGAGGGACCAGTCTCAGGGTCTAGTGATCCAGACCCAGCTGAAGTGTGTGTGAATGTGAGGCTCAGTGTGTGAGGGACCATTCTCAGGGTCCAGTGATCCAGACCCAGCTGAAGTGTATGTGAATGTGAGGGTCAGTGTGTGAGGGACCAGTCTCAGGGTCCAGAGATCCAGACCCAGCTGAAGTGTGTGTGAATGTGAGGCTCAGTGTGTGAGGGACCAGCCTCAGGGTCCAGTGATCCAGACCCAGCTGAAGTGAGTGTAAATGTGAGGCTCAGTGTGTGAGGGACCAGTCTCAGGGTCCAGTGATCCAGACCCAGCTGAAGTGTGTGTGAATGTGAGGCTCAGTGTGTGAGGGACCAGTCTCAGGGTCCAGTCATCCAGACCCAGCTGAAGTGCGTGTGAATGTGAGGCTCAGTGCGTGAGGGACCAGTCTCAGGGTCCAGTGATCCAGACCCAGCTGAAGTGTGTGTGAATGTGAGGCTCAGTGTGTGAGGGACCAGTCTCAGGGTCCAGTGTTCCAGACCGAGCTGAAGTGTGTGTGAATGTGAGGCTCAGTGTGTGAGAGACCAGTCTCAGGGTCCAATGATCCAGACCCAGCTGAAGTTTGTGTGAATGTGAGGCTCGGTGTGTGAGGTACCAGCCTCAGGATCCATTGATCAAGACCCAGCTGAAGTGTGTGTGAATGTGAGGCTCAGTGTGTGAGGGACCAGTCTCAGGGTCCAGTGATCCAGACCCAGCTGAAGTGTGTGTGAATGTGAGGCTCAGTGTGTGAGGGACCAGTCTCAGGGTCCAGTGATCCAGACCCAGCTGAAGTGCGTGTGATTGTGAGGCTCAGTGTGTGAGGGACCAGTCTCAGGGTCCAGTGATCCAGACCCTGCTGAATTGTGTGTGAATGTGAGGCTCAGTGTTTGTGGACCCAGTCTCAATGTCCAGTGATCCAGACCCAGCTGAAGTGTGTGTGAATGTGAAGCTCAGTGTTTGTGGACCCAGTCTCAGGGTCCAGTGATCCAGACCCAGCTGAAGTGTGTGTGAATGTGAGGCTCAGTGTGTGAGGGACCAGTCTCAGGGACCAGTGATCCAGACCCAGCTGAAGTGTGTGTGAATGTGAGGCTCAGTGTCTGAGGGACCAGCCTCAGGTTCCAGTGATACAGACCCTGCTGAAGTGTGTGTGAATGTGAGGCTCAGTGTGTGAGGGACCAGTCTAAGGGTCCAGTGATCCAGACCCAGCTGAAGTGTGTGTGAATGTGAGGTTCAGTGTGTGAGGGACCAGTCTCAGGGTCCAGTGATCCAGACCCAGCTGAAGTGTGGGTGAATGTGAGGCTCAGCGTGTGAGCGACCAGTCTCAGGGTCCAGTGATCCAGACCCAGCTGAAGAGTGTGTGTGAATGTGAGGCTCAGTGTGTGAGGGACCAGTGTCAGGGTCCAGTGATCCAGACCCAGCTGAAGAATGTGTGAATGTGAGGCTCAGTGTGTGAGGGACCAGCATCAGTGTCCAGTGATCCAGACCCAGCAGAAGTGTGTGTGAATGTGAGGCTCAGTGTGTGAGGGACCAGTCTCAGGGTCCAGTGATCCTGACCCAGCTGAGGTGTGTGTGAATGTGAGGCTCAGTGTGTGAGGGACCAGTCTCAGGGTCAAATGATCCAGACCCAGCTGAAGTGTGTGTGTGAATGTGAGGCTCAGTGTGTGAGGGACCAGTCTCAGGGTCCAGTGATCCAGACCCAGCTGAAGTGTGTGTGAATGTGAGGCTCAGTGTGTGAGGGACCAGTCTCAGGCTCCAGTGATCCAGACCCAGTTGAAGTGTGTGTGAATGTGAGGCTCAGTGTGTGAGGAACCAGTCTCAGGCTCCAGTGATCCAGACCCAGTTGAATTGTGTGTGAATGTGAGGCTCAATGTGTGAGGGACCAGTCTCAGAGTCCAGTGATCCAGACCCAGCTGAAGTGTGTGTGAATGTGAGGCTCAGTGTGTGAGGGACCAGTCTCAGGGTCCAGTGATCCAGACCCAGCTGAAGTGTGTGTGAATGTGAGGCTCAGTGTGTGAGGGACCACTCTCAGGGTCTAGTGATCCAGACCCAGCTGAAGTGTGTGTGAATGTAAGGGTTCAGTGTACGAGGGACCAGTCTCAGGTTCCAGTGATCCAGACCCAGTTGATCTGTGTGTGAATGTGTGGCTCAGTGTGTGAGGGACCAGCCTCAGGATCCAGTGATCCAGACCCAGCTGAAGTGTGTGTGAATGTGAGGCTCAGTGTGGGAGGGACCAGCCTCAGGGTCCAGTGATCCAGACCCAGCTGAAGATTATGTGAATGTGAGGCTCAGTGTGTGAGGGACCAGCCTCAGGGTCCAGTGATCCAGACCCAGCTGTTTGTAACGCAATTTAGGAAGAATATGAAAGCCTTATAGAGGGTGCAGAAAAGATTTATGAGAAAGATTCCAGGGATCAGGGGCTTCATTTACCTGGATAGACTTGTAAAGCTGGCTTTGCCAGGGGGATAGAGTATAAAAGCAGAGAAGTCCTGCTACAGCTGGACAGGGTATTGATGAGGCCACACCTGGAGTACTGCGTGCAGTTTTGGTCTCTGTATTTAAGGAAGGATATACTTACATTAGAGGCAGTTCAGAGAAGGTTCACGAGGTTGATTCCTGAGATGAGGGGATTGACTTATGAAGAAAGGTTTGAGTAGTTTGGGCATATACACATTGGAGTTAAGAAGAATGAGAGGTGAACTTATTGAAACAAAAAAGATACTGAGGGGGGTTGACAAGGTGGATGCAGAGAAGATGTTCCCACTCAGAGGGGAAACTAAAACCAGGGTTTATAGTTTCAGAGTAAGGGGTTGCCCATTTAAAACTGAGATGAGGAGGAATTTATTCTCAGAGGGTTATAAATCTGTGTAATTCTCTGCTCCAGAGAGCTGTGGAAGCCGGGACATTGAATATACTTAAGGCGGAAATAGACACATTTTTGAGCGATTATGGGAGTAAAGGTTTATGGGGAACGGGCAGGGAAGTGGAGCTGAGTCCATGATCACATCAGCCATGATCTTATTGAATGGGGGAGTAGGCTCGAGAGGCCTTATGGCCTACCCCTGATCCTATTTCTTAAGTTCTAATGTTATTCTTTCACTTTAATTTACAGATGTTCACTTTACAGGGTATTAAACGGGGAGGATTTGTCGACCAGAGGCTGGAACCAAACATCACATTCAAATCTGATGGAGTCACTCGATACCTCGGGACCTGAATATCTTCGGCCTTTGACCATGGAAGCAAAAAACACTGTTCACAGCTGGGATAAACTGTACACGTGCTGTGTGTGTGGGCAAGGATTCAGCCGGTAATCCAACCTGGAGAGACACAAGCACAGTCACACTGGAGAAAAACTGTGTGAATATAGGGACTGTGGGAAATGTTTCAACTACCCGTCCCTGCTGCACATCGGCGAGTTCACACTGGGGAGAGGCTGTTCACCTCTCTGACTGTGGGAAGGGATTCACTCAATTATCCCACCTACTAATACACCAGCGAGGTCACACTGGGGAGAGACCGTTCACCTCTCTGAGTGTGGGAAGTGATTCACTCAGTTATCCCACCTGCTGATACACCAGTGAGTTCACACTGGGGAGAGGCTGTTCACCTCTCTGAGTGTGGGAAGGGATTCACTCAGTTATCCCGCCTACTGATAAACCAGTGAGTTCACACTGGGGAGAGGCCGTTCAACTCTCTGAGTGTGGGAAGGGATTTACTCAGTTATCCCACCTGCTGATACACCAGTGAGTTCAGACTGGGGAGAGACTGTTCACCTCTCTGAGTGTGGGAAGGGATTAACTCAGTTATCCCGCCTGCTGATACATCAGTGAGTTCACACTGGGGAGAGGCCGTTCACCTCTCTGAGTGTGGGAAGGGATTCACTCAGTTATCCCACCTGCTGATACATCAGTGAGTTCACACTGGGGAGAGGCCGTTCACCTCTCTGAGTGTGGGAAGGGATTCACTCAGTTATCCCACCTGCTGATACACCAGTGAGTTCACACTGGGGAGAGACCGTTCATCTATCTGAGTGTGGGAAGGGATTCACTCAGTTATCCCATCTGCTGATACACCAGTGAGTTCACACTGGGGAGAGACTGTTCACCTCTCTGAGTGTGGGAAGGGATTCACTCAGTTATCCCACCTGCTGATACACAAGCGAGTTCACACTGGGGAGAGACTGTTCACCTCTCTGAGTGTGAGAAGGGATTCACTCAGTCATTGGAGTCAGGCAGAGAATTCCGCAGGTTCACAATTCTCTGAGTGAGTTATGTACTCAGAAAGGTGAGGGGATTTAATGGCAGCTTTCCAGGCCCCTGTTTATTTTACGGCCTTCTCTCTGATCCAATTATCTCTCAGTTCTGAAGAAAGACCTTGCCTGAATTGTGAAATGAAGCGAATGTTTCTCCAATGTTGGTATTACTGCAGTACTGATGTACACCAGCAGCTGGTGATATTGTACTGTAAAACTTTACAGACCTTTGCCCAGCTCAGTATCCCCATCTCCTGGCTGTCAGTGGTCTACAATGGGCTACAAGGGAGGGATAAACACTCTGGGGTGAATTCTCACTTTTACCTCCCATAACTCGGGTGTTAGGGGATCGGCTCCAGTTTTACAGCCCGCACGGAGGAAATGTGAACATTCAGCCCTTTAAAGCGAAGGTTTACAAACTCCGGGTCTGTGTGAAGAGAGATAGTTTGTGTATTATCCATCACCAATGGTGCGTTGTGCTGATACCTGAGCAATGTGCTCACTTTCAGAGCACAACTTATTGCTGCTTTTTAATACAAAGGAGCGTGGCAGTGATGAGAAAGGGCGGGGATGGAGCTGCTGTCTGCGTTTACTTTTTATTAAAGTCTTCTCACATTTTATATTTGTATCGGTTTATTTAAAGTCTCAATGGGATTTACAATGTGTCATTTGGGATTACATTTTCTAACTCCGGGCCTCTGACCTCTGCTCCTGACCCTATCCGCGCGGGGTCAAGTCATTGTCAGGTCACGGATGATGCGGGCAGAGAGAGAGACAGAGAGGGAGAGGGAGAGAGATAGAGAGACATCGAGTGAGAAAGAGAAAGAGAGGGAGGGAGAGAGAGATAGACGGACATAGAGAGAGAGAGAGACTGAGAGGGAGAGAGAGAGAGGGAGAGAGACATCGAGTGAGAGAGAGACAGAGATGGAGAGAGAGAGAGGGAGAGAGACAGACATAGAGAGAGACAGAGAGCGAGACAAAGTGTGAGAGACGTAGAGAGAGAGAGAGTGTTTGTGTCCCTACTCTCTCTCTCTTTCTGTATAGATTCTGGGTTTGATACAGGACTATGGGGAGAGAGCGGGTCAGTGGGATTAGTTTGGGATTGATACAGGACTATGGGGAGAGAGCGGGTCAGTGGGATTAATTTGGGGATTGATACAGGGCTATGGGGAGAGAGCGGGGCAGTGGGATTAGTTTGAGGATTGATACAGGACTATGGGGAGAGAGCAGGTCAGTGGGATTAGTTTGGGGATTGATACAGGACTATGGGGAGAGAGCGGGGCAGTGGGATTAGTTTGGTATTGATACAGGACTATGGGGAGAGTGCGGGTCAGTGGGATTAGTTTGTGGATTGATACAGGACTATGGGGAGAGAGCGGGGCAGTGGGATTAGTTTGGGTGAGATTGATACAGGGCTAAGGGGAGAGAGTGGGGCAGTGTTATTAGTTTGTTAATTGATACAGGACTATGGGGAGAGAGCAGGGCAGTGTTATTAGTTTGGGGATTGATATAGGACTATGGGTAGAGAGCGGGGCAGTGGGATTAGTTTGGGATTGATACAGGACTATGGGAAGAGAGCGGGGCAGTGTTATTAGTTTGGGGATTGATATAGGACTATGGGTAGAGAGCTGGGCAGTGGGATTAGTTTGGGATTGATACAGAGAGAGACAGGGAGAGAGTGAAACAGAGACACGGAGAGAGAGAGACAGAGAGAGAGAGAGTGAGAGAGAGAGAGAGAGAGAAAGAGAGAGGGAGAGAGTGAAACAGAGACACAGAGAGAGAGACAGAGAAAGAACCAGAGATAGGCAGACAGACAGAGTGAATGAGAGAGACATAATTATAGAGAGATACAGAGAGAGGGAGAGATGGGAGAAAGACACAGAGAGAGAGAGAGAGAGAGGTAGCGAGAGGGAGGGAAAGACAGAGACAGAGAGAGAGAGTCAGAGAGAGGGAAACACAGAGAGAGAGAGAGAGAGAGAGACAGAGCGAGAGTGAAGGAGAGACAGAGACAGAGGGAAAGATGGAGAGTGATACAGAGAGAGAGACAGAGAGAGAGACAGAGAGAGAGAGACATACAGAGCGAGACTGTGTGAGAGAGAGAGAGAGGGAAAGATGGAGTGAGCAATAGAAACATAGAGAGAGAGACAGAGCGAGAGTGGAGAGAGGGAGAGAGAGAGGGAAAGATGGAGAGAAAAACAAAAGCAGAGATAGAGACAGAGAGAGAGAGACAGAGAGAGAGGGAATGATGGAGAGAAAGAGAGAGAGAGAGACAGAGAGAGATAGAGTGAGACCGAGCGAGAGAGAGAGAGACAGGGAGAGAGTGAAAGAGAGTGAGAGACAGAGAGACAGAAAGAGAGAGCGACAGAGCGAGAGAGATTCAGAGAGAGAGAGTTAAAGACAGATAGAGAGACAGAGAGAGAGAGAGGGACAGAGCGAGAGGGAGAGAGGGACAGAGTGGGAAACAGAGAGAGACAGAGACAGAGAGACAGACAGAGAGAGAGAGAGAGAGATACCGACAGCGTGAGAGAGAGAGAAAGATACAGAGTGAGAGAGACAGAGAGAGAGAAAGAGACAGAGCGAGAGATTGATAGTGAGAGTGAAGGATGGAGATAAAGACCGGGAGAGATACAGATAGACAGAGATAGAGCGCGAGAGAGACAGAAGTAGAGAGAGAGAGAGAGAAACAGAGAGAGAGAGAGAGAGAGAGAAGGATATATGCAGACAGACAGAGAGACGTAGAGAGAGAGAGAGCGAGCAAGAGAGAGAGAGAGACTGAGAGAGAGAGAGACCGACAGCGTGAGAGAGAGAGAAATATACAGAGTGAGAGAGACAGAGATGGAGAAAGAGACAGAGCGAGAGATTGATAGAGAGAGTGAAGGATGGAGATAAAGACCGGGAGAGATACTGATAGACAGAGAGAGAGCGCGAGAGAGACAGAAATAGAGAGAGAGAGAGAGAAACAGAGAGAGAGAGAGAGAGAGAGAGACAGACAGAGAGAGAGGGTGACAGAGAGTGAGAGAGAGAGAGAAAGAGAGACAGATAGAGAGACAGATAGAGAGACAGAGAGAGAGAGAGAGAGAGAGAGAGAGAGAGAGAGAGAGAGAGAGAGAGAGACAGAGAGAGAGGGTGACAGACAGTGAGAGAGAGAGAGAAAGAGAGACAAAGAAAGAGACAGATAGAGAGACAGAGAGAGAGAATGACAGAGAGAGACAAAGATTGATATAGAGAGAGAGACTGATAGAGAGAGAGATTGATAGAGATAGAGGGAAAGACAGAGATAAAGACAGGGAGAGATACAGAGAGAATGAGAGACAGAGAGAGAGTGACAGAAAGAGAGGGTGACAGAGAGAGAGAGAGAGAGAGAGACAGAGACAGAGAAAGAGATAGAGGGAGAAAGAGAGAAAGATAGAGAGATAGATATAGAGACAGAGAATGAGTAACACAGAAATGGAGACAGAGAGAGAGAAACACAGATAGAGAGAGTGAGAGAGAGAGAGAGAGAGGGAGAGAGAGAGAGAGACAGAGAGAGAGAGAGTGTGACGGATAGGGAGAGAGCCAGAGAGAGAGAAAGAAAGAAACAAAGACGGAGAGCGAGAGAGAGGGGGAGAAAGACTGATAGAGACAGGGAGAAACAGAGAGACAGAAAGAGAGGGAGAGATAGAGAGAGAGAGAGAGACAGAGGGGGAGACAGAGAGAGAGCTAGTTTGGGGATTGATACAGTGCTATGGGGAGAGAGCGGGGCAGTGGGATTAGTTTGGGGATTGATACAGGACTATGGGGAGAGAGTGGGGCAGTGGGATTAGTTTGGGGATTGATACAGGACTATGGGGAGAGAGCGGGGCAGTGGGATTTGTTTGGAGATTGATACAGGACTATGGGGAGAGAGCGGGGCACTGGGATTAGTTTGGGGATTGAAACAGAACTATGAGGAGAGAGCGGGGCAGTGGGATTAGTTTGGGGATTGATACAGGGCTATGGAGAGAGCGGGGTAGTGGGATTAGTTTGGGAATTGATGCAGGACTATGGGGAGAGAGCGGGGCAGTGGGATTCGTTTGGGAATTGCTACAGGATTATGGGGAGAGAGCGGGGCAGTGGGATTAGTTTGGGTATTGAAACAGTACTATGGGGAGAGAGCGGGGCAGTGCGATTTGTTTGGGGATTGATACAGGACTTTGGGGAGAGAGCGGTGCAGTGGGATTAGTTTGGGGAATTGAGACAGGACTATGGGGAGAGAGCGGGGCAGTGGGATTAGTTTGGGGAGTTGATACAGGACTATGGGGAGAGAGCGGGGCAGTGGGATTAGTTTGGGGATGGATACAGGACTATGGGGAGAGAGCGGTGCAGTGTGATTAGTTTGGGGATTGAAACAGGACCAATGGGAGAGAGCGGGGCAGTGGGATTAGTTTGGGGATTGATACAGGACTATGGGGAGAGAGCGGGCAGTGGGATTAGTTTGGGGATTGATACAGGACTATGGGGAGAGAGCGGGGCAGTGGGATTAGTTTGGGGATAGATAGAGAACTATGGCGAGAGAGCGGGGCAGTGGGATTAGTTTGGGGATTGATACAGGACTATGGGGAGAGAGCGAGGCAGTGTGATTAGTTTGTGGATTGATACTGGACTATGGGGAGAGAGCAGGGCAGTGGGATTAGTTTGGGGATTGATACAGGACTATGGGGACAGAGCGGGGTAGTGGGATTAGTTTGGAGATTGATACAGGGCTATGGGGGGAGAGCGGGGCAGTGGGATTAGTTTGGGGATTGATACAGGACTATGGGGAGAGAGCGGGGCAGTAGGATTAGTTTGGGGATGGATATAGGACGATGGGGAGAGAGCGGGGCAGCGGGATTAGTTTGGGGATTGATACAGGACTATGGGGACAGAGCGGGGCAGTGGGATTAGTTTGGGGATTGATACAGGGCTATGGGGAGAGAGCGGGCCAGTGGGATTAGTTGAGGATTGATACAGGACTATGGGGAGCGAGCGGGGCAGTGGGATTAGTTTGGGGATTGAGACAGGGCTATGGGGAGAGAGCGGGGCAGTGGGATGAGTTTGGGGATTGATACAGGACTATGGGGAGAGAGCGGGGCAGTGGCATTAGTTTGAGGATTGATACAGGATTTTGGGCAGAGAGCGAGGCAGTGGGATTAGTTTGGGGATGGATACAGGACGATGGGGAGAGCTTGGTAGTGGGGTTAGTTTGTGAATTGATACAGGACTATGGGGAGAGAGCGGGGCAGTGCGATTAGTTTGGGGATTGATACAGGACTATGGGGAGAGAGTGGGACAGGGAGATTAGTTGGGGATTGATACAGGGCTATGGTGAGAGAGCGGGGCAGTGGGATTAGTTTGGGGATTGATACAGGACTATGGGGAGAGAGCGGGGCAGGGAGATTAGTTGGGGATTGATACAGGGCTATGGGGAGAGCGCGGGGCAGTGGGATTAGTTTGGGGATTGATACAGGACTATGAGGAGAGAGCGGTACAGTGGGATTAGTTTGGAGATTGATACAGGACTATGAGGAGAGAGCGGGGCAGTGGGATTAGTTTGGAGATTGATACAGGACTATGGGGAGAGAGCGGGACAGTGGGATTAGTTTGGGGATTGATACAGAACTATGGGGAGAGAGCTGGGCAGTGGGATTAATTTGGGGATGGATTCAGGACTATGGGGAGAGAGCGGGGCAGTGGGATTAATTGGAGATTGAAACAGGGCTATGGGGATAGAGCGGGGCAGTGGGATTAGTTTGAGGATTGATACAGGACTATGGGGAGAGAGCGGGGCAGTGGGATTAGTTTAGGGATTGATACAGGACTATGGGGAGAGAGCGGGGCAGTGGGATTAGTTTGGGGATTGATACAGGACTATGGGGACAGAGCGGGGCAGTGGGATTAGTTTGGGGATTGATACAGGGCTATGGGGAGAGAGTGGGCCAGTGGGATTAGTTGGGGATTGATACAGGACTATGGGGAGAGAGCGGGGCAGTGGGATTAGTTTGGGGATTGAGACAGGGCTATGGGGAGAGAGCGGGGCAGTGGGATGAGTTTGGGGATTGATACAGGGCTGTGGGGAGAGAGCGGGGCAGTGGCATTAGTTTGAGGATTGATACAGGATTTTGGGCAGAGAGCGAGGCAGTGGGATTAGTTTGGGGATTGAAACAGGACCAATGGGAGAGAGCGGGGCAGTGGGATTAGTTAGGGGATTGACACAGGAATATGGCGAGAGAGCGCGGCAGTGGGATTAGTTTGGGGATAGATACAGAACTATGGGGAGAGAGCGGGGCAGTGGGATTAGTTTGGGGATTGAAACAGGACTATGGGGAGAGAGCGGGGCAGTGGGATTAGTTTGGAGATTGATGCAGGACTATGGGGAGAGCGGGGCAGTGGGATTAGTTTGTGGATTGATACTGGACTATGGGGAGAGAGCGGGGCAGTGGGATTAGTATGGGGATTGATACAGGACTAGGGGAGAAAGCGGGGCAGTGGGATTAGTTTGGAGATTGATACAGGACTATGGGGAGAGAGCGGGGCAGTGGGATTAGTTTGGGGATGGATATAGGACGATGGGGAGAGAGCGGGGCAGTGGGATTAGTTTGGGGATTGATACAGGACTATGGGGAGAGAGCGGGGCAGTGGGATTAGTTTGGGGATTGATACAGGGCTATGGAGAGAGCGTGGTAGTGGGGTTAGTTTGTGAATTGATACAGGACTATGGGGAGAGAGCGGGGCAGTGGGATTCGTTTGGGGATTGATACAGGACTATGGGGAGAGAGTGGGACAGGGAGATTAGTTGGGGATTGATACAGGGCTATGATGAGAGAGCGGGGCAGTGGGATTAGTTTGGGGATTGATACAGGACTATGGGGAGAGAGCGGGGCAGGGAGATTAGTTGGGGATTGATACAGGGCTATTGGGAGAGCGCGGGGCAGTGGGATTAGTTTGGGGATTGAAAAAAGGACTATGAGGAGAGAGCGGTACAGTGGGATTAGTTTGGAGATTGATACAGGACTATGAGGAGAGAGCGGGGCAGTGGGATTAGTTTGGAGATTGATACAGGACTATGGGGAGAGAGCGGGACAGAGGGATTAGTTTGGGGATTGATACAGAACTATGGGAAAAGAGCTGGGCATTGGGATTAGTTTGGGGATGGATTCAGGACTATGGGGAGAGAGCGGGGCAGTGGGATTAATTGGAGATTGAAACAGGGCTATGGGGATAGAGCGGGGCAGTGGGATTAGTTTGAGGATTGATACAGGACTATGGGGAGAGAGCGGGGCTGTGGGATTAGTTTAGGGATTGATACAGGACTATGGGGAGAGAGCGGGGCAGTGGGATTAGTTTGGGGATTGATACAGGAATATGGGGAGAGAGCGGGGCAGTGGGATTAGTTTGGGGATTGATACTGCACTATGGGGAGAGAGCGGGGACGTGGGATTAGTTTGGAGATTGGTACAGGACTGTGGGGAGAGAGCGGGGCAGTGGGATTCGTTTGGGGATTGATACAGGACTGTGGGGAGAGAGCAGGGCAGTGGGATTAGTTTGGGGATTGATACAGGACTATGGGGAGAGAGCGGGGACGTGGGATTAGTTTGTGGATTGATACAGGACTATGGGGAGAGAGCGGGGCAGTGGGATTAGTTTGGAGATTGATACAGGGCTATGGGGAGAGAGCGGGGCAGTGGGATTAGATTGGCGAGTGATACAGGGCTATGGGGAGAGAGCGGGGCGATGGGATTAGTTGGGCATTGATACAGGACTATGGTGAGAGAGCGGGGCAGTGGGATTAGTTTGGAGATTGATACAGGACTATGGGGAGAGAGAAGGGCAGTGGGATTAGTTTGGGGATGGATACAGGACTATGGGGAGAGAGCGGGGCAGTGGGATTGGTTTGGGAATAGATACAGGACTATGGGCAGAGAGCGAGGAAGTGGGATTAGTTTGGGGATTGATACAGGACAATGGGGAGAGAGCGGGGCAGTGGGATTAGTTTGGGGATAGATACAAGACTATGGGGAGAGAGCGGGGCAGTGGAATTAGTTTGAGGATTGATACAGGACTATGGGGAGAGAGCGGGGCAGTGGGATTTGTTTGAGGATTGATACAGGACTATGGGCAGAGAGCGAGGCAGTGGGATTAGTTTGGGGATTGATACAGGACTATGGGGAGAGAGCGGGGCAGTGGGATTAGTTTGGGGATAGATACAGGACTATGGGCAGAGAGCGAGGCAGTGGGACTAGTTTGGGGATTGATACAGGACTATGTGGAGAGAGCGGGGCAGTGGGATTAGTTTGGGTATTGAAACAGTACTATGGGGAGAGAGCGGGGCAGTGCGATTTGTTTGGGGATTGATACAGGACTATGGGGAGAGAGCGGGGCAGTCGGAATAGTTTGGAGATTGATAGCTGGCTATGGGGAGAGAGCGGGGCAGTGGGATTAGTTTGGGGATTGATACAGGACTATGGGGAGAGAGCGGGGCAGTGGGATTAGTTTGGGGATTGATACAGGACGATGGGGAGAGAGCGGGGCAGTGGGATTAGTTTGAGGAATGATGCAGGACTATGGAGAGAGAGCGGGGCAGTGGGATTAGTTTGGGGATTGATACAGGACTATGAGGAGAGAGCGGAGCAGTGGGATTAGTTTGGGGAATGATGCAGGACTATGGAGAGAGAGCGGGGCAGTGGGATTAGTTTGGGGATTGATACAGGACTATGGGGAGAGAGCGGGGCAGTGGGATTAGTTTGGGGATTGATACAGGACTACGGAGAGAGAGCGGGGCTGTGGGATTAGTTTTGGGATTGATACAGGACTATGGGGAGAGAGCGGGGCAGTGGGATTAGTTTGGGGATTGATACAGGACTATGGGGAGAGAGAGGGGCAGTGGGATTAGTTTGGAGATTGATACAGGACTATGGGGAGAGAGCGGGGCAGTGGGATTAGTTTGGGGATTGATACAGGACTATGGGGAGAGAGCGGGGCAGTGGGATTAGTTTTGGGATTGATATAGGACTATGGGTAGAGAGCGGGGCAGTGGGATTAGTTTGGGGATTGATACAGGACTATGGAGAGAGAGCGGGGCAGTGGGATTAGTTTGGGGATTGATACAGGACGATGGGGAGAGAGTGGGGCAGTGGGATTAGTTTCGGGATTGATACAGGACTATGGGGAGAGAGAGGGGCAGTGGGATTAGTTTGGAGATTGATACAGGACTATGGGGAGAGAGCGGGGCAGTGGGATTAGTTTGGGGATTGATACAGGACTATGGGGAGAGAGAGGGGCAGTGGGATTAGTTTGGGGATTGATACAGGACTATGGTGAGAGAGCGGGGCAGTGGGATTAGTTTGGGGATTGATACAGGGCTATGGAGAGAGCGTGGTAGTGGGATTAGTTTGTGAAGTGATACAGGACAATGGGGAGAGAGCGGGGCAGTGGGATTAGTTTGGGGATTGATACAGGACTATGGGGAGAGAGCGGGGCAGTGGGATTAGTTTGGGGATTGATACAGGGGTATGGTGAAAGAGCGGGGCAGTGGGATTAGTTTGGGGATTGATACAGGACTATGGGGAGAGAGCGGGGCAGGGAGATAAGTTAGGGATTGATACAGGGCTATGGGGAGAGCGCGGGGCAGTGGGATTAGTTTGGGGATTGATACAGGACTATGAGGAGAGAGCGGTACAGTGGGATTAGTTTGGAGATTGATACAGGACTATGGGGAGAGAGCGGGGCAGTGGGATTAGTTTGGGGATTGATACAGGACTATGAGGAGAGAGCGGGGCAGTGGGATTAGTTTGGAGATTGATACAGCACTATGGGGAGAGAGCTGGGCAGTGGGATTAGTTTGGGGATGGATTCAGGACTATGGGGAGAGAGCGGGGCAGTGGGATTAATTGGAGATTGAAACAGGGCTATGGGGATAGAGCGGGGCAGTGGGATTAGTTTGAGGATTGATACAGGACTATGGGGAGAGAGCGTGGCAGTGGGATTAGTTTAGGGGTTGATAGAGGACTATGGGGGAGAGCGGGGCAGTGGGATTAGTTTGGGGATTGATACAGGACTATGGGGAGAGAGTGGGGCAGTGGGATTAGTTTGGGGATTGATACTGCACTATGGGGAGAGAGCGGGGACGTGGGATTAGTTTAGAGATTGATACAGGACTGTGGGGAGAGAGCGGGGCAGTGGGATTCGTTTGGGGATTGATACAGGACTGTGGGGAGAGAGCGGGGCAGTGGGATTAGTTTGGGGATTGATACAGGACTATGGGGAGAGAGCGGGGACGTGGGATTAGTTTGGGGATTGATACAGGACTATGGGGAGAGAGCGGGGCAGTGGGTTTAGTTTGGAGATTGATGCAGGGCTATGGGGAGAGAGCGGGGCAGTGGGATTAGATTGGCGAGTGATACAGGGCTATGGGGAGAGAGCGGGGCAGTGGGATTAGTTGGGCATTGATACAGGACTATGGGGAGAGAGCGGGGCAGTGGGATTAGTTTGGGGATTGATACAGGGCTATGGAGAGAGCGTGGTAGTGGGGTTAGTTTGTGAATTGATACAGGACTATGGGGAGAGAGCGGGGCAGTGGGATTCGTTTGGGGATTGATACAGGACTATGGGGAGAGAGTGGGACAGGGAGATTAGTTGGGGATTGATACAGGGCTATGATGAGAGAGCGGGGCAGTGGGATTAGTTTGGGGATTGATACAGGACTATGGGGAGAGAGCGGGGCAGGGAGATTAGTTGGGGATTGATACAGGGCTATTGGGAGAGCGCGGGGCAGTGGGATTAGTTTGGGGATTGAAAAAAGGACTATGAGGAGAGAGCGGTACAGTGGGATTAGTTTGGAGATTGATACAGGACTATGAGGAGAGAGCGGGGCAGTGGGATTAGTTTGGAGATTGATACAGGACTATGGGGAGAGAGCGGGACAGAGGGATTAGTTTGGGGATTGATACAGAACTATGGGAAAAGAGCTGGGCATTGGGATTAGTTTGGGGATGGATTCAGGACTATGGGGAGAGAGCGGGGCAGTGGGATTAATTGGAGATTGAAACAGGGCTATGGGGATAGAGCGGGGCAGTGGGATTAGTTTGAGGATTGATACAGGACTATGGGGAGAGAGCGGGGCTGTGGGATTAGTTTAGGGATTGATACAGGACTATGGGGAGAGAGCGGGGCAGTGGGATTAGTTTGGGGATTGATACAGGAATATGGGGAGAGAGCGGGGCAGTGGGATTAGTTTGGGGATTGATACTGCACTATGGGGAGAGAGCGGGGACGTGGGATTAGTTTGGAGATTGGTACAGGACTGTGGGGAGAGAGCGGGGCAGTGGGATTCGTTTGGGGATTGATACAGGACTGTGGGGAGAGAGCAGGGCAGTGGGATTAGTTTGGGGATTGATACAGGACTATGGGGAGAGAGCGGGGACGTGGGATTAGTTTGTGGATTGATACAGGACTATGGGGAGAGAGCGGGGCAGTGGGATTAGTTTGGAGATTGATACAGGGCTATGGGGAGAGAGCGGGGCAGTGGGATTAGATTGGCGAGTGATACAGGGCTATGGGGAGAGAGCGGGGCGATGGGATTAGTTGGGCATTGATACAGGACTATGGTGAGAGAGCGGGGCAGTGGGATTAGTTTGGAGATTGATACAGGACTATGGGGAGAGAGAAGGGCAGTGGGATTAGTTTGGGGATGGATACAGGACTATGGGGAGAGAGCGGGGCAGTGGGATTGGTTTGGGAATAGATACAGGACTATGGGCAGAGAGCGAGGAAGTGGGATTAGTTTGGGGATTGATACAGGACAATGGGGAGAGAGCGGGGCAGTGGGATTAGTTTGGGGATAGATACAAGACTATGGGGAGAGAGCGGGGCAGTGGAATTAGTTTGAGGATTGATACAGGACTATGGGGAGAGAGCGGGGCAGTGGGATTTGTTTGAGGATTGATACAGGACTATGGGCAGAGAGCGAGGCAGTGGGATTAGTTTGGGGATTGATACAGGACTATGGGGAGAGAGCGGGGCAGTGGGATTAGTTTGGGGATAGATACAGGACTATGGGCAGAGAGCGAGGCAGTGGGACTAGTTTGGGGATTGATACAGGACTATGTGGAGAGAGCGGGGCAGTGGGATTAGTTTGGGTATTGAAACAGTACTATGGGGAGAGAGCAGGGCAGTGCGATTTGTTTGGGGATTGATACAGGACTATGGGGAGAGAGCGGGGCAGTCGGAATAGTTTGGAGATTGATAGCTGGCTATGGGGAGAGAGCGGGGCAGTGGGATTAGTTTGGGGATTGATACAGGACTATGGGGAGAGAGCGGGGCAGTGGGATTAGTTTGGGGATTGATACAGGACGATGGGGAGAGAGCGGGGCAGTGGGATTAGTTTGAGGAATGATGCAGGACTATGGAGAGAGAGCGGGGCAGTGGGATTAGTTTGGGGATTGATACAGGACTATGAGGAGAGAGCGGAGCAGTGGGATTAGTTTGGGGAATGATGCAGGACTATGGAGAGAGAGCGGGGCAGTGGGATTAGTTTGGGGATTGATACAGGACTATGGGGAGAGAGCGGGGCAGTGGGATTAGTTTGGGGATTGATACAGGACTACGGAGAGAGAGCGGGGCTGTGGGATTAGTTTTGGGATTGATACAGGACTATGGGGAGAGAGCGGGGCAGTGGGATTAGTTTGGGGATTGATACAGGACTATGGGGAGAGAGAGGGGCAGTGGGATTAGTTTGGAGATTGATACAGGACTATGGGGAGAGAGCGGGGCAGTGGGATTAGTTTGGGGATTGATACAGGACTATGGGGAGAGAGCGGGGCAGTGGGATTAGTTTTGGGATTGATATAGGACTATGGGTAGAGAGCGGGGCAGTGGGATTAGTTTGGGGATTGATACAGGACTATGGAGAGAGAGCGGGGCAGTGGGATTAGTTTGGGGATTGATACAGGACGATGGGGAGAGAGTGGGGCAGTGGGATTAGTTTCGGGATTGATACAGGACTATGGGGAGAGAGAGGGGCAGTGGGATTAGTTTGGAGATTGATACAGGACTATGGGGAGAGAGCGGGGCAGTGGGATTAGTTTGGGGATTGATACAGGACTATGGGGAGAGAGAGGGGCAGTGGGATTAGTTTGGGGATTGATACAGGACTATGGTGAGAGAGCGGGGCAGTGGGATTAGTTTGGGGATTGATACAGGGCTATGGAGAGAGCGTGGTAGTGGGATTAGTTTGTGAAGTGATACAGGACAATGGGGAGAGAGCGGGGCAGTGGGATTAGTTTGGGGATTGATACAGGACTATGGGGAGAGAGCGGGGCAGTGGGATTAGTTTGGGGATTGATACAGGGGTATGGTGAAAGAGCGGGGCAGTGGGATTAGTTTGGGGATTGATACAGGACTATGGGGAGAGAGCGGGGCAGGGAGATAAGTTAGGGATTGATACAGGGCTATGGGGAGAGCGCGGGGCAGTGGGATTAGTTTGGGGATTGATACAGGACTATGAGGAGAGAGCGGTACAGTGGGATTAGTTTGGAGATTGATACAGGACTATGGGGAGAGAGCGGGGCAGTGGGATTAGTTTGGGGATTGATACAGGACTATGAGGAGAGAGCGGGGCAGTGGGATTAGTTTGGAGATTGATACAGCACTATGGGGAGAGAGCTGGGCAGTGGGATTAGTTTGGGGATGGATTCAGGACTATGGGGAGAGAGCGGGGCAGTGGGATTAATTGGAGATTGAAACAGGGCTATGGGGATAGAGCGGGGCAGTGGGATTAGTTTGAGGATTGATACAGGACTATGGGGAGAGAGCGTGGCAGTGGGATTAGTTTAGGGGTTGATAGAGGACTATGGGGGAGAGCGGGGCAGTGGGATTAGTTTGGGGATTGATACAGGACTATGGGGAGAGAGTGGGGCAGTGGGATTAGTTTGGGGATTGATACTGCACTATGGGGAGAGAGCGGGGACGTGGGATTAGTTTAGAGATTGATACAGGACTGTGGGGAGAGAGCGGGGCAGTGGGATTCGTTTGGGGATTGATACAGGACTGTGGGGAGAGAGCGGGGCAGTGGGATTAGTTTGGGGATTGATACAGGACTATGGGGAGAGAGCGGGGACGTGGGATTAGTTTGGGGATTGATACAGGACTATGGGGAGAGAGCGGGGCAGTGGGTTTAGTTTGGAGATTGATGCAGGGCTATGGGGAGAGAGCGGGGCAGTGGGATTAGATTGGCGAGTGATACAGGGCTATGGGGAGAGAGCGGGGCAGTGGGATTAGTTGGGCATTGATACAGGACTATGGGGAGAGAGCGGGGCAGTGGGATTAGTTTGGAGATTGATACAGGACTATGGGGAGAGAGAAGGGCAGTGGGATTAGTTTGGGGATGGATACAGGACTATGGGGAGAGAGTGGGGCAGTGGGATTAGTTTGGAGATTGATACCTGGCTATGGGGAGAGAGCGGGGCAGTGGGATTAGTTTGGGGATTGATACAGGACTATGGGGAGAGAGCGGGGCAGTGGGATTAGTTTGGAGATTGATACAGGACTATGGGGAGAGAGCGGGGCATTGGGATTAGTTTGGGGATTGATACAGGACTATGGGGAGAGAGTGGGGCAGTGGGATTAGTTTGGGGATTGATACAGGACGATGGGGAGAGAGCGGGGCAGTGGGATTAGTTTGGGGAATGATGCAGGACTATGGAGAGAGAGCGGGGCAGTGGGATTAGTTTGGGGATTGATACAGGACTATGGGGAGAGAGCGGGGCAGTGGGATTAGTTTGGGGAATGATGCAGGACTATGGAGAGAGAGCGGGGCAGTTGGATTAGTTTGGGGATTGATACAGGACAATGGGGAGAGAGCAGGGCAGTGGGATTAGTTTGGGGATTGATACAGGACTACGGAGAGAGAGCGGGGCAGTGGGATTAGTTTGCGGATTGATACCGGACTATGGGGAGAGAGCGGGGCAGTGGGATTAGTTTGGGGATTGATACAGGACTATGGGGAGAGAGAGGGGCAGTGGGATTAGTTTGGAGATTGATACAGGACTATGGGGAGAGAGCGAGGCAGTGGGATTAGTTTTGGGATTGATACAGGACTATGGGGAGAGAGCGGGGCAGTGGGATTAGTTTCGGGATTGATACAGGACTATGGTGAGAGAGCGGGGCAGATGGATTAGTTTGGGGATTGATCCAGGGCTATGGGGAGAGTGCGAGGCAGTGGGATTAGTTTGGAATTGATACAGGACTATGGGGAGAGAGCGGGGCAGTGGGATTAGTTTTGGGATTAATACAGGACTATGAGGAGAGAGTGGGGCAGTGGGATTACTTTGGGGATGGATACAGAGATATGGGGAGAGAGCGGGAGAGTGGGATTAGTTTTAGGATAGATACAGGACTATGGGGAGAGAGCGGGGCAGTGCGATTAGTTTGGGAATTGATACATATCTATCGGGAGAGAGCGGGGCAGTGGGATTAGTTTGGGGATTGATACAGGACTATGAGGAGAGAGCGGGGTAGTGGGAAAAGTTTGGGATTGATGCAGGACTATGGGGAGAGAGCGGGGCAGTGGGATTAGTTTGGGGATTGATACAGGACTATGGGGAGAGAGCGGGGCAGTGGGATTAGTTTTTGGATTGATACAGGGCTATGGAGAGAGAGCGAGGCAGTTGTATTAGTTTGGAGATTGATTCAGGACTATGGGGAGAGAGCGGGGCAGTGGGATTAGTTTGGGGATTGATACAGGACGATGGGGAGAGAGCGGGGCAGTGGGATTAGTTTGGGGAATGATGCAGGACTATGGAGAGAGAGCGGGGCAGTGGGATTAGTTTGGGGATTGATACAGGACTATGGGGAGAGAGCGGGGCAGTGGGATTAGTTTGGGGAATGATGCAGGACTATGGAGAGAGAGCGGGGCAGTGGGATTAGTTTGGGGATTGATACAGGACAATGGGGAGAGAGCGGGGCAGTGGGATTAGTTTGGGGATTGATACAGGACTACGGAGAGAGAGCGGGGCAGTGGGATTAGTTTGCGGATTGATACCGGACTATGGGGAGAGAGCGGGGCAGTGGGATTAGTTTGGGGATTGATACAGGACTATGCGGAGAGAGAGGGGCAGTGGGATTAGTTTGGAGATTGATACAGGACTATGGGGAGAGAGCGGGGCAGTGGGATTAGTTTGGGGATTGATACAGGACTATGGGGAGAGAGCGGGGCAGTGGGATTAGTTTCGGGATGATACAGGACTATGGTGAGAGAGCGGGTCAGATGGATTAGTTTGGGGATTGATCCAGGGCAATGGGGAGAGTGCGAGGCAGTGGGATTAGTTTGGAATTGATACAGGACTATGGGGAGAGAGCGGGGCAGTGGGATTAGTTTTGGGATTAATACAGGACTATGAGGAGAGAGTGGGGCAGTGGGATTACTTTGGGGATTGATACAGAGCTATGGGGAGAGAGCGGGACAGTGGGATTAGTTTTAGGATAGATACAGGACTATGGGGAGAGAGCGGGGCAGTGCGTTTAGTTGGGGAATTGATACATATCTATCGGGAGAGAGCGGGGCAGTGGGATTAGTTTGGGGATTGATACAGGACTATGAGGAGAGAGCTGGGTAGTGGGAAAAGTTTGGGATTGATGCAGGACTATGGGGAGAGAGCGGGGCAGTGGGATTAGTTTGGGGATTGATACAGGACTATGGGGAGAGAGCGGGGCAGTGGGATTAGTTTTTGGATTGATACAGGGCTATGGAGAGAGAGCGAGGCAGTTGTATTAGTTTGGAGATTGATTCAGGACTATGGGGAGAGAGCGGGGCAGTGGGATTAGTTTGGGGATTGTTACAGGACTATGGGGAGAGAGCGGGGCAGTGTGATTAGTTTGTTGATTGATACAGGACTATGGGGAGAGAGCGGGGCAGTGGGATTAGTTTGGGTATTGACACAGGACTATGTAGAGAGAGCGGGGCAGTGGGATTAGTTTGGGGATTGATACAGGACTTTGGGGAGAGAGCGGGGCAGTGGGATTAGTTTGGAGATTGATAAAGGACTATGGGGAGAAAGCGGGGCAGTGGGATTAGTTTGGGGATTGATACAGGACAATGTAGAGAGAGCGGGGCAGTGGGATTAGTTTGGGGATTGATACAGGGCTATGGGGAGACAGTGGGGCAGTGGGAGTAGTTTGGCGATTGATACAGGGTTATGGGGAGAGAGCGGGGCAGTGGGATTAGTTTGGGGATTGATACAGGACTATGGGGAGAGAGCGAGGCAGTGGGATTAGTTTGGGATTGAGCAAGGACTATGGGGAGAGAGCGGGGCAGTGGGATTAGTTTGGGATTGATACAGGACTATGGGGAGAGAGTGGGGCAGTGGAATTAGTTTGGGGATTGATACAGGACAATGGTGAGAGAGCGAGGCAGTGGGATTAGTTTGGGGATTGATACAGGACTATGGGGAGAGAGCGGGACAGTCGGATTAGTTTGGAGATTGATACAGGACTATGCGGAGAGAGCGGGGCAGTGGGATTAGTTTGGGGAATGAAACAGGGCTATGGGGAGAGAGCGGGGCAGTGGGATTAATTTGTGTATTGATACAGGACTATAGGGAGAGAGCGAGGCAGTTGTATTAGTTTGAGGATTGATACAGGACTATGGGGAGAGAGCGAAGCAGTGGGATTAGTTTGGGGATTGATACAGGACGATGGGGAGAGAGCGGGGCAGTGGGATTAGTTTGGAGATTGATACAGGACTATGGGGAGAGAGTGGGGCACTGGGACTAGTTTGGGGATTGATACATAACAATGGGGAGAGAGCAGGGCAGTGGGATTAGTTTAGGGATTGCAACAGAGCTATGGGCAGAGAGCGGGGAAGTGGGATTAGTTTGGGGATTGATACAGGGCTATGGGGAGAGAGCGGGACAGTGGGATTAGTTTTGAGATTGATACAGGACTATGGAGCGAAAGCGGGATAGTGGGATTAGTTTGGAGATTGATACAGGACTATGGGGATAGAGCGGGGCAGTATGATTAGTTTGGGTATTGATACAGGTCTATGGGGAGAGAGCAGGGCAGTGGGATTAGTTTGGGTATTGATACAGGACTATGGGGAGAGAGCGAGGCAGTGGGATTAGTTTGGGGATTGATACAGAACTATGGGGAGAGAGCAGGGCAGTGGGAATAGTTTGGGGATTGATACAGGACTATGTGCTGAGAGCGGGGCAGTGGGATTAGTTTGGAGATTGATACAGGACTATGGGAGTGAGCGGGGCAGTAGGATTAATTTGGGGATTGATACAGGGCTATGGGTAGAGAGCGTGGCAGTGGGATTAATTTGGGGATTGATACAGGACTATGGGGAGAGAGCGAGGCAGTGGGATTAGTTTGAGAATTGATACAGGACTATGGTGAGAGAGCGAAGCAGTGGGATTAGTTTGGGGATTGATACAGGACTATGGGGAGAGAGCGGGGCAGTGGGATTAGTTTGGGGTTAGATACAGGACTATGGGGAGAGATCGGGGCAGTGGGACTAGTTTGGGGATTGATACAGGACTATGGGGAGAGAGCGGGGCAGTGGGATTAGTTTGGGGATTGAAACAGGGCTATGGTGAGAGAGCGGGGCAGTGGGATTAGTTTGGAGATTGATACAGGGCTATGGGGAGAGAGCGGGGCAGTGCGATTAGTTTGGGGATTGATACAGGGCTTTGGGGAGAGAGCGGAGCAGTGGGAGTAGTTTGGGCATTGATACAGTGCTATGGGGAGAGAGCGGGGCAGTGGGATTAGTTTGGGGATTGATACAGGACTATGGGGAGAGAGCGGGGCAGTGGGATTAGTTTGGGGATTGATACAAGACTATGGGGAGAGAGCGGGGCAGTTGGATTAGTTTGGAGATTGATACAGGACTATGGGGAGAGAGCGGGGCAGTGGGATTAGTTTGGGGAATGATACAGGGCTATGGGGAGAGAGCGGGGCAGTGGGATTAGTTTGGAGATTGATACCTGGCTATGGGGAGAGAGCGGGGCAGTGGGATTAGTTTTGGGATTGATACAGGGCTATGAGGAGAGAGCGGGGCAGTGGGATTAGTTTGGGGATTGATACAGGACTATGGGGAGAGAGCGGGGCAGTGGGATTAGGTTGGCGATTGATACAGGGCTATGGGGAGAGCGCGGGGCAGTGAGATTAGTTTGGGGCTTGATACAGGGCTAGGGGAGAGAGCGGGGCAGTGGGATTAGTTTGGGGATTGATGCAGGACTATGGGGAGAGAGCGGGGCAGAGGGATTAGTTTGGGGATTGATACAGGACTATGGGGAGAGAGTGGGGCAGTGGGAGTAGTTTGGGGATTGATACAGGGCTATGGGGAGAAAGCGGGGCAGTGGGATTAGTTTGGGGATTGATACAGGACTATGGGGAGAGAGCGAGGCAGTGGGATTAGTTTCGGATTGAGCAAGGACTATGGGGAGAGAGCGGGGCAGTGGGATTAGTTTGGGATTAATACAGGACTATGGGGAGAGAGTGGGGCAGTGGGATTAGTTTGGGGATTGATACAGGACTATGGTGAGAGAGCGAGGCAGTGGGATTAGTTTGGGGATTGATACAGGACTATGGGGTGAGAGCGGGACAGTCGGATTAGTTTGGAGATTGATACAGGACTATGGGGAGAGAGCGGGGCAGTAGGATTAGTTTGAGGATTGAAACAGGGCTATGGGGAGAGAACGGGGCAGTGGGATTAATTTGGGGATTGATACAGGACTATAGGGAGAGAGCGAGGCAGTGGGATTAGTTTGAGGATTGATACAGGACTATGGGGAGAGAGCGAAGCAGTGGGATTAGTTTGGGGATTGATACAGGACGATGGGGAGAGAGAGGGGCAGTGGGATTAGTTTGGAGATTAATACAGGACTATGGGGAGAGAGTGGGGCACTGGGACTAGTTTGGGGATTGATACATGACTATGGGGAGAGAGCAGGGCAGTGGGATTAGTTTAGGGATTGCAACAGAGCTATGGGAAGAGAGCGGGGAAGTGGGATTAGTTTGGGGATTGATACAGGGCTATGGGGAGAGAGCGTGACAGTGGGATAGTTTGGGGATTGATACAGGGCTATGGGGAGAGAGCGGGACAGTGGGATTAGTTTGGAGATTGATACAGGACTATGGAGCGAAAGCGGGATAGTGGGATTAGTTTGGGGATTGATACAGGACTATGGGGATAGAGCGGGGCAGTATGATTAATTTGGGTATTGATACAGGTCTATGGGGAGAGAGCAGGGCAGTGGGATTAGTTTGGGTATTGATTCAGGACTATGGGGAGAGAGCGGGGCAGTGGGATTAGTTTGGGGATTGATACAGGACTATGGGGAGAGAGCAGGGCAGTGGGAATAGTTTGGGGATTGATACATGATTATTGGGAGAGAGCGGGGCAGTGGGATTAGTTTGGGGATTGATACAGGGCTATGGGTAGAGAGCGGGGCAGTGGGGTTAATTTGGGGATTGATACAGGACTATGGGGAGAGAGCGAGGCAGTGGGATTAGTTTGAGGATTGATACAGGACTATGGGGAGAGAGCGAAGCAGTGGGATTAGGTTGGGGATAGATACAGGACTATGGGGAGAGAGCGGGACAGTGGGGTTAGTTTGGAGATTGATACAGGACTATGGAGCGAAAGCGGGATAGTGGGATTAGTTTGGGGATTGATACAGGACTATGGGGAGAGAGCAGGGCAGTGGGAATAGTTTGGGGATTGATACAGAATTATGGGGAGAGAGCGGGGCAGTGGGATTAGTTTGGAGATTGATACAGGACTATGGGAGTGAGCGGGGCAGTAGGATTAGTTTGGGGATTGATACAGGGCTATGGGTAGAGAGCGGGGCAGTGGGGTTAATTTGGGGATTGATACAGGACTATGGGGAGAGAGCGAGGCAGGGGGATTAGTTTGAGGATTGATACAGGACTATGGGGAGAGAGCGAAGCAGTGGGATTAGTTTGGGGATTGAAACAGGACTATGGGGAGAGAGCGGGGCAGTGGGATTAGTTTGGGGTTAGATACAGGACTATGAGGAGAGATCGGGGCAGTGGGATTAGTTTGGGGATTGATACAGGACTATGGGGAGAGAGCGGGACAGTGGGATTAGTTTGGGGATTGACACAGGGCTATGGGGAGATAGCGGGGCAGTGGGATTAGTTTGGAGATTGATACAGGGCTATGGGGAGAGAGCGGGGCAGTGGGATTAGTTTGGGGATTGATACAGGTCTATGGGGAGAGAGCAGGGCAGTTGTATTAGTTTGGGTATTGATTCAGGACTATGGGGAGAGAGCGGGGCAGTGGGATTAGTTTGGGGATTGATACAGGACTATGGGGAGAGAGCAGGGTAGTGGGAATAGTTTGGGGATTGATACAGGACTATGGGGAGAGAGCGGGGCAGTGGGATTAGTTTGGAGATTGATACAGGACTATGGGAGTGAGCGGGGCAGTAGGATTAGTTTGAGGATTGATACAGGACTATGGGGAGAGAGCGAAGCAGTGGGATTAGTTTGGGGATTGATACAGGACTATGGGGAGAGAGCGGGGCAGTGGGATTAGTTTGGGGTTAGATACAGGACTATGAGGAGAGAACGGGGCAGTGGAATTAGTTTGGGGATTGATACAGGACTATGGGGAGAGAGCGGGACAGTGGGATTAGTTTGGGGATTGACACAGGTCTATGGGGAGATAACGGGGCAGTGGGATTAGTTTGGAGATTGATACACGGCTATGGGGAAAGAGCGGGGCAGTGGGATTAGTTTGGGGATTGATACAGGGCTATGGGGAGAGAGCGGAGCAGTGGGAGCAGTTTGGGCATTGATACAGTGCTATGGGGAGAGAGCGGGGCAGTGGGATTAGTTTGGGGATTGATACAGGGCTATGTGTAGAGAGCGTGGCAGTGGGATTAGTTTGGGGTTTGATACAAGACTATGGGGAGAGAGCTGGGCAGTGAGATTAGTTTGGAGATTGATACAGGGCTATGGGGAGAGAGCGGGGCTGTGGGATTAGTTTGGAGATTGATACCTGGCTATGGGGAGAGAGCGGGGCAGTGGGATTAGTTTGGGGATTGATACAGGGCTATGGGTAGAGAGCGGGGCAGTGGGATTAGTTTGGGATTGATACAGGACTATGGGGAGAGAGCGGGGCAGAGGGATTAGTTTGGGGATTGAAACAGGACTATGGGGAGAGAGCGGGGCAGTGGGATTAGGTTGGAGATTGATACAGTGATATGGGGAGAGAGCGGGGCAGTGAGATTAGTTTGGGGCTTGATACAGGACTATGGGGAGAGAGCGGGTCAGTGGGATTAGTTTGGGGATTGATGCAGGACTATGGGGAGAGAGCGGGGCAGTGGGATTAGTTTGGGGATTGATACAGGACTATGGGGAGAGAGCGGGGCAGTGGGACTAGTTTGGAGATTGATACAGCGCTATGGGGAGAGATCAGGGCAGTGGGATTAGCTTGGGTTTGATACTGGACTATGGGGAGAGATCGGTGCAGTGGGATTAGATTGGGTGAAATTGAGCACCCATTTTACATGAGATGCGTGGTGACCATTTTACACCAGGACACGTGTCTGGGTGATCTTTGAACAAAATTGCTTTGCCTGCCTGGACTCGGGGCTTTGTGTATTGGTCCCTGTCTCTGGTTCCTTCATGTGTTTGAAGAGTTTGAAGTTGGTCACATCGTTTCATTCTTTCAGGGCATTGATGGTAAACAGCTTCAATCCTGTGTATCTGTGAGGGGGCGACACAATCGTATTTACACCTTATTCAAACCAACAAAACATGCTTCTCCATTTCCTGCCCTGCGAAAAAATCCCACCGTTCCACAATGCAGCATTGTCTTCATCAGCCTTTGATCCCATATACTGCTCAATCTGAAATATTCAAAGCTTTTAGATGGAGAAATTAGATTTACCCAACACATTCCAACCCACAATTGGATGGTTAGCAACTCAAAAATGTCCCAGAAATGTGATTGCTTGCTGTGGGTTTGAACAGTCAGGTTGCAATATGTCAGGGTCTTTTCAATCAAGGAAACATCAGAATGGGAATGGGAGACAGGGAGAGAGAAGAAGAGAGGTGGACAGGGAGAAGCAGTGGGAGAATTAGGGTTAGAGAGAACGTGTTGGCAGAAAAGAGAAAGAGAGAGATCAGAAATGGACAGTAGCAGAGACAGAGGAAAAGTGAAAGAGAGATAGATGGATAGAAATTGGGAGCGAGGGAGAGAGTGAGGGAGCAAGACGGAGAGAGGGAGACAGAGAGACTGACAGAGGGCGAGAGTGAGAGCGGGACAGAGATACAGAGAGGGAGAGAGAGTCAGGGAGACTGAAAGAAAGAGCGAGAAAGAGAATGGGACACAGATACCGAGAGGGAGAGAGACAGGGAGACTGAAAGAAAGAGCGAGAGAGAGAGTGTGAGACAGAGAGAGAGACAGAGAGAGATATATAGAGAAACAGAGATATATAGAGAGGCAGAGAGAGAGCGAGAGAGAGACATACAGAGAGTGACAGACAGAGAGAGACAGAGGGAAAGAGAGAATGAAAGAAACACAGCGAGAGCGAATGCGACTGAGAGAATGATTCACAAAGAGAGTAAAACAGAGAGAGACATATAGACATAGAAATGTAGAAATATAGAAAATAGGTGCAGGATTAGGCCATTCTGCCCTTCGAGCCTGCACCACCATTCAATAAGATCATGTCTGATCATTCCCTCAGTAACCCTGTCCTACATTCTCTCCATACCCCTTGAACCCTTTGGCTGTAAGGGCCATATCCGACTTCCTTTTGAATATATCCAATGAACTGGCATCAACAATTCTATGCGGCAGGGAATTCCACAGATTAACCACTCTCTGAGTGAAGAAGTTACTCCTCATCTGGGTCCGAAATGGCTTACGCTTTATTCTTAGACTGTGAGCCCTGTTTCTGGAACTCCCCAGCAACGGGAACATTCTTCCTGCCTCTAACATGTCCAGTCCCATCAGAGCGACAGAGAGAGACAGAGAATAATACAGAGCGGGAGAGAGAGAGACAGAGAGAGACAGAGCAAGAAAGAGAGAGAGACAGGGGGAGAGTGAAAGACAGAGACAGATAGAGAGACAGACAGAGAGAGAGACAGAGAAAGAGACAGAGAGAGAGACAGAGCGAAAGACAGAGAGAGATATAGACAGAGAGCGAGGGGCAAAGACAGATAGAGTGAGTGAGAGAGAGAGAGAGAGAGAGAGAGAGAGAGAGAGAGATATTGATAGGAGAGAAGGAAAGATAGAGATAAAGACACAGAGATATACAGAGACAGAGAGAGAGTGAGAGAGAGAGTGACAGAGAGTGCGTGAGAGAGCGAGAGAGATACAGAGAGAGAGAGAGAGAGAGAGACAGAGAGAGAATGACAGAGAGAGACAGGGATTGATAGAGAAAGAGAGATTGATAGAGAGAGAGGAAAGACAGAGATAAAGACTGGGAGAGATACAGAGAGCAAGACAGAGAGAGAGAGTGAGAGAGAGCGAGAGAGAGAGAGCAAGAGAGAGAGACAGAGAATGAGAGACAGAGAAAGAAAGACAGAGATGGAGAGACAGAAATAGAGACAGAGAGAGAGAAAAACACAAAATAGAGACAGAGAGAAAGAAACACAGATATATATATATATATATATATATATATATATAGAGAGAGAGAGAGAGAGGGTGAGAGAGAGAGAGTTACAGAGAGAGAGACAGAGGTGGAAGAGACAGGGAAAGATAGTCAGAGAGGGAGACAGAGATTGATAGGGAGAGAGAGAGACAGAACACGAGGGAGAGGGAGACAGAGAGAGAGGGAACGATAGAAAGAGAGGGAAACAGAGACAGAGAGAGAGAGCAATAGGGGGAATGACAGAGAAAGACAGAGAGAGACAGAAATACAGAGAGACAGAGAGAGAGAGAGAGCGAGAGACAGGAAGAGAGAGAGGGAGAGCTAAAACAGATCGAGAAAGTTGGAGCTATATTGAGAGGGAAAGAGATGCAGACAGAGAGAGAGAGCGAGAGAGCAAGAGAACGAGACAGAGAGGGAGACAGAGAGAGAGAGAGAGACAGAGACAGAGAGATCGGCAGCAGAGAGAGAGACAGAGATAATCAGACAAAGCGAGAGACAGAGACAGAGACACAGAGAGAGAGAGAGAGAGAGAGAGAGAGGGAGAGAGACAGAGAGACAGACATATAGAGAGAGAGAGAGCGAGAAACAGAGAGAGAAAAATACAGATATATAGAGTGAAAGAGATACACAGAGAGAGCGAGAGAGAGAGACAGATAGAGAGAGATAGGCAGAGACAGAGAGCTTGAAACAAACAGAGAGAGAACGAGATATATAGAGAGGTAAAGAGATACAGACAGACAGACAGACAGAGAGACCGAGAGAGCGGGACAGTGAGAGAGAGAGAGAGAGAGAGAGAGAGAGAGAGAGAGACAGAGAGACAGAGAGTTGAAACACATAAAGAGAGAACGAGATATATAGAGAGTCAAATATATACAGACAGAGAGACAGACAGACAGAGAGAGAACTGGACAGTGAGAGAGCGAGATATATATATATATATATATATATATATAGAGAGAGAGAGAGAGACAGAGAGAGAGCTAGTTTGGAAGTTGATACAGGACTATGGAGAGAGAGCGGGGCAGTGGGATTAGTTTGGAGATGGATACAGGACTATGGGGAGAGAGCGGGGCAGTGGGATTAGTTTGGGTATTGATACAGGACGATGGGGAGAGAGCGGGGCAGTGGGATCAGTTTGGGGAATGATACAGGACTATGGAGAGAGAGCGAGCAAGTGGGATTAGTTTGGGGATTGATACAGGACTATGGGGAGAGAGCGGGGCAGTGGGATTAGTTTGGGGATTGATACAGGACTACGGAGAGAGAGCGGGGCAGTGGGATTAGTTTGGGGATTGATACAGGACTATGGGGAGAGAGCGGGGCAGTGGGATTAGTTTGGGGATTGATGCAGGACTATGGGTAGAGAGAGGGGCAGTGGGATTAGTTTGGGGATTGATACAGGACTATGGGGAGAGAGCGGGTCAGTTGGATTAGTTTTGGGATTGATACAGGACTATGGGGAGAGAGCGGGGCAGTGGGATTAGTTTGCGGATTGATACAGGACTATGGGGAGAGAGCGGGGCAGTGGGATTAGTTTGGGGATTGATACAGGACTATGGGGAGGGAGCGGGGCAGTGGGACTAGTTTGGGGATTGATACAGGGCTATGGGGAGAGAGCGAGGCAGTGGGATTAGTTTGGAATTGATACAGGACTATGGGGAGAGAGCGGGGCAGTGGGATTAGTTTTGGGATTAATACAGGACTATGGGGAGAGAGCGGGGCAGTGGGATTAGTTTGGGGATTGATACAGAGCTATGGGGAGAGAGCGGGGCAGTGCGATTAGTTTGGGAATTGATACAGGACTATGAGGAGAGAGCGGGGCAGTGGGATTAGTTTTGGGATTGATGCAGCACTATGGGGAGAGAGTGGGGCAGTGGGATTAGTTTGGAGATTGATACAGGACTATGGGGAGAGAGCGGGGCAGTGGGATTAGTTTGGGGATTGATATAGGACTATGAGGAGAGAGCGGGGTAGTGGGACTAGTTTGGGATTGATGCAGGACTATTGGGAGAGAGCGGGGCAGTGGGATTAGTTTGGAATTGATACATGTCTATGGGGAGAGAGCGGGGCAGTGGGATTAGTTTGGGTGAAATTGAGCACCCATTTTACATGAGATGCGTGGTGACCATTTCACACCAGTGCACGTGTCTGGGTGATCTGTGAACAAACCTGGTTTACCTGCCTGGACTCGGGGCGTTGTGTATAGGTCCCAGTCTCTGGGTCCTTCATGTATTTGAAGAGTTTGAAGTTGGTCACACAGTTTCATTCTTTCAGGTCATTGATGGTAAACAGCTTCAATCCTGTGTATCTGTGAGGGGCGACACAATCGTATTTACACCTGATTCAAACCAACAAAACTTGCTTCTCAATTTCCTGCCCTGCGAAGAAATCCCACCGTTCCACAATGCAGCATTGTCTGAATCAGCCTTTGGTCCCATACACTGCTCAATCTGAAACACTCAAAGCTTTCAGATGGATAAACTAGATTTACCCCACACATTCCAACCCACAATTGGATGGTTAGCAAATCAAAAATGTCCCAGAAATGTGATTTCTTGCTGTGGGTTTGAACAGTCAGGCTGCAATATGTCGGGGTAATTTTCAATCAAGGAAACATCAGAATGGGAATGAGAAACAGGGAGAGAGAAGAAGAGAGTTGGACAGGGAGAAGCAGTGGGAGAATTAGGGATAGAGAGAACGTGTTGGCAGAAAAGAGAAAGAGAGAGATCGGAAATGGACAGTAGCAGAGACAGAGGAAAAAGTGAAAGATAGATGGATGGATAGAAATTGGTAGCGAGGGAGAGAATGATGGAGCAAGACGGAGAGAGGGAGAGAGAGAGAGACTGACAGAGGGCGAGAGTGAGAGCGGGACAGAGGTACAGAGAGGTGGAGAGAGACAGGGAGACTGAAAGAAAGAGCGAGAAAGAGAAAGGGACACAGATACCGAGAGGGAGAGAGACAGGGAGACTGAAAGAGAGAGCGAGAGAGAGAGTGGGAGACAGAGAGAGACAGAGAGAGAGAGAGATAGAGAAACAGAGATATATAGAGAGGCAGAGAGAGAGCGAGAGAGAGACATACAGAGAGTGACAGAGAGAGAGCGACAGAGGGAAAGAGAGAATGAAAGAAACACAGAAATAACGAATGCGACTGAGAGAGTGATTCAGAGAGAGAGTAAAACAGAGAGAGACATATAGACATAGAAATGTAGAAACAAAAAAAATAGGTGCAGGAGCAGGCCATTGTGCCCTTCGAGCCTGCACCACCATTCAATAAGATCATGTCTGATCATTCCCTCATAAACCTTGTCCTGCATTCTCTCCATACCCCTTGATCCCTTTGGCTGTAAGGGCCATATCCGACTGCCTTTTGAATATATCCAATGAACTGGCATCAACCACTCTCTGGCAGGGAATTCCACAGATTAACCACTCTCTGAGTGAAGAAGTTACTCGTCATCTGGGTCCGAAATGGCTTACGCCTTATTCTTAGACTCTGAGCCCTGTTTCTGGAACTCCCCAGCAACGGGAACATTCTTCCTGCCTCGAACCTGTCCAGTCCCGTCAGAGCGACAGAGAGAGACAGAGAGAGACAGAGAGAGAGACAGGGGGAGAGTGAAAGACAGAGACAGATAGAGAGACAGACAGAGAGAGAGACAGAGAAACGGAGAGAGAGACAGAGAGAGAGACAGAGCGAAAGACAGAGAGAGATATAGACAGAGAGCGAGGGGCAAAGACAGATAGAGTGAGTGAGAGAGGGAGAGAGAGGGAGAGAGAGAGATTGATAGGAGACAGGGAAAGATAGAGATAAAGACACAGAGTGATACAGAGACAGAGAGAGAGTGAGAGAGAGAAAAACAGTGCGTGAGAGAGCGAGTGAGAGATACAGAGTGTGAGAGAGAGAGAGAGAGAGAGAGAGAGAGAGAGGGAGACAGAGCGAGAGATTGATAGAGAGACAGGGAAGGACGAAGATAAACAGTGGGAGAGATACAGATAGACAGAGACAGACAGAGAGAAAGAGACACAGAGAGAGAGAGAGAGTGAGAGAGAGACAGAAAGAGAGGGTGACAGAGAGAGAGAAAGAAAAGGAGAGACAGATCGAGAGAGACAGAGAGGGAATGACAGAGAGAGAGACAGGGATTGATAGAGAGAGAGAGATTGATAGAGAGAGAGTGATTGCTAGAGAGAGAGGGAAAGACAGAGATAAAGACTGGGAGAGATACAGAGAGCGAGACAGAGAGAGAGACAGAGAGAGAGAGAGTGAGAGAGAGAGAGAAAGAGCAAGAGAGAGAGACAGAGAATGAGAGACAGTGAAAGGAAGACAGAGATGGAGAGACAGAAATAGAGACACAGTGAGAGAAAAACACAGAAATAGAGACAGAGAGAAAGAAGCACAGATATATATTTAGAGAGAGAGAGAGGGTGAGAGAGAGAGTTACAGAGAGAGAGACAGAGGAGGAAGAGAGAGGGAAAGATCGAACGAGAGGGAAACAGAGACAGAGAGAGAGAGCAATAGGGGGAATGACAGAGAAAGACAGGGAGAGACAGAAATACAGAGAGACAGAGAGAGAGAGAGAGAGAGAGAGAGAGAGAGAGAGACAGGCAGAGAGAGAGAGAGAGAGGGAGAGCTAGAAACAGATCGAGAAAGTTGGAGCTATATAGAGAGGGAAAGAGATGCAGACTGAGAGAGAGAGCGAGAGAGCAAGAGAGCGAGACAGAGAGGGAGACAGAGAGATTGACACAGAGACAGAGAGATCGGCAGCAGAGAGAGAGACAGAGATAATCAGACAAAGCGAGAGACAGAGACAGAGAGACAGAGAGAGAGAGAGAGCGAGAAACAGAGAGAAAAATACAGATATATAGAGGGAAAGAGATACACAGAGAGAGCGAGAGATAGAGAGAGATAGAGAGAGATAGGCAGAGACAGAGAGCTTGAAACAAACAGAGAGAGAACGAGATATATAGAGAGGTAAAGAGATACAGACAGACAGACAGACAGAGAGACCGAGAGAGCGGGACAGTGAGAGAGAGAGAGAGAGAGAGAGAGAGAGAGACAGAGAGAGAGCTAGTTTGGGATTGATACAGGACTATGGAGAGAGAGCGGGGCAGTGGGATTAGTTTGGGGATTGACACAGGGCTATGGGGAGAGAGCAGGGCAGTGGGATTCGTTTGGGAATTGATACAGGGCTATGGGGAGAGAGCGAGGCAGTGGGATTAGTTTGGGGATTGATACAGGACTATGGGGAGAGAGCGGGGCAGTGGGATTAGTTTGGGGATTGAAGAGTTTGAAGTTGTCACACTATTTCATTCTTTCAGGGCATTGATGGTAAACAGCTTCAATACTGTGTATCTGTGAGGGGGCGACACAATTGAATTAACACATTTTTCAAACCAACAAAACTTGCTTCTCCATTTGCTGCCCAGCGAAGATATCCTCCCATCAAACACTCCCAGATCAGGTACAGCACGGGGTTAGATACAGAGTAAAGCTGCTTCTACACTGTCCCATCAAACACTCCCAGGGCAGGTACAGCACAGGGTTAGATATAGAGTAAAGCTGCCTCTACACTGTCCCATCAAACACTCCCAGGGCAGGTACAGCACGGGGTTAGATACAGAGTAAAGCTCCCTCGACACTGACCCATAAAATTCGCCCAGGGCAGGTACAGCACGGGCTTAGGTACAGAGTAAAGCTCCCTCTACACTGACCCATCAAACTCTCCCAGGGCAGGTACAGCACGGGGTTAGATACAGAGTCAAGCTCCCTCGACACTGACCCACCAAATTCGCCCAGGACAGGTACAGCACGGAGTTAGATACAGAGTAAAGCTCCCTCTACACTGACCCATCAAACTCTCCCAGGGCATGTACAGCACGGGGTTAGCTACAGAGTAAAGCTCCCGCTACACTGTCCTGTCAAACATTCCCAGGGCAGGTACAGCACGGGGTTAGATACAGAGTAAATCTCCCTCTACACTGTTCCATCAAACACTCCCAGGGCAGGTACAGTGAGTTAGATACAGAGTAAAGCTCCCTCTACACTGTCCCATCAAACACTCCCAGGGCAGGTACAGCACGGGGTTAGATACAGAGTAAAGCTCCCTCTACACTGTCCCATCAAACACTACCAGGGCAGGTACAGCACGGGGTTAGATACAGAGTAAAGCTCTCTCTACATTGTCCCATCAAACACTCCCAGGGCAGGTACAGGGGGTTAAATACAGAGTAAAGCTCTCTCTACACTGTCCCATCAAACACTCCCAGGGCAGGTACAGGAGGTTAGATACAGAGTAAAGCTCCCTCTACACTGTCCCATCAAACACTCCCAGGGCAGGTACAGGGGGTTAGATACAGAGTAAAGCTCCCTCTACACTGTCCCTTCGAACACTCCCAGGGCAGGTACACCGTTAAGCAGCTAACCTTAAATTAGAGAGTAGTCGGTCTCTGTAATCTATCTCCCAGTGTTAACATAAAATGGCGACCATTAACAAATGTAAAATGGATGACTGAAGATCGGTGTGTGCATTGTCACTGTGGTTCTGGGAAGCTTCAGAGAGACAGAGAGAGAGAGAGAGGGAGAGATATAGAGAAAGAGATAGACATACAGACAGAGAGAGACAGAGATAGAGAGACAGAGATGGTCAGAGAGAGAGAGACACACACACAGAGTGAGAGACAGGGAGCGAGAGAGAGAGACAGAGTGAGTCAGAGTGAGAGAGAGAGAGACAGAGAGCGTCAGGGAGAGAGATTGAGACAGAGAGAGAGAAAGAGAGACAGAGAGAGAGAGACAGAGGAAGACAGAGTGAGTGAATGAGACAGAGAGAGAGAGAGACAGACAGACAGAGAGAGTGAGTGTGACAGAGAGAGAGAGAGGCAGAGAGTATCAGAGAGAGGAGGAGAGAGACAGACAGAGAGAAAGAGGGATAGAGAGAGATAGGGAGACAGAGAGAGAGAGACAGAGAGAGATAGTCAGAGAGAGACAGATATTGATAGAGAGAGAGAAAGACAGTGATAAAGACAGGGAGAGATACAGAGAGAGCAGAGACAAGCAAGAGGTAGAGGGAGACAGAGAGAGGTAAAGATAGAGCGAGAGAGAAACAGAGACGGAGAGGGAGAGCCCTAGGGGGAAATACAGAATGACAGAGAGCGAGATAGTGCGAGAGAGAGGGAGTGAGAGACAGGCACAGAGAGAGCTAGAGGGAGAGCTAGAAACAGATGGAGATATATAGAAAGGGAAAGAGATACAGACAGAGAGAGAGCGGGAGAGCCAGAGAGCGAGAGAGAGATAGAGAGAGAGAGACAGAGATAGAAAAACAGAGAGAAAGTCAGAGAGAGAGAGATAGCGAGACAGATAGAGAGACAGAGAGAGAGACAGAGAGAGAAACAGAGAGAGGGACAGAGAGAGAGAGACAGAGCGAGAGAGAGAAAGATGGAAAGAGACAGAAGAGAGAAAGAGAGAGAAACTCAGAGTCACAGAGAGCGAGAGAGACAGACAGAGAGAGACAGAGAGAGAGAGAGAGTTAGAAACAGATAAAGAGAGAGAGAGAGAGGCAGAGACAGAGAGATAGAGACAGAGAGAGACAGACAGAGAGTGAGAAAAAGAGAGAGTGAGAGACAGAAAGACAGAGTGAGAGAGCGAGAAACAGAGAAAGAGAGACAGAGAGACAGAGAGTTTGAGACAGAGAGAGAAAGACAGAGAGTGAGAAAATGAGCGAGTGAGAGAGATAGAGAGAGCGAGAGACAGAGACAGAGAGTTATATATACAGAGAGAGAGAGGGAGACAGAGAGAGGGACAGAGAGAGAGAGTGATGGAAAAATGCAAGAGAGAGAGAGACGGAGAGAGAAAAAGAGGGATAGACAGAAAGGAGGATAGAGAGAGAGAGGGATAGGGAGGAAGAGGGAGAGAGACGGAAAAAGAGAGAAACACAGGGAAAGAGTGAGAGAGAGAGACAGAGATACAGAGAGTGTAGGACAGAGAGAGAGAGAGGCACAGAGAGAGAGAGGGAGAGAGAGAGGGAGATAGGGAGAAGGACAGAGAGAGGGAAAGAGAGAGGGAGAGAGTGAGAGGAACAGAGAGAGGGACATAGAGAGAAAGAGAGATACAGAGTGAGAGAGAAGAGAGACAGAGAGAGAGGCAGAAATAGGGCGAGACAGAGAGAGGGACAGAGTGAAAGAGAGGAACAGAGAGAAGGAGAGCGAGAGAGACAGAGAGAGAGAGACAGTGAGAGAGAGCAAGAGGAGAAGAGAGAGTGTGTGTGTGTGTCTCTCTCTTTCTGTCTGTCTCTCTTTCTGTATAGAATCTGGGATTGATACAGGACTATAGGAAGAGAGCGGGTCAGTGGGATTAGTTTGGGGATTGATACAGGACTATGGGGAGAGAGCGGGGCAGTGGGATTAGTTTGGGGATTGATACAGGACTATGGGGAGAGAGCGGGGCAGTGGGATTAGTTTGGGGATTGATACAGGACTATGGGGAGAGATCTGGGCAGTGGGATTAGTTTGGGGATTTATACAGTACTATGGGGAGAGAGCGGGGCAGTGGGATTAGTTTGAGGATTGATACAGGACTATGGGGAGAGAGCGGGGCATTGGGATTAGTTTGGGGATTGCTACAGGACTATGGGGAGAGAGCAGGGCGGTTGGATTAGTTTGGGATTGATACACGACGATGGGGAGAGAGCGCGGCAATGGGATTAGTTTGGGGATTCACACAGGTCGATTGGGAGAGAGCGGGGCAGTGGGATTAGTTTGGAGATTGATATAGGACTATGGGGAGAGAGCGGGGAAGTGGGATTAGTTTGGAGATTGATACAGGACTATGGGGAGAGTGGGGCAGTGGGATTAGTTTGGGGTTTGATACAGGACTATGGGGAGAGAGCAGGGCAGTGGGATTAGTTTGGGGATTGACACAGGACAATGGGGAGAGAGCGAGGCAGTGGGATTAGTTTGGGATTGAGAAATGACTATGGGGAGATAGCGGGGCAGTGGGATTAGTTTGGGGATTGATACACGACTAAGGGGAGAGAGTGGGGCAGTGGGATTAGTTTGGGATTGATACATGACTATGGAGAGAGAGCGGGACAGTTGGATTAGTTTGGATATTGATGCAGGACTATGGGGAGAGAGCGGGGCAGTGGGATTAGTTTGGGGATTGATACAGGACGATGGGGAGAGAGCGGGACAGTGGGATTAGTTTGGGGATTGATACAGGGGTATGGGGAGAGAGCGGGGCAGTGGGATTAGTTTGGAGATTGATACATGGCTGTGGGGATAGAACGGGGCAGTGGGATTAGTTTGGAGATTGACACATGGCTATGGGGAGAGAGCGGGGCTGTGGGATTAGTTTGGGGATTGATACAGGACGACGGGGAGAGAGCGGGGCAGTGGGATTAGTTTGGCGATTGATGCAGGTCTATGGGGAGAGAGCGGGGCAGTGAGATTAGTTTGTGGATTGATACAGGACTATGGGGAGAGAGCGGGGCAGTGGGATTAGTTTGGGGTTTGATACAGGGCTATGGGGAGAGAGCGGGGCAGTGGGATTAGTTTGGGGATTGATACAGGACTATGGGGAGAGAGCGGGGCCGTGGGATTAGTTTGGGGATTGATACAGGACTATGGGGAGAGAGCGGGGCAGTGGGATTAGTTTGGAGATTGATGCAGGACTATGGGGATAGAGAAGGGCAGTGGGATTAGTTTGGGGATTGATACAGGACTATGGGGAGAGTGCGGGTCAGTGGGATTAGTTTGGGGATTGATACTGGACAATGAGAAGAGAGCGGGGCAGTGGGATTAGTTTGCAGATTGATACAGGACTATGGGGAGAGAGCAGGGCAGTGGGATTAGTTTGGAGATTGATACAGGACGATGGGGAGAGAGCGGGGCAGTGGGATTAGTTTGGAGATTGAAACAGGACTATGGGGAGAGAGCGGGGCAGTGGGATTAGTTTGGGGATTGGTACAGGACTATGGGGAGAGAGCGGGGCAGTGGGATTAGTTTGGGGATTGATAAAGGACTATGGGGAGAGAGCGTGGCAGTGGGATTAGTTTGGGGATTGATACTGGACTATGGGGAGACAGTGGGGCCGTGGGATTAGTTTGGGGATTGATACAGGACTAAGGGGAGAGAGCGGGGCAGTGGGATTAGTTTGGGGATTGAAACAGGACTATGGGGAGAGAGCGGGGCAGTGAGATTAGTTTGGGGATTGATACAGGACTATGGGGAGACAGCGGGGCAGTGGAATTAGTTTGGGTATTGATATAGGATAATGGTGAGAGAGCGGGACTGTGGGATTAGTGAGGGGATTGATACAGGGCTATGGGGAGAGAGCGGGGCAGTGGGATTAGTTTGCAATTGATACAGGATTATGGGGAGAGAGCCAGGGCAGTGGGATTAGTTTGGGATTGATACAGGACTATGGGGAGAGAGCGGGGCAGTGGCATTAGTTTGGGGATTGATAAAGGACTATGGGTAGAGAGCGAGGCAGTGGGATTAGTTTTGGGATTGCTGCAGGACTATGGGGAGAGTGTGGGGCAGTGGGATTATTTGGAGATTGATACAGGGCGATGGGGAGAGAGTGGGGCTGTGGGATAAGTTTGGAGATTGATACAGGTCTATGGGGAGAGAGCGGGGCAGTGGGATTAGTTTGGGGATTGAAACCGGACTATGGGAGAGAGCGTGGCAGACTGATTTGTTTGGGGCTTGATACAGGACTATGGGGAGAGAGCGGGGCAGTGGGATTAGTTTGGGGTTTGATACAGGACTATGGGGAGAGAGCGGGGCAGTGGGATTAGTTTGGGGATTGATACAGGACTATGGGGGGAGAGCGGGGCAGTGGGATTAGTTTGTGGATTGATACAGGCTATGCGGAGAGCGCGGGGCAGTGGGATTAGTTTGGGTATTGATACAGGGCTTTGGGGAGAGAGCGGGGCAGTAGGATTCGTTTGGAGATTGATTCCGGGCTATGGGGAGAGAGCGGGGCAGTGGGATTAGTTTGCGGATTGATACAGGACGATGGTGAGAGAGCGGGGCAGTGGGATTAGTTTGGGGATTGATATCGGACTATGGGGACAGAGAGGGACAGTGTGATTAGTTTGGAGATTGATACAGGACTATGGGTGGAGAGCGGGGCAGTAGGATTAGTTTGGGGATCGATACAGGGCTATGGGGAGAGAGCGGGGCAGTGGAATTAGTTTGGAGATTGATTCAGGACTATGGGGGTGAGCGGAGCAGTGGGATTAGTTTGGGGATTGATACAGGACTATGGGGAGAGAGCGGGGCAGGGGGATTAGTTTGTGGATTGATACAGGGCTATGAGGAGAGAGCGGGACAGTGGGATTAGTTTGGATTGATACAGGACGATGGGGAGAGAGCGGGCAGTGCGATTAGTTTGGGGATTGATACAGGACTATGGGGAGAGAGCGGGGCAGTGGGATTAGTTTGGAGATTGATACAGGACTATGGGGAGAGAGCGGGCAGTGGGATTAGTTTGGGGATTGACACAGGACTTTGGGGAGAGTGCGGGGTAGTGGGATTAGTTAGGGGATTGATACAGGACTATGGGTAGAGAGCGGGTCAGTGGGATTAGCTTGGGGATTGGTACAGGACTATGGGGAGAAAGCGGGGCAGTGGAATTATTTTGGGGATTGATACAGGACTATGGGTAGGGAACGATGCAGTGGGATTAGTTTGGGGATTGATACAGGACTATGGGGAAAGAGTGTTGGCAGTGGGAATAGTTTGGAGATTGATACAGGGCTATGGGGAGAGAGCGGGGCACTGGGATTAGTTTGGAGATTGATACTTGGCTATGGGGAGAGAGCGGGGCTGTTGGATTAGTTTGGGGATTGATACCGGACTATGGGGAGAGAGCGGGGCAGAGGGATTGGTTTGGCGATTGATGCAGGTCTATGGGGAGAGAGCGGGGCAGTGGGATTAGTTTGTGGATTGATAAAGGACTATGGGGAGAGAGCGGGGCAGTGGGATTAGTTTGGGGATTGATACAGGACTATGGGGAGAGAGCGGGGCAGTGGGATTAGTTTGGAGATTGACACAGAATAATGGGGATAGAGCGGGGCAGTGGGATTAGTTTGCGTATTGATACAAACTATGGGGAGAAAACGGGGCAGTGGGATTAGTTTGGGGATTGAAACTGGACTATGGGGAGAGAGCGGGGCAGTGGGATTAGTTTGGGGATTGATACAGGGCTATGGGGAGAGAGCGGGGCAGTGGAATTAGTTTGGGGATTGATTCAGGACTATGGGGTGAGCGGAGCAGTGGGATTAGTTTGGGGATTGATACAGGACTATGGGGAGAGAGCGGGGCAGGGGGATTAGTTTGTGGATTGATTGAGGGCTATGGGGAGAGAGCGGGACAGTGGGATTAGTTTGGATTGATACAGGACTGTGGGTAGAGAGCGGGGCAGTGGGATTAGTTTGGAGATTGATACAGGACTCTGGGGAGTGAGCGGGCAGTGCGATTAGTTTCGGGATTGATACAGGACTATGGGGAGAGAGCGGGCAGTGGGATTAGTTTGGGGATTGATACAGGACTTTGGGGAGAGAGCGGGGTAGTGGGATTAGTTTGGGGATTGATACAGGACTATGGGGAGAGAGCGGGGCACTGAGATTAGCTTGGGGATTGATACAGGACTATGGGGAGAAAGCGGGGCAGTGGAATTATTTTGGGGATTGATACAGGACTATGGGTAGGGAACGATGCAGTGGGATTAGTTTGGGGATTGATACAGGACTATGGGGAAAGAGTGTTGGCAGTGGGAATAGTTTGGAGCTTGATACAGGGCTATGGGGAGAGAGCGGGGCATTGGGATTAGTTTGGAGATTGATACATGGCTATGGGGATAGAACGGGGCAGTGGGATTAGTTTGGAGATTGATACATGGCTATGGGGAGAGAGCGGGGCTGTGGGATTAGTTTGGGGATTGATACAGGACTATGGGGAGAGAGCGGGGCAGTGGGATTAGTTTGGCGATTGATGCAGGTCTATGGGGAGAGAGCGGGGCAGTGAGATTAGTTTGGGGATTGATACAGCACTATGGGGAGAGAGCGGCGCAGTGGGATTAGTTTGGTGATTGATACAGGGCTATGGGGAGAGAGCGGGGCAGTGGGAATAGTTTGGAGATTGATACAGGACTATGGGGAGAGAGCGGGGCAGTGGGATTAGTTTGGAGATTGATGCAGGACTATGGGGAGAGAGAAGGGCAGTGGGATTAGGTTGGGGATTGATACAGGACTATGGGGAGAGAGCGGGGCAGTGGGATTAGTTTGGGGATTGATACAGGACTATGAGAAGAGAGCGTGGCAGTGGGATTAGTTTGGAGATTGATACAGGACTATGGGGAGAGAGCGGGGCAGTGGGATAAGTTTGGAGATTGATACAGAACTATGGGGAGAGAGCGGGGCAGTGGGATTAGTTTGGGGATTGACACAGGATTATGGGGAGAGAGTGGGGCCGTTGGATTAGTTTGGAGATTGACACAGAAAAATGGGGATAGAGCGGGGCAGTGGGATTAGTTTGCGTATTGATACAAACTATGGGGAGAAAACGGGGCAGTGGGATTAGTTTGGGATTGAAACTGGACTATGGGGAGAGAGCGGGGCAGTGGGATTAGTTTGGGGATTGATACAGGGCTATGGGGAGAGAGCGGTGCAGTGGAATTAGTTTGGGGATTGATTCAGGACTATGGGGGTGAGCGGAGCAGTGGGATTAGTTTGGGGATTGATACAGGACTATGGGGAGAGAGCGGGGCAGGGGGATTAGTTTGTGGATTGATTGAGGGCTATGGGGAGAGAGCGGGACAGTGGGATTAGTTTGGATTGATACAGGACTGTGGGTAGAGAGCGGGGCAGTGGGATTAGTTTGGAGATTGATACAGGACTCTGGGGAGAGAGGGGGCAGTGCGATTAGTTTGGGGATTGATACAGGACTATGGGGAGAGAGCGGGCAGTGGGATTAGTTTGGGGATTGATACAGGACTTTGGGGAGAGAGCGGGGTAGTGGGATTAGTTTGGGGATTGAAACAGGACTATGGGTAGAGAGCGGGGCAGTGGGATTAGCTTGGGGATTGATACAGGACTATGGGGAGAAAGCGGGGCAGTGGAATTATTTTGGGGATTGATACAGGACTATGGGTAGGGAACGATGCAGTGGGATGAGTTTGGGGATTGATACAGGACTACGGGGAAAGAGTGTTGGCAGTGGGAATAGTTTGGAGCTTGATACAGGGCTATGGGGAGAGAGCGGGGCATTGGGATTAGTTTGGAGATTGATACATGGCTATGGGGATAGAACGGGGCAGTGGGATTAGTTTGGAGATTGATACATGGCTATGGGGAGAGAGCGGGGCTGTGGGATTAGTTTGGGGATTGATACAGGACTATGGGGAGAGAGCGGGGCAGTGGGATTAGTTTGGCGATTGATGCAGGTCTATGGGGAGAGAGCGGGGCAGTGAGATTAGTTTGGGGATTGATACAGGACTATGGGGAGAGAGCGGGGCAGTGGGATTAGTTTGGGGATTGATACAGGGCGATGGGGAGAGAGCGGGGCAGTGGGATTAGTTTGCGGATTGATACAGGACTATGGGGAGAGAGCGGGGCAGTGGGATTAGTTTGGAGATTGATGCAGGACTATGGGGAGAGAGAAGGGCAGTGGGATTAGTTTGGGGATTGATACAGGACTATGGGGAGAGAGCGGGGCAGTGGGATTAGTTTGGGGATTGATACAGGACTATGAGAAGAGAGCGTGGCAGTGGGATTAGTTTGGAGATTGATACAGGACTATGGGGAGAGAGCGGGGCAGTGGGATCAGTTTGGAGATTGATACAGAACTATGGGGAGAGAGCGGGGCAGTGGGATTAGTTTGGGGATTGACACAGGATTATGGGGAGAGAGTGGGGCCGTTGGATTAGTTTGGAGATTGACACAGAATAATGGGGATAGAGCGGGGCAGTGGGATTAGTTTGCGTATTGATACAAACTATGGGGAGAAAACGGGGCAGTGGGATTAGTTTGGGATTGAAACTGGACTATGGGGAGAGAGCGGGGCAGTGGGATTAGTTTGGGGATTGATACAGGGCTATGGGGAGAGAGCGGTGCAGTGGAATTAGTTTGGGGATTGATTCAGGACTATGGGGGTGAGCGGAGCAGTGGGATTAGTTTGGGGATTGATACAGGACTATGGGGAGAGAGCGGGGCAGGGGGATTAGTTTGTGGATTGATTGAGGGCTATGGGGAGAGAGCGGGACAGTGGGATTAGTTTGGATTGATACAGGACTGTGGGTAGAGAGCGGGGCAGTGGGATTAGTTTTGAGATTGATACATGGCTATGGGGAGAGAGCGGGGCTGTGGGATTAGTTTGGGGATTGATACAGGACTATGGGGAGAGAGCGGGGCAGTGGGATTAGTTTGGCGATTGATGCAGGTCTATGGGGAGAGAGCGGGGCAGTGAGATTAGTTTGGGGATTGATACAGGACTATGGGGAGAGAGCGGGGCAGTGGGATTAGTTTGGGGATTGATACAGGGCTATGGGGAGAGAGCGGGGCAGTGGGATTAGTTTGGGGATTGATACAGGACTATGGGGAGAGAGCGGGGCAGTGGGATTAGTTTGGGGATTGACACAGGACTATGGGGAGAGAGCGGGCCAGTGGGATTAGTTTGGAGATTGATGCAGGACTATGGGGATAGAGAAGGGCAGTGGGATTAGTTTGGGTATGATACAGGACTATGGGGAGAGAGCGGGGCAGTGGGATTAGTTTGGGGATTGATACAGGACAATGAGAAGAGAGCGGGGCAGTGGGATTAGTTTGCAGATTGATACAGGACTATGGGGAGAGAGCAGGGCAGTGGGATTAGTTTGGAGATTGATACAGGACGATGGGGAGAGATCGGGGCAGTGGGATTAGTTTGGAGATTGAAACAGGACTATGGGGAGAGAGCGGGGCAGTGGGATTAGTTTGGGGATTGGTACAGGACTATGGGGAGAGAGCGGGGCAGTGGGATTAGTTTGGGGATTGATACTGGACTATGGGGAGACAGTGGGGCCGTGGGATTAGTTTGGGGATTGATACAGGACTATGGTGAGAGAGCGGGCAGTGGGATTAGTTTGGGGATTGAAACAGGACTATGGGGAGAGAGCGGGGCAGTGAGATTAGTTTGGGGATTGATACAGGACAATGAGAAGAGAGCGGGGCAGTGGGATTAGTTTGCAGATTGATACAGGACTATGGGGAGAGAGCGGGGCAGTGGGATTAGTTTGGAGATTGATACAGGACTATCGGGAGAGAGCGGGGCAGTGGGATTAGTTTGGGATTGATACAGGACTATGGGGAGAGAGCGGGGCAGTGGCATTAGTTTGGGGATTGATAAAGGACTATGGCTAGAGAGCGAGGCAGTGGGATTAGTTTTGGGATTGCTGCAGGACTATGGGGAGAGAGTGGGGCAGTGGGATTATTTGGAGATTGATACAGGGCGATGGGGAGAGAGTGGGGCTGTGGGATAAGTTTGGAGATTGATACAGGTCTATGGGGAGAGAGCGGGGCAGTGGGATTAGTTTGGGGATTGAAACCGGACTATGGGAGAGAGCGTGGCAGAGGGATTTGTTTGGGGCTTGATACAGGACTATGGGGAGAGAGCGGGGCAGTGGGATTAGTTTGGGGATTGATACAGGACTATGGGGAGAGAGCGGGGCAGTGGGATTAGTTTGGGGATTGATACAGGACTATGGGGGGAGAGCGGGGCAGTGGGATTAGTTTGTGGATTGATTCAGGCTGTGGGGAGAGAGCGGGGCAGTGGGATTAGTTTGGGTATTGATACAGGGCTTTGGGGAGAGAGCGGGGCAGTAGGATTAGTTTGGAGATTGATTCCGGGCTATGGGGAGAGAGCGGGGCAGTGGGATTAGTTTGCGGATTGATGCAGGACTATGGTGAGAGAGCGGGGTAGTGGGATTAGTTTGGGGATTGATACAGGACTATGGGGAGAGAGTGGGGCAGTGGGATTAGTTTGGGATTGATACAGGACTATGGTGAGAGAGCGGGGCAGTGGGATTAATTTGGGGATTGATACAGAGCTATGGGGAGGGAGCGGGGCAGTGGGATTAGTTTGGGGATTGATATCGGACTATGGGGACAGAGAGGGACAGTGTGAGTAGTTTGGAGATTGATACAGGACTATGGGTGGAGAGCGGGGCAGTAGGATTAGTTTGGGGATCGATACAGGGCTATGGGTGAGAGCGGGGCAGTGGAATTAGTTTGGGGATTGATTCAGGACTATGGGGGTGAGCGGAGCAGTGGGATTAGTTTGGGGATTGATACAGGACTATGGGGAGAGAGCGGGACAGTGGGATTAGTTTGTGGATTGATACAGGGCTATGGGGATAGAGCGGGGCAGTGGGATTAGTTTCGAGATTGATACAGGACGATGGGGAGAGAGCGGGCAGTGCGATTAGTTTGGGGATTGATACAGGACTATGGGGAGAGAGCGGGGCAGAGGGATTGGTTTGGCGATTGATGCAGGTCTATGGGGAGAGAGCGGGGCAGTGGGATTAGTTTGGGGATTGATAAAGGACTATGGGGAGAGAGCGGGGCAGTGGGATTAGTTTGGGGATTGATACAGGACTATGGGGAGAGAGCGGGGCAGTGGGATTAGTTTGGAGATTGATGCAGGACTATGGGGAGAGAGAAGGGCAGTGGGATTAGTTTAGGGATTGATACAGGACTATGGGTAGAGAGCGGGGCAGTGGGATTAGTTTGGGGATTGATACAGGACTATGAGAAGAGAGCGTGGCAGTGGGATTAGTTTGGAGATTGATACAGGACTATGGGGAGAGAGCGGGGCAGTGGGATCAGTTTGGAGATTGATACAGAACTATGGGGAGAGAGCGGGGCAGTGGGATTAGTTTGTGAATTGACACAGGATTATGGGGAGACAGCGGGGCAGTGGAATTAGTTTGGGGATTGATACAGGACTATGGGGAGAAAGCGGGGCAGTGGGATTAGTTTGGGGATTGACACAGGATTATGGGGAGACAGCGGGGCAGTGGAATTAGTTTGGGGATTGATATAGGACTGTGGGGAGAGAGCGGGGCTGTGGGATTAGTATGGGGATTGATTCAGGGCTATGGGCAGAGAGCGGGGCAGTGGGATTAGTTTGGGGATTGATACAGGACTATGGGGGGAGAGCGGGGCAGTGTGATTAGTTTGGGGATTGATACTGGACTGCGGGGAGAGAGCGGGGCAGTGTGATTAGTTTGGGGATTGATACAGGAGTATGGGGAGAGAGTGGGGCAGTTGGATTAGTTTGGGGATTGATACTGGACTATGAGGAGAGAGCGGGGCAGTGTGATTAGTTTGGGGATTGATACAGGAGTATGGGGAGAGAGTGGGGCAGTTGGATTAGTTTGGAGATTGAAACAGAATAATGGGGATAGAGCGGGGCGGTGGGATTAGTTTGCGTATTGATGCAAACTATGGGGAGAAAACGGGGCAGTGGGATTAGTTTGGGGATTGAAACTGGACTATGGGGAGAGAGCGGGGCAGTGGGATTAGTTTGGGGATTGATACAGGGCTATGGGGAGAGAGCGGGGCAGTGGAATTAGTTTGGGGATTGATTCAGGACTATGGGGGTGAGCGGAGCAGTGGGATTAGTTTGGGGATTGATACAGGACTATGGGGAGAGAGCGGGGCAGGGGGATTAGTTTGTGGATTGATACAGGGCTATGGGGAGAGAGCGGGACAGTGGGATTAGTTTGGATTGATACAGGACTGTGGGTAGAGAGCGTGGCAGTGGGATTAGTTTGGAGATTGATACAGGACTCTGGGGAGAGAGCGGGCAGTGCGATTAGTTTGGGGATTGATACAGGACTATGGGGAGAGAGCGGGCAGTGGGATTAGTTTGGGGATTGATACAGGACTTTGGGGAGAGAGCGGGGTAGTGGGATTAGTTTGGGGATTGATACAGGACTATGGGTAGAGAGCGGGGCAGTGGGATTAGCTTGGGGATTGATAAAGGACTATGGGGAGAAAGCGGGGCAGTGGAATTATTTTGGGGATTGATACAGGACTATGGGTAGGGAACGATACAGTGGGATTAGTTTGGGGATTGATAAGGACTATGGGGAAAGAGCGTTGGCAGTGGGAATAGTTTGGAGCTTGATGCAGGACTATGGGGAGAGAGAAGGGCAGTGGGATTAGTTTGGGGATTGATACAGGACTATGGGGAGAGAGCGGGGCAGTGGGATTAGTTTGGGGATTGATACAGGAATATGAGAAGAGAGCGGGGCAGTGGGATTAGTTTGGATATTGATACAGGACTATGTGGGAGAGAGCGGGGCAGTGGGATTAGTTTGGAGATTGATACAGAACTATGGGGAGAGAGCGGGGCAGTGGGATTAGTTTGGGGATTGAAACAGGACTATGGGGAGAGAGCGGGGCAGTGGGATTAGTTTGGGGATTGATACAGGACTATGGGGAGGGAGCGGGGCAGTGGGATTAGTTTGGGGATTGACACAGGACTATGGGGGAACAGCGGGGCAGTGAATTAGTTTGGGGATTGATATAGGACTGTGGGGATAGAGCGGTGATGTGGGATTAGTATGGGGATTGATACAGGGCTATGGGGAGAGAGCGGGGCAGTGGGATTAGTTTGCAATTGATACAGGACTATGGGGAGAGAGCGGGGCAGTGGGATTAGTGTGGGATTGATACAGGGCGATGGGGAGAGAGTTGGGCTGTGGGATGGGTTTGGAGATTTATACAGGTCTATGGGGAGAGAGCGGGGCAGTGGGATTAGTTTGGGGATTGAAACAGGACTATGGGAGAGAGCGTGGCAGAGGGATTAGTTTGCGGTTTGATACAGGACTATGGGGAGAGAGCGGGGCAGTGGGATTAGTTTGGGGATTGATACACGACTATGGGGAAAGCGCGGGGCAGTGGGATTGGTTTGGGGATTGATTCAGGACTATGGGAGAGAGCGGGGCAGTGTGATTAGTTTGGGGATTGATACAGGACTATGGGAGAGAGCGGGGCAGTGGGATTAGTTTGGAGATTGATACAGGACTATGGGGAGAGAGCGGGGCAGTGGGATTAGTTTGGGGATTGATACAGGAGTATGGGGAGAGAGCGGGGCAGTGGGATTAGTTTGGGGATTGATACAGGACTATGGGGAGAGAGCGGGGCAGTGGAATTAGTTTGGGAATTGATACAGGACTATGGTGAGAGAGCGGGGCAGTGGGATTAGTTTGGGAATTGATACAGGACTATGGTGAGAGAGCGGGGCAGTGGGATTAGTTTGGGGATTGATATCGGACTATGGGGACTGAGAGGGACAGTGTGATTAGTTTCGAGATTGATACAGGACTATGGGTAGAGAGCGGGGCAGTGGGATTAGTTTGGGGATTGATACAGGACTATGGGGAGAGAGCGGGGCAGTGGGATTAGTTTGGGGATTGATACAGGACTATGGGGTGAGAGCGGGGCAGTGGAATTAGTTTGGGGATTGATTCAGGACTATGGCGGTGAGCGGAGCATTTGGATTAGTTTGGGGATTGATACAGGACTATGGGGAGAGTGCGGGGCAGTGGAATTAGTTTGTGGATTGATACAGGGCTATGGGGAGAGAGCGGGGCAGTGGGATTAGTTTGGATTGATACAGGACTATGGGGAGAGAGCGGGGCAGTGGGATTAGTTTGGGGATTGATACAGGACTATGGGTAGAGAGCGGGGCAGTGGGATTAGCTTGGGGATTGATACAGGGCTATGGGGAGAGAGCGGGGCAGTGGAATTATTTTGGGGATTGATACAGGACTATGGGTAGGGAACGATGCAGTGGGATTAGTTTGGGAATTGATACAGGACTATGGGGAGAGAGTGGGGCAGTGGGATTAGTTTGGAGATTGATACAGGGCTATGGGGAGACAGCAGGGCAGTGGGATTAGTTTGGGGATTGATACAGGACTATGGGGAGAGAGCGGGGCAGTGGGATTAGTTTGGGATTGATACAGGACTGTGGGGAGAGCGGGGCAGTGGTATTAGTTTGGGATTGTTACAGGACTGTGGGGAGAGCGGGGCAGTGGCATTAGTTTGAGGTTTGATATAGGACTATGGGGAGAGAGCGGGGCAGTGGGATTAGTTTGGGATTGATACACGACTATGGAGAGAGAGCGGGACAGTTGGATTAGTTTGGATATTGATGCAGGACTATGGGGAGAGAGCGGGGCAGTGGGATTAGTTTGGGGATTGATACAGGTCTATGGGGAGAGAGCGGGGCAGTGGGATTAGTTTGGGATTGATACAGGACTAGGGGGAGAGAGCGGGGCAGCGGGATTAGTTTGGGGATTGATACAGGGCTATTGGGAGAGAGCGGGGCAGTGGGATTAGATTGGGGATTGATATAGGACTATGGGGAGAGAGCGGGGCAGTGGTATTAGTTTGGAGATTGATACAGGACTATGGGGAGAGAGCGGGGCAGTGGGATTAGTTTGGGGATTGATTCAGGACTACGGGGGAGAGCGCGGCAGTGGGATTAGTTTGGGGATTGATACACGACTATTGCGATAGAGCCGGGCAGTGGGATTAGTTATTTGGATTGATACAGGGCTATGGGGAGAGAGCGGGGCAGTGGGATTAGTTTGGGATTGATACAGGACTATGGGGAGAGAGCGGGGCAGTGGGATTAATTTGGGGATTGATACAGGGTTATGGGGAGAGAGCGGGCAGTGGGATTAGTTTGGGGATTGACACAGGAAAATGGGGAGAGAGCGGGGTAGTGGGATTAGTTTGGGGATTGATACAGGACTATGGGTAGAGCGCGGGGCAGTGGGATTAGCTTGGGGATTGATACAGGTCTATGGGGAGAGAGCGGGGCAGTGGGATTAGTTTGGGGATTGAAACAGGACTATGGGAGAGAGCGTGGCAGAGGGATTAGTTTGCGGTTTGATACAGGACTATGGGGAGAGAGCGGGGCAGTGGGATTAGTTTGGGGATTGATACACGACTATGGGGAGAGCGCGGGGCAGTGGGATTGGTTTGGGGATTGATTCAGGACTATGGGAGAGAGCGGGGCAGTGTGATTAGTTTGGGGATTGATACAGGACTATGGGAGAGAGCGGGGCAGTGGGATTAGTTTGGAGATTGATACAGGACTATGGGGAGAGAGCGGGGCAGTGGGATTAGTTTGGGGATTGATACAGGACTATGGGGAGAGAGCGGGGCAGTGGGATTAGTTTGGGGATTGATACAGGACTATGGGGAGAGAGCGGGGCAGTGGAATTAGTTTGGGAATTGATACAGGACTATGGTGAGAGAGCGGGGCAGTGGGATTAGTTTGGGAATTGATACAGGACTATGGTGAGAGAGCGGGGCAGTGGGATTAGTTTGGGGATTGATATCGGACTATGGGGACTGAGAGGGACAGTGTGATTAGTTTCGAGATTGATACAGGACTATGGGTAGAGAGCGGGGCAGTGGGATTAGTTTGGGGATTGATACAGGACTATGGGGAGAGAGCGGGGCAGTGGGATTAGTTTGGGGATTGATACAGGACTATGGGGTGAGAGCGGGGCAGTGGAATTAGTTTGGGGATTGATTCAGGACTATGGCGGTGAGCGGAGCATTGGGATTAGTTTGGGGATTGATACAGGACTATGGGGAGAGTGCGGGGCAGTGGAATTAGTTTGTGGATTGATACAGGGCTATGGGGAGAGAGCGGGGCAGTGGGATTAGTTTGGATTGATACAGGACTATGGGGAGAGAGCGGGGCAGTGGGATTAGTTTGGGGATTGATACAGGACTATGGGTAGAGAGCGGGGCAGTGGGATTAGCTTGGGGATTGATACAGGGCTATGGGGAGAGAGCGGGGCAGTGGAATTATTTTGGGGATTGATACAGGACTATGGGTAGGGAACGATGCAGTGGGATTAGTTTGGGAATTGATACAGGACTATGGGGAGAGAGTGGGGCAGTGGGATTAGTTTGGAGATTGATACAGGGCTATGGGGAGACAGCAGGGCAGTGGGATTAGTTTGGGGATTGATACAGGACTATGGGGAGAGAGCGGGGCAGTGGGATTAGTTTGGGATTGATACAGGACTGTGGGGAGAGCGGGGCAGTGGTATTAGTTTGGGATTGTTACAAGACTGTGGGGAGAGCGGGGCAGTGGCATTAGTTTGAGGTTTGATATAGGACTATGGGGAGAGAGCGGGGCAGTGGGATTAGTTTGGGATTGATACACGACTATGGAGAGAGAGCGGGACAGTTGGATTAGTTTGGATATTGATGCAGGACTATGGGGAGAGAGCGGGGCAGTGGGATTAGTTTGGGGATTGATACAGGTCTATGGGGAGAGAGCGGGGCAGTGGGATTAGTTTGGGATTGATACAGGACTATGGGGAGAGAGCGGGGCAGCGGGATTAGTTTGGGGATTGATACAGGGCTATTGGGAGAGAGCGGGGCAGTGGGATTAGATTGGGGATTGATATAGGACTATGGGGAGAGAGCGGGGCAGTGGTATTAGTTTGGAGATTGATACAGGACTATGGGGAGAGAGCGGGGCAGTGGGATTAGTTTGGGGATTGATTCAGGACTACGGGGGAGAGCGCCGCAGTGGGATTAGTTTGGGGATTGATACAGGACTATTGCGATAGAGCCGGGCAGTGGGATTAGTTTGTGGATTGATACAGGGCTATGGGGAGAGAGCGGGGCAGTGGGATTAGTTTGGGATTGATACAGGACTAATGGGAGAGAGCGGGGCAGTGGGATTAATTTGGGGATTGATACAGGGTTATGGGGAGAGAGCGGGCAGTGGGATTAGTTTGGGGATTGACACAGGAAAATGGGGAGAGAGCGGGGTAGTGGGATTAGTTTGGGGATTGATACAGGACTATGGGTAGAGCGCGGGGCAGTGGGATTAGCTTGGGGATTGATACAGGACTAGGGGGAGAGAGCGGGGCAGTGGAATTATTTTGGGGATTGATACAGGACTATGGGGAGAGAGTGGGGCAGTGGGATTAGTTTGGAGATTGATACAGGGCTATGGGGAGACAGCAGGGCAGTGCGATTAGTTTGGGGATTGATACAGGACTATGGGGAGAAAGCGGGTCAGTGGGATTAGTTTGGGATTGATAAAGGACTGTGGGGAGAGAGGGGCAGTGGTATTAGTTTGGCATTGATACAGGACTGTGGGGAGAGCGGGGCAGTGGGATTAGTTTGGGGTTTGATGTAGGACTATGGGGAAAGAGCGGGGCAGTGGGATAAGTTTGGGATTGATACACGACTATGGAAAGAGAGCGGGACAGTTGGATTAGTTTGGATATTGATGCAGGACTATGGGGAGAGAGCGGGGCAGTGGGATTAGTTTGGGGATTGATACAGGACTATGGGGAGAGAGCCGGGCAGTGGGATTAGATTGGGGATTGATATAGGACTATGGGGAGAGAGCGGGACAGTGGTATTAGTTTGGAGATTGATACAGGACTATGGGGAGAGAGCGGGGAAGTAGGATTAGTTTGGGGATTAATACAGGGCAATGGGGAGAGAGCGGGGCAGTGGGATTAGTTTGGGGATTGATTCAGGACTACGGGGGAGAGCGCGGCAGTGGGATTAGTTTGGGGATTGATACAGGACTATGGGGAGAGAGCGGGGCAGTGGGATTAGTTTGGGGTTTGATTCAGGGCTATGGGGAGAGAGCGGGGCAGTAGGATTAGTTTGGAGATTGATTCAGGGCTATGGGGAGAGAGCGGGGCAGTGGGATTAGTTTGGGGATTGATACAGGACTATGTGGTGAGAGCGGGGCAGTGGGATTAGTTTGGGGATTGATACTGGACTATGGGGAGACAGTGGGGTCGTGGGATTGGTTTGGGGATTGATACAGGACTATGGGGAGAGAGCGGGGCAGTGGGATTAGTTTGGGGATTAAAACAGGACTATGGGGAGAGAGCGGGGCAGTGGGATTAGTTTGGGGTTTGATTCAGGGCTATGGGGAGAGAGCGGGGCAGTAGGATTAGTTTGGAGATTGATTCAGGGCTTTGGGGAGAGAGCGGGGCAGTGGGATTAGTTTGGCGATTGATACAGGACTATGGGGAGAGAGCGGGGCAGTCGGATTAGTTTGGGGATTGATACTGGACTATGGGGAGACAGTGGGGCCGTGGGATTAGTTTGGGGATTGATACAGGACTATGGGGAGAGAGCGGCGCAGTGGGATTAGTTTGGGGATTGAAACAGGACGATGGGTAGAGTGCGGGGCAGTGGGATTAGTTTGGGGATTGATACAGGACTATGGCAGACAGAGGGGCAGCGGAATTAGTTTGGGTATTGATATAGGAATATGGGGAGAGAGCGTGGCTGTGGGATTAGTATGGGGATTGATACAGGGCTATGGGGAGAGAGCGGAGCAGTGGGATTAGTTTGCAATTGATACAGGATTATGGGGAGAGAGCGGGGCAGTGGGATTAGTTTGGGATTGATACAGGACTATGGGGAGAGAGCGTCGGCAGTGGGATTAGTTTGGGGATTGATACAGGACTATGGGTAGAGAGCGAGGCAGTGGGATTAGTTTGGGGATTGCTCCATAACTATGGGGAGAGAATGGGGCAGTGGGATTAGTTTGGAGATTGATACAGGGCGATGGGGAGAGAGTGGGGCTGTGGGATTAGTATGGGATTGATACACGACTATGGAGAGAGAGCGGGACAGTTGGATTAGTTTGGATATTGATGCAGGACTATGGGGAGAGAGCGGGGCAGTGGGATTAGTTTGGGGATTGATACAGGACTATGGGGAGAGAGCGGGGCAGTGGGTTTAGTTTGGGATTGATACAGGACTATGGGGAGAGAGCGGGGCAGCGGGATTAGTTTGGGGATTGATACAGGGCTATAGGGAGAGAGCGGGGCAGTGGGATTAGATTGGGGATTGATATAGGACTATGGGGAGAGAGCGGGGCAGTGGTATTAGTTTGGAGATTGATACAGGACTATGGGGAGAGAGCGGGGCAGTGGGATTAGTTTGGGGATTGATTCAGGACTACGGGGGAGAGCGCGGCAGTGGGATTAGTTTGGGGATTGATACAGGACTATTGCGATAGAGCGAGGCAGTGGGATTAGTTTGTGGATTGATACAGGGCTATGGGGAGAGAGCGGGGCAGTGGGATTAGTTTGGGATTGATGCAGGACTATGGGGAGAGAGCGGGGCAGTAGGATTAGTTTGGGATTGATACAGGACTGTGGGGAGAGCGGGGCAGTGGTATTAGTTTGGGATTGATACAGGACTGTGGGGAGAGCGGGGCAGTGGGATTAGTTTGGGGTTTGATGTAGGACTATGGGGAGAGAGCGGGGCAGTGGGATAAGTTTGGGATTGATACACGACTATGGAGAGAGAGCGGGACAGTTTGATTAGTTTGGATATTGATGCAGGACTATGGGGAGAGAGCGGGGCAGTGGGATTAGTTTGGGGATTGATACAGGTCTATGGGGAGAGAGCGGGGCAGTGGGATTAGTTTGGGATTGATACAGGACTAGGGGGAGAGAGCGGGGCAGCGGGATTAGTTTGGGGATTGATACAGGGCTATTGGGAGAGAGCGGGGCAGTGGGATTAGATTGGGGATTGATATAGGACTATGGGGAGAGAGCGGGGCAGTGGTATTAGTTTGGAGATTGATACAGGACTATGGGGAGAGAGCGGGGCAGTGGGATTAGTTTGGGGATTGATTCAGGACTACGGGGGAGAGCGCGGCAGTGGGATTAGTTTGGGGATTGATACAGGACTATTGCGATAGAGCCGGGCAGTGGGATTAGTTATTTGGATTGATACAGGGCTATGGGGAGAGAGCGGGGCAGTGGGATTAGTTTGGGATTGATACAGGACTATGGGGAGAGAGCGGGGCAGTGGGATTAATTTGGGGATTGATACAGGGTTATGGGGAGAGAGCGGGCAGTGGGATTAGTTTGGGGATTGACACAGGAAAATGGGGAGAGAGCGGGGTAGTGGGATTAGTTTGGGGATTGATACAGGACTATGGGTAGAGCGCGGGGCAGTGGGATTAGCTTGGGGATTGATACAGGTCTATGGGGAGAGAGCGGGGCAGTGGGATTAGTTTGGGGATTGAAACAGGACTATGGGAGAGAGCGTGGCAGAGGGATTAGTTTGCGGTTTGATACAGGACTATGGGGAGAGAGCGGGGCAGTGGGATTAGTTTGGGGATTGATACACGACTATGGGGAGAGCGCGGGGCAGTGGGATTGGTTTGGGGATTGATTCAGGACTATGGGAGAGAGCGGGGCAGTGTGATTAGTTTGGGGATTGATACAGGACTATGGGAGAGAGCGGGGCAGTGGGATTAGTTTGGAGATTGATACAGGACTATGGGGAGAGAGCGGGGCAGTGGGATTAGTTTGGGGATTGATACAGGACTATGGGGAGAGAGCGGGGCAGTGGGATTAGTTTGGGGATTGATACAGGACTATGGGGAGAGAGCGGGGCAGTGGAATTAGTTTGGGAATTGATACAGGACTATGGTGAGAGAGCGGGGCAGTGGGATTAGTTTGGGAATTGATACAGGACTATGGTGAGAGAGCGGGGCAGTGGGATTAGTTTGGGGATTGATATCGGACTATGGGGACTGAGAGGGACAGTGTGATTAGTTTCGAGATTGATACAGGACTATGGGTAGAGAGCGGGGCAGTGGGATTAGTTTGGGGATTGATACAGGACTATGGGGAGAGAGCGGGGCAGTGGGATTAGTTTGGGGATTGATACAGGACTATGGGGTGAGAGCGGGGCAGTGGAATTAGTTTGGGGATTGATTCAGGACTATGGCGGTGAGCGGAGCATTGGGATTAGTTTGGGGATTGATACAGGACTATGGGGAGAGTGCGGGGCAGTGGAATTAGTTTGTGGATTGATACAGGGCTATGGGGAGAGAGCGGGGCAGTGGGATTAGTTTGGATTGATACAGGACTATGGGGAGAGAGCGGGGCAGTGGGATTAGTTTGGGGATTGATACAGGACTATGGGTAGAGAGCGGGGCAGTGGGATTAGCTTGGGGATTGATACAGGGCTATGGGGAGAGAGCGGGGCAGTGGAATTATTTTGGGGATTGATACAGGACTATGGGTAGGGAACGATGCAGTGGGATTAGTTTGGGAATTGATACAGGACTATGGGGAGAGAGTGGGGCAGTGGGATTAGTTTGGAGATTGATACAGGGCTATGGGGAGACAGCAGGGCAGTGGGATTAGTTTGGGGATTGATACAGGACTATGGGGAGAGAGCGGGGCAGTGGGATTAGTTTGGGATTGATACAGGACTGTGGGGAGAGCGGGGCAGTGGTATTAGTTTGGGATTGTTACAAGACTGTGGGGAGAGCGGGGCAGTGGCATTAGTTTGAGGTTTGATATAGGACTATGGGGAGAGAGCGGGGCAGTGGGATTAGTTTGGGATTGATACACGACTATGGAGAGAGAGCGGGACAGTTGGATTAGTTTGGATATTGATGCAGGACTATGGGGAGAGAGCGGGGCAGTGGGATTAGTTTGGGGATTGATACAGGTCTATGGGGAGAGAGCGGGGCAGTGGGATTAGTTTGGGATTGATACAGGACTATGGGGAGAGAGCGGGGCAGCGGGATTAGTTTGGGGATTGATACAGGGCTATTGGGAGAGAGCGGGGCAGTGGGATTAGATTGGGGATTGATATAGGACTATGGGGAGAGAGCGGGGCAGTGGTATTAGTTTGGAGATTGATACAGGACTATGGGGAGAGAGCGGGGCAGTGGGATTAGTTTGGGGATTGATTCAGGACTACGGGGGAGAGCGCGGCAGTGGGATTAGTTTGGGGATTGATACAGGACTATTGCGATAGAGCCGGGCAGTGGGATTAGTTTGTGGATTGATACAGGGCTATGGGGAGAGAGCGGGGCAGTGGGATTAGTTTGGGATTGATACAGGACTATGGGGAGAGAGCGGGGCAGTGGGATTAATTTGGGGATTGATACAGGGTTATGGGGAGAGAGCGGGCAGTGGGATTAGTTTGGGGATTGACACAGGAAAATGGGGAGAGAGCGGGGTAGTGGGATTAGTTTGGGGATTGATACAGGACTATGGGTAGAGCGCGGGGCAGTGGGATTAGCTTGGGGATTGATACAGGACTAGGGGGAGAGAGCGGGGCAGTGGAATTATTTTGGGGATTGATACAGGACTATGGGGAGAGAGTGGGGCAGTGGGATTAGTTTGGAGATTGATACAGGGCTATGGGGAGACAGCAGGGCAGTGCGATTAGTTTGGGGATTGATACAGGACTATGGGGAGAAAGCGGGTCAGTGGGATTAGTTTGGGATTGATAAAGGACTGTGGGGAGAGAGGGGCAGTGGTATTAGTTTGGCATTGATACAGGACTGTGGGGAGAGCGGGGCAGTGGGATTAGTTTGGGGTTTGATGTAGGACTATGGGGAAAGAGCGGGGCAGTGGGATAAGTTTGGGATTGATACACGACTATGGAGAGAGAGCGGGACAGTTGGATTAGTTTGGATATTGATGCAGGACTATGGGGAGAGAGCGGGGCAGTGGGATTAGTTTGGGGATTGATACAGGACTATGGGGAGAGAGCCGGGCAGTGGGATTAGATTGGGGATTGATATAGGACTATGGGGAGAGAGCGGGACAGTGGTATTAGTTTGGAGATTGATACAGGACTATGGGGAGAGAGCGGGGAAGTAGGATTAGTTTGGGGATTAATACAGGGCAATGGGGAGAGAGCGGGGCAGTGGGATTAGTTTGGGGATTGATTCAGGACTACGGGGGAGAGCGCGGCAGTGGGATTAGTTTGGGGATTGATACAGGACTATGGGGAGAGAGCGGGGCAGTGGGATTAGTTTGGGGTTTGATTCAGGGCTATGGGGAGAGAGCGGGGCAGTAGGATTAGTTTGGAGATTGATTCAGGGCTATGGGGAGAGAGCGGGGCAGTGGGATTAGTTTGGGGATTGATACAGGACTATGTGGTGAGAGCGGGGCAGTGGGATTAGTTTGGGGATTGATACTGGACTATGGGGAGACAGTGGGGTCGTGGGATTGGTTTGGGGATTGATACAGGACTATGGGGAGAGAGCGGGGCAGTGGGATTAGTTTGGGGATTAAAACAGGACTATGGGGAGAGAGCGGGGCAGTGGGATTAGTTTAGGGTTTGATTCAGGGCTATGGGGAGAGAGCGGGGCAGTAGGATTAGTTTGGAGATTGATTCAGGGCTTTGGGGAGAGAGCGGGGCAGTGGGATTAGTTTGGCGATTGATACAGGACTATGGGGAGAGAGCGGGGCAGTCGGATTAGTTTGGGGATTGATACTGGACTATGGGGAGACAGTGGGGCCGTGGGATTAGTTTGGGGATTGATACAGGACTATGGGGAGAGAGCGGCGCAGTGGGATTAGTTTGGGGATTGAAACAGGACGATGGGTAGAGTGCGGGGCAGTGGGATTAGTTTGGGGATTGATACAGGACTATGGCAGACAGAGGGGCAGCGGAATTAGTTTGGGTATTGATATAGGAATATGGGGAGAGAGCGTGGCTGTGGGATTAGTATGGGGATTGATACAGGGCTATGGGGAGAGAGCGGAGCAGTGGGATTAGTTTGCAATTGATACAGGATTATGGGGAGAGAGCGGGGCAGTGGGATTAGTTTGGGATTGATACAGGACTATGGGGAGAGAGCGTCGGCAGTGGGATTAGTTTGGGGATTGATACAGGACTATGGGTAGAGAGCGAGGCAGTGGGATTAGTTTGGGGATTGCTCCATAACTATGGGGAGAGAATGGGGCAGTGGGATTAGTTTGGAGATTGATACAGGGCGATGGGGAGAGAGTGGGGCTGTGGGATTAGTATGGGATTGATACACGACTATGGAGAGAGAGCGGGACAGTTGGATTAGTTTGGATATTGATGCAGGACTATGGGGAGAGAGCGGGGCAGTGGGATTAGTTTGGGGATTGATACAGGACTATGGGGAGAGAGCGGGGCAGTGGGTTTAGTTTGGGATTGATACAGGACTATGGGGAGAGAGCGGGGCAGCGGGATTAGTTTGGGGATTGATACAGGGCTATAGGGAGAGAGCGGGGCAGTGGGATTAGATTGGGGATTGATATAGGACTATGGGGAGAGAGCGGGGCAGTGGTATTAGTTTGGAGATTGATACAGGACTATGGGGAGAGAGCGGGGCAGTGGGATTAGTTTGGGGATTGATTCAGGACTACGGGGGAGAGCGCGGCAGTGGGATTAGTTTGGGGATTGATACAGGACTATTGCGATAGAGCGAGGCAGTGGGATTAGTTTGTGGATTGATACAGGGCTATGGGGAGAGAGCGGGGCAGTGGGATTAGTTTGGGATTGATGCAGGACTATGGGGAGAGAGCGGGGCAGTAGGATTAGTTTGGGATTGATACAGGACTGTGGGGAGAGCGGGGCAGTGGTATTAGTTTGGGATTGATACAGGACTGTGGGGAGAGCGGGGCAGTGGGATTAGTTTGGGGTTTGATGTAGGACTATGGGGAGAGAGCGGGGCAGTGGGATAAGTTTGGGATTGATACACGACTATGGAGAGAGAGCGGGACAGTTGAATTAGTTTGGATATTGATGCAGGACTATGGGGAGAGAGCGGGGCAGTGGGATTAGTTTGGGGTTTGATTCAGGGCTATGGGGAGAGAGCGGGGCAGTAGGATTAGTTTGGAGATTGATTCAGGGCTATGGGGAGAGAGCGGTGCAGTGGGATTAGTTTGGGGATTGATACAGGACTATGTGGTGAGAGCGGGGCAGTGGGATTAGTTTGGGGATTGATACTGGACTATGGGGAGACAGTGGGGTCGTGGGATTAGTTTGGGGATTGATACAGGACTATGGGGAGAGAGCGGGGCAGTGGGATTAGTTTGGGGATTGAAACAGGACTATGGGGAGAGAGCGGGGCTGTGGGATTAGTTTGGGGTTTGATTCAGGGCTATGGGGAGAGAGCGGGGCAGTATGATTAGTTTGGAGATTGATTCAGGGCTATGGGGAGAGAGCGGGGCAGTGGGATTAGTTTGGCGATTGATACAGGACTATGGGGAGAGAGCGGGGCAGTGGGATTAGTTTGGGGATTGATACTGGACTATGGGGAGACAGTGGGGCCGTGGGATTAGTTTGGGGATTGATACAGGACTATGGGGAGAGAGCGGCGCAGTGGGATTAGTTTGGGGATTGAAACAGGAATATGGGTAGAGTGCGGGGCAGTGGGATTAGTTTGTGGATTGATACAGGACTATGGCAGACAGCGGGGCAGTGGAATTAGTTTGGATATTGATATAGGAATATGGGGAGAGAGCGTGGCTGTGGGATTAGTATGGGGATTGATACAGGGCTATGGGGAGAGAGCGGGGCAGTGGGATTAGTTTGCATATTGATACAGGATTATGGGGAGAGAGCGGGGCAGTGGGATTAGTTTGGGATTGATACAGGACTATGGGGAGAGAGCGGGGCAGTGGGATTAGTTTGTGGATTGATACAGGACTATGGGTAGAGAGCGAGGCAGTGGGATTAGTTTGGGGATTGCTCCAGAACTATGGGGAGAGATGGGGCATTGGGATTAGTTTGGAGATTGATACAGGGCGATGGGGAGAGAGTGGGGCTGTGGGATTAGTATGGGGATTGATACAGGGCTGTGGGGAGAGAGCGGTGCAGTGGGATTAGTTTGGAGGTTGATACAGAACTATGGGGAGAGAGCGGGGCAGTGGGATTAGTTTGGGGATTGATACAGGACTATGTGGAGAGAGCGGGGCCGTGGGATTAGTTTGGGGATTGATACAGGACTATGGGGAGAGAGCGGGGCAGTGGGATTAGTTTGGGGATTGATACAAGACTATGGGGAGACAGCGGGGCTTTGGAATTAGTTTGGGGATTGATATAGGACTGTGGGGAGAGAGCGGGGCTGTGGGATTAGTTTGCAATTGATACAGGACTATGGGGAGAGAGCGGGGCAGTGGGATTAGTTTGGGATTGATACAGGACTATGGGGAGAGAGCGGGGCAGTGGGATTAGTTAGGGGATTGATACAGGACTATGGGTAGAGAGCGAGGCAGAGGGATTAGTTTGGGGATTGATGAAGGACTATGGGGAGAGAGTGTGGCAGTGGGATTAGTTTGGAGATTGATACAGGACTATGGGGAGAGAGCGGGCAGTGCGATTAGTTTGGGGATTGATACAGGACTATGGGGAGAGAGCGGGGCAGTGAGATTAGTTTGGAGATTGATGCAGGACTATGGGGAGAGAGCGGGCAGTGGGATTAGTTTGGGGATTGATACAGGACTTTGGGGAGAGAGCGGGGAAGTGGGATTAGTTTGCGGATTGATACAGGACGATGGGTAGAGAGCGGGGCAGTGGGATTAGCTTGGGGATTGATGCAGGACTAAGGGGAGAAAGCGGGGCAGTGGAATTATTTTGGGGATTGATACAGGACTATGGGTAGGGAACGATGCAGTGGGATTTGTTTGGATTGAAACAGGACTATGGGGAAAGAGTGTTGGCAGTGGGAATAGTTTGGAGATTGATACAGGGCTATGGGGAGAGAGCGGGGCACTGGGATTAGTTTGGAGATTGATACATGGCTATGGGGAGAGAGCGGGACTGTGGGATTAGTTTGGGGATTGATACCGGACTATGGGGAGAGAGCGGGAAAGTGGGATTGGTTTGGGGATTGATGCAGGTCTATGGGGAGAGAGCGGGGCAGTGAGATTAGTTTAGGGATTGATACAGGGCTATGGGGAGAGAGCGGGGCAGTGGGATTAGTTTGGGGATTGATAACGGACTATGGGGAGAGAGCGGGGCAGTGGGATTAGTTTGGGGATTGATACAGGACTATGGGGAGAGAGCGGAGCAGTGGGATTAGTTTGGAGATTGATACAGGGCTATGGGGAGAGAGCGGGGCAGTGGGATTAGTTTGGGGTTTGATTCAGGGCTATGGGGAGAGAGCGGGGCAGTAGGATTAGTTTGGAGATTGATTTAGGGCTATGGGGAGAGAGCGGGGCTGTGGGATTAGTTTGGGGATTGATACAGGACTATGTGGAGAGAGCGGGGCAGTGGGATTATTTTGGGGATTGTTACTGGACTATGGGGAGACAGTGGGGCCGTGGGATTAGTTTGGGGATTGATACAGGACTATGGGGAGAGAGCGGGGCAGTGGGATTAGTTTGGGGATTGAATCAGGGCTATGGGGAGAGAGCGGGGCAGTAGGATTAGTTTGGAGATTGATTCAGGGCTATGGGGAGAGAGCGGGGCAGTGTGATTAGTTTGGGGATTCATACAGGACTATGGGGAGAGAGCGGGGCAGTGGGATTAGTTTGGGGATTGATACTGGACTATGGGGAGACAGTGGGCCGTGGGATTAGTTTGGGGATTGATATAGGACTATGGGGAGAGAGCGGGGCAGTGGGATTAGTTTGGGGATTGAAACAGGACTATGGGGAGAGAGCGGGGCAGTGGGATTAGTTTGGGGATTGATACAGGACTATGGGGAGACAGCGGGGCAGTGGAATTAGTTTGGGTATTGATATAGGAATATGGGGAGAGAGCGTGGCTGTGGGATTAGTATGGGGATTGATACAGGGCTATGGGGAGAGAGCGGGGCAGTGGGATTAGTTTGCAATTGATACAGGACTATTGGTAGAGAGCGGGACAGTGGGATTAGTTTGGGGATTGATACAGGACTATGGGGAGAGAGCGGGGCAGTGGGATTAGTTTGGAGATTGAAACAGGACTACGGGGAGAGAGCGGGGCAGTGGGATTAGTTTGGGGATTGATACAATAATATGGGGATGGAGCGGGGCAGTGGGATTAGTTTGGGGATTGATACAGGACTATGGGGAGAGAGCGGGGCAGTGGGATTTGTTTGGGGATTGATACAGTAATATGGGGAGGGAGCGGGGCAGTGGGATTAGTTTGCAGATTGATACAGGATTATGGGGAGAGAGCGGGGCAGTGGGATTAGTTTGGGGATTGATACAGGGCTATGGCGAGAGAGTGGGGCAGTGGAATTAGTTTGGGGAGTGATACAGTAATATGGGGAGAGAGCGGGGCAGTGGGATTAGTTTGGGGATTAATACAGGACTATGGGGAGAGAGCGGGGCAGTGGGATTAGTTTGTGGATTGATATAGGCTATGAGGAGAGAGCGAGGCAGTGGGATTAGTTTGGGAATTGATACAGGGCTATGGGGACAGAGCGGGGCAGTGGGATTAGTTTGGAGATTGAATCAGGGCTATGGGGAGAGAGCGGGGCAGTGGGATTAGTTTGGGGATTGATACAGGACTATGGTGAGAGAGCGGGGCAGTGTGATTAGTTTGGGGATTAATTCAGGACTATGGGGAGAGAGCGGGGTAGTGGGATTAGTTTGGGGATTGATACAGGACGATGGGGAGAGAGTGGGGCAGTGGGATTAGTTTGCGATTGATACAGGACTATTTTGAGAGAGTGGGGCAGTGGGATTAATTTGGGGATTGATACAGGGCTATGGGGAGAGAGCGGGGCAGTGGGATTAGTTTGTGGATTGATATCGGACTATGGGGACAGAGATGGACAGTTTGATTAGTTTGGAGATTGATACAGGACTATGGATAGAGAGCGGGGCAGTAGGATTAGTTTGGGGATTGATACAGGGCTATGGGGAGAGAGCGGGGCAGTGGAATTAGTTTGGGGATTGATTCAGGACTATGGGGGTGAGCGGAGCAGTAGAATGTGTTTGGGGATTGATACAGGACTATGGGGAGAGAGTGGGGGAGCGGGATTAGTTTGTGGATTGATACAGGGCAATGGGGAGAGAGCGGGGCAGTGGGATTAGTTTGGGGATTGATACAGGACTCTGGGGAGAGAGCAGGGCAGTGGGATTAGTTTGGGGATTGATACAGGGCTATGGGGAGAGAGCGGGGCAGTGGGTTTAGTTTGGAGATTGATACAGGACTATGGGGAGAGAGCGGGGCAGTGGGATTAGTTTGGAGATTGATACAGGACTATGGGGAGAGAGCAGGGCAGTGGGATTAGTTTGGGGATTGATACAGGGCTATGGGGAGAGAGCGGGGCAGTGGGATTCGTTTGGAGATTGATACAGGACTATGGGGAGAGAGCGGGGCAGTGGGATTAGTTTGGGGATTGGTACAGGGCTATGGGGAGAAAGCGGGGCAGTAGAAATAGTTTGGGGATTGATACAGGACTATTGGTAGAGAGCGGGACAGTGGGATTAGTTTGGGGATTGATACAGGACTATGGGGAGAGAGCGGGGCAGTGGGATTAGTTTGGAGATTGAAACAGGACTATGGGGAGAGAGCGGGGCAGTGGGATTAGTTTGGGGATTGATACAGGAATATGGGGATGGAGCGGGGCAGTGGGATTAGTTTGGGGATTGATACAGGACTATGGGGAGAGAGCGGGGCAGTGGGATTTGTTTGGGGATTGACACAGTAATATGGGGAGGGAGCGGGGCAGTGGGATTAGTTTGGAGATTGATACAGGACTATGGGGAGAGAGCGGGGCAGTGGGATTAGTTTGGGGATTGATACAGGGCTATGGCGAGAGAGTGGGGCAGTGGAATTAGTTTGGGGAGTGATACAGTAATATGGGGAGAGAGCGAGGCAGTGGGATTAGTTTGGGGATTAATACAGGACTATGGGGAGAGAGCGGGGCAGTGGGATTAGTTTGGGGATTGATATAGGACTATGGGGAGAGAGCGGGACAGTGGGAATAGTTTAGGGATTGATACAGGACTATGGGGAGAGAGCGGGGCAGTGGGATTAGTTTGAGGTGTGATACAGGACTGTGGGGAGAGTGGGGCAGTGGGATTAGTTTGGGGATTGATACAGGACTGTGGGGAGAGAGCGGGACAGTGGGATTAGTTTGGGATTGATACAGGGCTATGGGAAGAGAGCAGGTCAGTGGGATTAGTTTGGGGATTGATATCGGACTGTGTGGACAGAAAGGGACAGTGTGATTAGTTTGGAGATTGATACAGGACTATGGGCAGAGAGCGGAGCAGTAGGATTAGTTTGGGGATTGATACAGGGCTATGGGGAGAGAGCGGGGCAGTGGAATTAGTTTGGGGATTGATTCAGGACTATGGGGGTGATCGGAGCAGTGGGATTAGTTTGGGGATTCATACAAGACTATGGTGAGAGAGCGCGGCAGTGGGATTAGTTTGGGGATTGATACAGGACTATGGGGAGAGAGCGGGGCAGTGGGATTAGTTTGGGGATTGAAACTGGGCTATGGGAGAGAGAGGGCCATTGGGAATAATTTGGAGATTAATACAGGACTATGGGAAGAGAGCGGGGCAGTGGGATTAGTTAGGAGATTGACACAGGACTATGGTGAGAGAGCGGGGCAGTGGGATTACTTTGGGGATTGATACAGGACTATGGGGAGAGAGCGGGGCAGTGGGATTAGTTTGGAGATTGAAACTGGGCTACGGGGAGAGAGCCGGGCAGTGGGATTAGTTTGTGGAGTGATACAGGACTATGGGGAGAGAGCGGGGCAGTGGGATTAGTTTGGGGATTGATACAGTAATATGGGGAGGGAGCGGGGCAGTGAGATTAGTTTGGAGATTGATACAGGACTATTGGGAGAGAGCGGGGCAGTGGGATTAGTTTGGGGATTGATACAGGACTATTGGTAGAGAGCGGGGCAGTGGGATTAGTTTGTGGAGTGATACAGGACTATGGGGAGAGAGCGTGGCAGTGGGATTAGTTTGCAGATTGATACAGTAATATGGGGAGGGAGCGGGGCAGTGGGATTAGTTTGGAGATTGATACACGACTATGGGGAGAGAGCGGGACAGTGGGATTAGTTTGGGGATTGATACAGGGCTATGGCGAGAGAGTGGGGCAGTGGAATTAATTTGGGGATTGATACAGGACTATGGGGAGAGAGGGGGCAGTGGGATTACTTTGGGGATTGATACAATAATATGGGGAGAGTGCGGGGCATTGGGATTAGTTTGGCGATTGATACAGGACTATGGGGAGAGAGCGGGGCAGTGGGATTAGTTTGGGGATTGATTCAGGACTATGGCGAGAGAGTGTGGCAGTGGGATTAGTTTGGGGATTAATACAGGGCGACGGAGAGAGAGAGGGACAGTGGGATTAGTTTGGGGATTGATTCAGGACTATGTGTAGGGAACGATGCAGTGGGATTAGTTTGGGGATTGATACAGGACTATGGGGAGAGAGTGGGGCAGTGGGATTAGTTTGGAGATTGATACAGGGCTATGGGCAGAGAGTGGTGCTTTGGAATTAGTTTGGAGATTGATACAGGTCTATGGGGAGAGAGCGGGACAGTGGGATTAGTTTGGGGATTGATACAGGTCTATGGGGAGAGAGCAGTGCAGTGGGATTAGTTTGGCGATTGATACAGGATTATGGGGAGAGAGCGGGGCAGTGGGATTAGTTTGGGATTAATACAGGACTGTGGGGAGAGCGGGGCAGTGGGATTAGTTTGGTGCTGATACAGGACTATGGGGAGAGATCGGGGCAGTGGGATTAGTTTGCGATTGAAACACGACTATGGAGAGAGCGGGACAGTTGGATTAGTTTGGATATTGATGCAGGACTATGGGGAGAGAGCGGGGCAGTGGGATTAGTTTGGGGATTGATACAGGGCTATGGGGAGAGACTAGAGCAGTGGGATTAGTTTGGGGTTTGATACAGGACTATGGGGAGAGAGCGGGTTAGTGGGATTAGTTTGGGCATTGATATAGGACTATGGAGAGAGAGGGAGACAGTTGGATTAGTTTGGATATTGATGCAGGACTATGGGGAGAGAGCGGGGCAGTGGGATTAGTTTGGGGATTGATACAGGGCTATGGCGAGAGCGTGGGGCAGTGGGATTAGTTTGGAGATTGATACAGGGCTATGGGGAGAGAGTGGGGCTTTGGAATTAGTTTGGAGATTGATACAGGTCTATGGGGAGAGAGCGGGACAGTGGGATTAGTTTGGGGATTGATACAGGGCTATGGGGAGAGAGCAGTGCAGTGGGATTAGTTGGAGGATTGATACAGGATTATGGGGAGAGAGCGGGGCAGTGGGATTAGTTTGGGATTGATACAGGACTGTGGGGAGAGCGGGGCAGTGGGATTAGTTTGGTGCTGATACAGGACTATGGGGAGAGAGCGGGGCAGTGGGATTAGTTTGGGATTGAAACACGACTATGGAGAGAGCGGGACAGTTGGATTAGTTTGGATATTGATGCAGGACTATGGGGAGAGAGCGGGGCAGTGGGATTAGTTTGGGGATTGATACAGGGCTATGGGGAGAGACTGGGGCAGTGCCATTAGTTTGGGGATTGATACAGGACTATGGGGAGAGAGCGGGTTAGTGGGATTAGTTTGGGGATTGATACAGGACTATGGGGAGAGAGCGGAGCAGTGGGATTAGTTTGGGGATTGATACAGTAATATAGGGAGGGAGCGGGGCAGTGTGATTAGTTTGGAGATTGATACAGGACTATGGGGAGAGAGCGGGGCAGTGGGATTCGTTTGGGGATTGATAAAGGACTATTCCTAGAGAGCGGGGCAGTGGGATTAGTTTGTGGAGTGATACAGGACTATGGGGAGAGAGCGGGGCAGTGGGATTAGTTTGGGGATTGATACAGTAATATGGGGAGGGAGCGGGGCAGTGGGATTAGTTTGGAGATTGATACAGGACTATGGGGAGAGAGCGGGGCAGTGGGATTAGTTTGGGGATTGATACAGGGCTATGGCGAGAGAGTGGGGCTGTGGAATTAGTTTGGGGATTGATACAGGACTATGGGGAGAGAGGGGGCAGTGGGATTACTTTGGGGATTGATACAATAATATGGGGAGAGTGCGGGGCAGTGGGATTAGTTTGGCGATTGATACAGGACTATGGGGAGAGAGCTGGGCAGTGGGATTAGTTTGGGGATTGATACAGGACTATGGCGAGAGAGTGTGGCAGTGGGATTAGTTTGGGGATTAATACAGGGCGACGGAGAGAGAGAGGGATAGTGGGATTAGTTTGGGGATTGATTCAGGACTATGTGTAGGGAACGATGCAGTGGGATTAGTTTGGGGATTGATACAGGACTATGGGGAGAGAGTGGGGCAGTGGGATTAGTTTGGAGATTGATACAGGGCTATGGGCAGAGAGTGGGGCTTTGGAATTAGTTTGGAGATTGATACAGGTCTATGGGGAGAGAGCGGGACAGTGGGATTAGTTTGGGGATTGATACAGGTCTATGGGGAGAGAGCAGTGCAGTGGGATTAGTTTGGGGATTGATACAGGACTATGGGGAGAGAGTGGGGCAGTGGGATTAGCTTGGAGATTGATACAGGGCTATGGGCAGAGAGTGGGGCAGTGGGATTAGTTTGGGGATTGATACAGGACTATGGGGAGAGAGCGGGTAAGTGGGATTTGTTTGGGGATTGATATAGGACTATGGGGAGAGAGCGGGACAGTGGGATTAGTTTGGAGAATGATAAAGGACTATGGGGAGAGAGCGGGGCAGTAGGATTAGTTTGGGAATTAATACAGGGCTATGGGGAGAGAGCGGGGCAGTGGGATTAGTTTGGGGATTGATTCAGGACTATGGGGGAGAGCGGGGCAGTGGGATTAGTTCGGGGATTGATACAGGACTATGGGGAGAGTGCGGGGCAGTGGGATTAGTTTGAGGAGTGATACAGGACTATGGGGAGAGAGCGGGTTGGTGGGATTAGTTTGGGGATTGATACAGTAATATGGGGAGAGAGCGGGGCATTTGGATTAGTTTGGAGATTGATGCAGGACTATGGGGAGAGAGCGGGTCAGTGGGATTTGTTTGGGATTGATACAGGACTTTGGGGAGAGCGGGGCAGTGGGATTAGTTTGGGGATTGATACAGGGCTATGGCGAGAGAGTGGGGCAGTGGAATTAGTTTGGGGAGTGATACAGGACTATGGGGAGAGAGCGGGGCAGTGGGATTAGTTTGGGGATTGAAACAGTAATATGGGGAGCGAGCGGGGCAGTGGGATTAGTTTGGCGATTGAAACAGGACTCTGGGGAGAGAGCGGGGCAGTGGGATTAGTTTGGGGATTAATACAGGGCTATGGCGAGAGAGTGGGGCAGTGGAATTAGTTTGGGGAGTGATACAGGACTATGGGGAGAGAGCGGGGCAGTGGGATTAGTTTGGAGATTGAAACAGTAATATGGGGAGAGAGCGGGGCAGTGGGATTAGTTTGGCAATTGATACAGGACTATGGGGAGAGAGCGGGGCAGTGGGATTAGTTTGGGGATTGATACAGGACTATGGCGAGAGAGTGTGGCAGTGGGATTAGTTTCGGGATTAATACAGGGTTACGGAGAGAGAGAGGGACAGTGGGATTAGTTTGGGGATTGATACAGGACTATGTGCAGGGAACGATGCAGAGGGATTAGTTTGGGGATTGATACAGGACTATAGGGAGAGAGTGGGGCAGTGGGATTAGTTTCGAGATTGATACAGGGCTATGGGTAGAGAGTGGGGCTTTGGAATTAGTTTGGGGATTGATACAGGACTATGTGTAGGGAACGATGCAGAGGGATTAGTTTGGGGATTGATACAGGACTATAGGGAGAGAGCGGGACAGTGGGATTAGTTGGAGGATTGATACAGGGCTATGGGGAGAGAGCAGTGCAGTGGGATTAGTTTGGGGATTGATACAGGATTATGGGGAGAGAGCTGGGCAGTGGGATTAGTTTGGGATTGATACAGGACTGTGGGGAGAGCGGGGCAGTGGGATTAGTTTGGTGTTTAATACAGGACTATGGGGAGAGAGCGGGGCAGTGGGATTAGTTTGGGACTGAAACACGACTATGGAGAGAGCGGGACAGTTGGATTAGTTTGGATATTGATGCAGGACTATGGTGAGAGAGCGGGGCAGTGGGATTAGTTTGGGGATTGATACAGGGCTATGGGGAGAGAGTGGGGCTTTGGAATTAGTTTGGAGATTGATACAGGTCTATGGGGAGAGAGCGGGACAGTGGGATTAGTTTGGGGATTGATACAGGGCTATGGGGAGAGAGCAGTGCAGTGGGATTAGTTTGGGGATTGATACAGGATTATGGGGAGAGAGCGGGGCAGTGGGATTAGTTTGGGATTGATACAGGACTGTGGGGAGAGCGGGGCAGTGGGATTAGTTTGGTGCTGATACAGGACTATGGGGAGAGAGCGAGGCAGTGGGATTAGTTTGGAGATTGATACAGGACTATGGGGAGAGAGCGGGGCAGTGGGATTAGTTTGGGATTGAAACACGACTATGGAGAGAGCGGGACAGTTGGATTAGTTTGGATATTGATGCAGGACTATGGGGAGAGAGCGGGGCAGTGGGATTAGTTTGGGGATTGATACAGAGCTATGGGGAGAGACTGGGGCAGTGGGATTAGTTTGGGGATTGGTACAGGACTATGGGGAGAGAGCGGGTTAGTGGGATTAGTTTGGGGATTGATATAGGACTATGGGGGAGAGCGGGGCAGTGGGATTAGTTCGGGGATTGATACAGGACTATGGGGAGAGTGCGGGGCAGTGGGATTAGTTTGAGGAGTGATACAGGACTATGGGGAGAGAGCGGGGCAGTGGGATTAGTTTGGGGATTGATACAGTAATATGAGGAGAGAGCGGGGCATTTGGATTAGTTTGGAGATTGATGCAGGACTATGGGGAGAGAGCGGGTCAGTGGGATAAGTTTAAAGATTGATACAGGACTATGGGGAGAGAGCGGGACAGTTGGATTAGTTTGGAGATTGATGCACGACTATGGGGAGAGAGCGGGTCAGTGGGATTAGTTTGGGATTGATACAGGACTGTGGGGAGAGCGGGGCAGTGGGATTAGTTTGGGGATTGATAAAGGGCTATGGCGAGAGAGTGGGGCAGTGGAATTAGTTTGGGGAGTGATACAGGACTATGGGGAGAGAGCGGGGCAGTGGGATTAGTTTGGGGATTGATACAGGGCTATGGGGCGAGAGCGGGGCAGTGGGATTAGTTTGGCGATTGATACAGGACTATGGGGAGTGAGCGGGGCAGTGGGATTAGGTTGGGGATTGATACAGGGCTATGGGGAGAGAGCGGGGCAGTGGGATTAGGTTGGAGGTTGATACAGGGTTATGGGGAGAGAGCGGGGCAGTGGGATTAGTTTGGAGATTGATTCAGGGCTATGGGGAGAGAGCGGGGCAGTGGGATTAGTTTGGGGATTGATTCAGGACTATGGGGAGAGAGCAGGGCAGTGGGATTAGTTTGGGGATTGATACAGGACTCTGGTGAGAGAGCGGGGCAGTGGGATTAGTTTGGGGATTGATACAGGAATATGGGGAGAGAGCGGGGCAGTGGGATTAGTTTGGATATTGATACAGGACTATGGGGAGAGAGCGGGGCAGTGGGATTAGGTTGGGGATTGATACAGGGCGATGGGGAGAGAGCGGGGCAGTGGGATTAGTTTGGAGATTGATTCAGGGCTATGGGGAGAGTGCGGGGCAGTGGGATTAGTTTGGGATTGATACAGGACTCTGGTGAGAGAGCGGGGCAGTGGGATTAGTTTGGGGATTGATACAGGACTATGGGGAGAGAGCGGGGCAGTGGGATTCGTTTGGGGATTGGTACAGAGCAATGGGGAGAAGGCGGGGCAGTGGAATTAGTTTGGGGATTGATACAGGGCTACGGAGAGAGAGCGGGACAGTTGGATTAGTTTGTGGATTGATACAGGACTATTGGTAGAGAGCGGGGCAGTGGGAATAGTTTGGGGAGTGATACAGGACTATGTGGAGAGAGCGGGGCAGTGGGATTATTTTGGGGATTGATACAGTAATATGGGGAGGGAGCGGGGCAGTGGGATGAGTTTGGAGATTGATACAGGACTATGGGGAGAGAGCGGGGCAGTGGGATTAGTTTGGGGATTGATACAGGGCTATGGCGAGAGAGTGGGGCAGTGGGATTAGTTTGGGGAGTGATACACGACTATGGCGAGATAGTGTGGCAGTGGGATTAGTTTGGGCATTAATACAGGGCTACGGAGAGAGAGAGAGACAGTGGAATTAGTTTGGGGAGTGATACAGGACTGTGGGGAGAGAGCGGGGCAGTGGGATTAGCTTGGGGATTGAAACAGTAATATGGGGAGAGAGCGGGGCAGTGGGATTAGTTTGGCGATTGATACAGGACTATGGGGAGAGAGCGGGGCAGTGGCATTAGTTTGGGGATTGATACAGGACTATGGCGAGACAGTGTGGCAGTGGGATTAGTTTGGGGATTAATACAGAGCTACGGAGAGAGAGAGGGACAGTGGGATTAATTTGGGGATTGACACATGACTATGTGTAGGGAACGATGAAGTGGGATTAGTTTGGGGATTGATACAGGACTATGGGGAGAGAGTGGGGCAGTGGGATTAATTTGGAGATTGATACAGGGCTATGGGGAGAGAGTGGGGCTTTGGAATTAGTTTGGAGATTGATACAGGTCTATGGGGAGAGAGCGGGACAGTGGGATTAGTTTGGGGATTGATACAGGGCTATGGGGAGAGAGCAGTGCAGTGGGATTAGTTTGGGGATTGATACAGGATAATGGGGAGAGAGCGGGGCAGTGGGATTAGTTTGGGATTGATACAGGACTGTGGGGAGAGCGGGGCAGTGGGATTAGTTTGGTGTTTGATACAGGATTATGGGGAGAGATCGCGGCAGTGGGATAAGTTTGGGATTGAAACACAACTATGGAGAGAGACCGGGACAGTTGGATTAGTTTGGATATTGGTGCAGGACTATGGGGAGAGAGCGGTGTAGTGGGATTAGTTTGGGGATTGATACAGGGCTATGGGGAGAGACTGGGGCAGTGGGATTAGTTTGGGGATTGAGACAGGACTATGGGGAGAGAGCGGGTTAGTGGGATTAGTTTGGGGATTGATATAGGTCTATGGGGAGAGTGCGGGGCAGTAGGATTAGTTTGGGGATTAATACAGGGCTATGGGGAGTGAGCGGGGCAGTGGGATTAGTTTGGGGATTGATTCAGGACTATGGGGGAGAGCGGGGCAGTGGGATTAGTTTGGGGATTGATACAGGACTATGGGGAGAGAGCGGGGCAGTGGGATTAGTTTGAGGAGTGATACAGGACTATGGGGAGAGAACGGGGCAGTGAGATTAGTTTGGGGATTGATACAGTAATATGGGGAGAGAGCGGGGCATTGGGTTTAGTTTGGAGATTGATGCAGGACTATGGGGAGAGAGCGGGTCAGTGGGATTAGTTTGGGATTGATAAAGGACTGTGGGGAGAGCGGGGCAGTGGCATTAGTTTGGGGATTGATACAGGACTATGGGGAGAGAGCGGGGCAGTGATATTAGTTTGGGATTGATACAGGACTATGGGGAGAGAGCGGGGCAGTGGGATTAGTTTGGGGGTTGATACATGTCTATGGGGAGAGAGCGAGGCAGTGGGATTAGTTTGGGGATTGATATAGGACTATGGGGAGAGAGCGGGACAGTGGGATTAGTTTGGAGTTTGATACAGGACTATGGTGAGAGAGCGGGGCAGTGGGATTAGTTTGGGGATTGATACAGGGCTGTGGGGAGAGAGCGGGGCAGTGGAATTAGTTTGGGGATTGATTCAGGACTATGAGAAGAGAGCGGGGCAGGGGGATTATTGTAGGGATTGATACAGGACTATGAGAAGAGAGCGGGGCAGTGGGATTAGTTTGGAGATTGATACAGGACTATGGGGAGAGAGCGGGGCAGTGGGATTAGTTTGGGGATTGATACAGGGCTATGGCGAGAGAGTGGGGCAGTAGGATTAGTTTGGGGAGTGATACAGGACTATGGGGAGAGAGCGGGGCAGTGGAATTAGTTTGGGGATTGATTCAGGACTATGGGTGTGAGCGGAGCAGTGGGATTAGTTTGGGGACTGATACAGGACTATGGGGAGAGAGCGGGGCAGTGGGATTAGTTTGTTGATTGATACAGGGCTATGGGGAGAGAGCGGGGCAGTGGGATTAGTTTGGGGATTGATACAGGGCTATGGGGATTGATACAGGGCTATGGGGAGAGAGCGGGGCAGTGGGATTAGTTTGGAGATTGATTCAGGGCTATGGGGAGAGAGCGGGGCAGTGGGATTAGTTTGGGGATTGATTCAGGACTATGAGAAGAGAGCGGGGCAGTGGGATTAGTTTGGGGATTGATTCAGGACTATGAGAAGAGAGCGGGGCAGTGGGATTATTGTGCGGATTGATACAGGACTATGAGAAGAGAGCGGGGCAGTGGGATTAGTTTGGGGATTGAAACTGGGCTATGGGGAGAGATAGGGCCAGTGGGATTAATTTCGAGTTTGATACAGGACTATGGGAAGAGAGCGGGGCAGTGGGATTAGTTAGGAGATTGATACAGGACTATGGGGAGAGAGCGGGGCAGTGGGATTCGTGTGGGGATTGGTACAGGGCAATGCGAGAAAGCGGGGCAGTGGAATAAGTTTGGGGATTGATACAGGGCTACGGAGAGAGAACGGGACAGTTGGATTAGTTTGTGGATTGATACAGGACTATTGGTAGAGAGCGGGGCAGTGGGATTAGTTTGGGGAGTGATACAGGACTATAGGGATAGAGCTGGGCAGTGGGATTATTTTGGGGATTGATACAGTAATATGGGGAGGGAGCGGGGCAGTGGGATGAGTTTGGAGATTGATACAGGACTATGGGGAGAGAGCGGGGCAGTGGGATTAGTTTGGGGATTGATACAGGGCTATGGCGAGAGAGTGGGGCACTGGGATTAGTTTGGGGAGTGATAGAGGACTATGGGGAGAGAGCGGGGCAGTGGGATTAGTTTGGGGATTGATACCGTAATATGGAGAGAGAGCGGGGCAGTGGGATTAGTTTGGGGATTAATACAGGTCTACGGAGAGAGAGAGGGACAGTGTGATTGGTTTGAGGATTGATACAGGACTATGTGTAGGGAACGATGCAGTGGGATTAGTTTGGGGATTGATACAGGACTATGGGGAGAGAGTGGGGCAGTGGGATTAGTTTGGAGATTGATACAGGACTATGGGGAGAGAGCGGGGCAGTGGGATTCGTTTGGGGATTGGTACAGGGCTACGGGGAGAAAGCGGGGCAGTGGAATAAGTTTGGGGATTGATACAAGGCTACGGAGAGAGAACGGGACAGTTGGATTAGTTTGTGGATTGATACAGGACTATTGGTAGTGAGCGGGGCAGTGGGATTAGTTTGGTGGAGTGATACAGGACTTTAGGGATAGAGCTGGGCAGTGGGATTATTTTGGGGATTGATACAGTAATATGGGGAGGGAGCGGGGCAGTGGGATGAGTTTGGAGATTGATACAGGACTATGGGGAGAGAGCGGGGCAGTGGGATTAGTTTGGGGATTGATGCAGGGCTATGGCGAGAGAGTGGGGCAGTGAGATTAGTTTGGGGAGTGATAGAGGACTATGGGGAGAGAGCCGGGCAGTGGGATTAGTTTGGGGATTGATACCGTAATATGGGGAGAGAGCGGGGCAGTGGGATTAGTTTGGAGATTGATACAGGACTATGGGGAGAGAGCGGGGCAGTGGGATTCGTGTGGGGATTGGTACAGGGCAATGCGAGAAAGCGGGGCAGTGGAATAAGTTTGGGGATTGATACAGGGCTACGGAGAGAGAACGGGACAGTTGGATTAGTTTGTGGATTGATACAGGACTATTGGTAGAGAGCGGGGCAGTGGGATTAGTTTGGGGAGTGATACAGGACTATAGGGATAGAGCTGGGCAGTGGGATTATTTTGGGGATTGATACAGTAATATGGGGAGGGAGCGGGGCAGTGGGATGAGTTTGGAGATTGATACAGGACTATGGGGAGAGAGCGGGGCAGTGGGATTAGTTTGGGGATTGATGCAGGGCTATGGCGAGAGAGTGGGGCAGTGGGATTAGTTTGGGGAGTGATAGAGGACTATGGGGAGAGAGCGGGGCAGTGGGATTAGTTTGGGGATTGATACCGTAATATGGGGAGAGAGCGGGGCAGTGGGATTAGTTTGGAGATTGATACAGGACTATGGGGAGAGAGCGGGGCAGTGGGATTAGTTTGGGGATTGATACAGCACTATGGCGAGAGAGTGTGGCAGTGGGATTAGTTTGGGGATTGATACAGGACTATGGGGAGAGAGTGGGGCAGTGGGATTAGATTGGAGATTGATACAGGACTATGGGGAAAGAGTGGGGCTGTGGGATTAGTTTGGAGATTGATACAGGTCTATGGGGAGAGAGCGGGACAGTGGGATTAGTTTGGGGATTGATTCAGGACTATGGGGGAGAGCGGGGCAGTGGGATTAGTTTGGGGATTGATACAGGACTATGCGGAGAGAGCGGGGCAGTGGGATTAGTTTGGGGATTGATATAGTAATATGGGGAGAGAGCGGGGCATTGGGATTAGTTTGGGATTGATACAGGACTATGGGGAGAGAGCGGGACAGTATGATTAGTTTGTAGATTGATACAGGACTTTGATGGGAGAGCGGGGCTGTGGGATTACTTTGGGGATTGATATCGGACTATGGGGACAGAGAGTGACAGTGTGATTAGTTTGGAGATTGATACAGGACTATGGTAGAGAGCGGGGCAGTAGGATTAGTTTGGGGATTAAAACAGTGCTATGGGGAGATAGCGGGGCAGTGGAATTAGATTGGGGATTGATTCAGGACTATGGGTGTGAGCGGAGCAGTGTGATTAGTTTGGGGATTGATACAGGACGATGGGGAGAGAGCGGGGCAGTGGGATTAGTTCGTGGATTGATACAGGGCTATGGAGAGAGAGCGGGGCAGTGGGATTAGTTTGGGGATTGATACTGGGCTATGGGGAGAGAGCGGGGCAGTGGGATTAGTTTGGAGATTGATTCAGGGCTATGGGGAGAGAGCGTTGCACTGGGATGAGTGTGGGGTTTGATACCGGACTCTGGTGAGTGAGCGGGACAGTGGGATTAGTTTGGGGATTGATACAGGACTATTGGTAGAGAGCGGGGCAGTGGGATTAGTTTGGTGAGTGATACAGGACTATGGGGAGAAAGCGTGGCAGTGGGATTATTATGGGGATTGATACAGTAATATGGGGAGGGTGCGGGGCAGTGGGATTAGTTTGGAGATTGATACAGGACTATGGGGAGAGAGCGGGGCAGTGGGATTAGTTTTGGGATTGATACAGGGCTATGGCGAGAGAGTGGGGCAGTGGGATTAGTTTGGGGAGTGATACAGGACTATGGGGAGAGAGCGGGGCAGTGGGATTAGTTTGGGGATTGATACAGGACTATGGGGAGAGAGCGGGGCAGTGGGATTAGTTTGGGGATTGATACAGGACTATGGGGAGAGAGTGGGGGCAGTGGGATTAGTTTGGAGATTGATACAGGGCTATGGGGAGAGAGCGGGACAGTGGGATTAGTTTGGGGATTGATACAGGACTATGGGGAGAGAGCGGGTCAGTGGGATTAGTTTGGGGATTGATATAGGACTATGGGGAGAGAGTGGGGCAGTGGAATTAGATTGGGGATTGATTCAGGACTATGGGTGTGAGCGGAGCAGTGTGATTAGTTTGGGGATTGATACAGGACGATGGGGAGAGAGCGGGGCAGTGGGATTAGTTCGTGGATTGATACAGGGCTATGGAGAGAGAGCGGGGCAGTGGGATTAGTTTGGGGATTGATACTGGGCTATGGGGAGAGAGCGGGGCAGTGGGATTAGTTTGGAGATTGATTCAGGGCTATGGGGAGAGAGCGTTGCACTGGGATGAGTGTGGGGTTTGATACCGGACTCTGGTGAGTGAGCGGGACAGTGGGATTAGTTTGGGGATTGATACAGGACTATTGGTAGAGAGCGGGGCAGTGGGATTAGTTTGGTGAGTGATACAGGACTATGGGGAGAAAGCGTGGCAGTGGGATTATTATGGGGATTGATACAGTAATATGGGGAGGGAGCGGGGCAGTGGGATTAGTTTGGAGATTGATACAGGACTATGGGGAGAGAGCGGGGCAGTGGGATTAGTTTTGGGATTGATACAGGGCTATGGCGAGAGAGTGGGGCAGTGGGATTAGTTTGGGGAGTGATACAGGACTATGGGGAGAGAGCGGGGCAGTGGGATTAGTTTGGGGATTGATACAGGACTATGGGGAGAGAGCGGGGCAGTGGGATTAGTTTGGGGATTGATACAGGACTATGGGGAGAGAGTGGGGGCAGTGGGATTAGTTTGGAGATTGATACAGGGCTATGGGGAGAGAGTGGGGCTGTGGGATTAGTTTCGAGATTGATACAGGTCGATGGGGAGAGAGCGGGACAGTGGGATTAGTTTGGGGATTGATACAGGACTATGGGGAGAGAGCGGGTCAGTGGGATTAGTTTGGGGATTGATATAGGACTATGGGGAGAGAGCGGGACAGTGGGATTAGTTTGGAGATTGATACAGGACTATGGGGACAGAGAGGGACAGTGTGATTAGTTTGGAGATTGATACAGGACTATGGGTAGAGAGCCGGGCAGTGGGATTAGTTTGGGGATTGTTATAGGGCTATGGGGAGAGAGCGGGGCAGTGGGATTAGTTTGGGGATTGATTCAGGACTATGGGGGTGAGCGGAGCAGTGGGATTAGTTTGGGGATTGATACAGGACTATGGGGAGAGAGCGGGGCAGTGGGATTAGTTTGTGGATTGATACAGGGCTATGGGGAGAGAGCGGGGCAGTGGGATTAGTTTGGGGATTGATACAGGACTATGGGGAGAGAGCGGGGCAGTGGGATTAGTTTGGAGATTGATTCAGGGCTACGGGGAGAGAGCGGGGCAGTGGGATTAGTTTGGGGATTGATACAGGACTACGGGGAGAGAGCGGGGCAGTGGGATTAGTTTGGGGATTGAAACTGGGCTCTGGGGAGAGAGAGGGCCAGTGGGATTAATTTGGAGATTGATACAGGACTATGGGAAGAGAGCGGGGCAGTGGGATTAGTTTGGAGATTGATACAGGACTATGGGGAGAGAGCGGGGCAGTGGGATAGTTTGGGGATTGGTACAGGGCTATGGGGAGAATGCGGGGCAGTGGGATTAGTTTGGAGACTGATACAGGACTATGGGGAGAGAGCGGGGCAGTGGGATTAGTTTGGGGATTGATACAGGGCTATGGCGAGAGAGTGGGGCAGTGGGATTAATTTGGGGAGTGATACAGGACTATGGGGAGAGAGCGGGGCAGTGGGATTTGTTTGGGGATTGATACAGTAATATGGGGAGAGAGCGGGGTAGTGGGATTAGTTTGGAGATTGATGCAGGACTATGGGGAGAGAGCGGGGCAGTGGGATTAGTTTGGGGATTGATACAGGACTATGGCGAGAGAGTGTGGCAGTGGGATTAGTTTGGGGATTAATACAGGGCTACGGAGAGAGAGAGAGTGACAGTGGGATTAGTTTGAGGATTGATACAGGACTGTGGGTAGGGAACGATGCAGTGGGATTAGTTTGGGGATTGATACAGGACTATGGGGAGAGAGCGGGGCAGTGGGATTAGTTTGGAGATTGTTACAGGGCTATGGGGAGAGAGTGGGGCTGTGGGATTAGTTTGGGGATTGAAACAGGTCTATGGGGAGAGAGCGGGACAGTGGGATTAGTTTGTGGATTGATACAGGGCTATGGGGAGAGAGCAGTGCAGTGGGATTAGTTTGGGGATTGGTGCAGGATTATGGGGAGAGAGCGGGGCAGTGGGATTAGTTTCGGATTGATACAGGACTGTGGGGAGTGCGGGGCAGTGGTATTAGTTTGGGATTGATACAGAACTGTGGGGAGAGCGGGGCAGTGGGATTAGTTTGGGGTTTGATACAGGAATATGGGGAGAGAGCGGGGCAGTGGGATTAGTTTGGGATTGGTACACGACTATGGAGAGAGAGCGGGACAGTTGGATTAGTTTGGATATTGATGCAGGACTATGGGGAGAGAGCGGGGCAGTGGGATTAGTTTGGGGATTGATATAGGACGATGGGGAGAGAGCGGGGCAGTGGGATTAGTTTGGGGATTGATACAGGGCTATGGGGAGAGAGTGGGGCAGTGGGATTAGTTTGGGGATTGATACAGGACTATGGGGAGAGAGCGGGTCAGTGGGATTAGTTTGCGGATTGATATAGGACTATGGGGAGAGCGGGACAGTGGGATTAGTTTGGAGATTGATACAGGACTAAGGGGAGAGAGCGGGGCAGTAGGATTAGTTTGGTGATTAATACAGGGCTATGGGGCGAGAGCGGGGCAGTGCGATTAGTTTGGGGATTGATTCAGGATATTGGGGGAGAGTGGGGCAGTGGGATTAGTTTGGGGATTGATACAGGACTATGGGGAGAGAGCGGGGCAGTGGGATTAGTTTGAGGAGTGATACAGGACTATGGGGAGAGAGCGGGGCAGTGGGATTAGTTTGGGGATTGATGCAGTAATATGGGGAGAGAGCGGGGCAGTGGGATTAATTTGGAGATTGATGCAGGACTATGGGGAGAGAGCGGGTCAGTGGGATTAGTTTGAGGATTGATACAGCACTATGGGGAGAGAGCGGGGCAGTGGGATTAGTTTGTGGATTGATACAGGGCTATGGGGAGAGAGCGGGGCAGTGGGATTAGTTTGGGGATTGATATAGGACTATGGGGAGAGAGCGGGACAGTGGGATTAGTTTGGAGATTGATACAGGACTATGGGGAGAGGGCGGGTCAGTGGGATTAGTTTGGGAGTTGATACAGGGCTATGGGGAGAGAGCGGGGCAGTGGGATTAGTTTGGGGATTGATATAGGACTATGGGGAGAGAGCGGGACAGTGGGATTAGTTTGGAGATTGATACAGGACTATGGTGAGAGAGCGGGGCTGTGGGATTACTTTGGGGATTGATACAGGGCTATGGGGAGAGAGCGGGGCAGTGGGATTAGTTTGGGGATTGATATCGGACTATGGGGACAGAGAGGGACAGTGTGATTAGTTTGGAGATTGATACAGGACTATGGGTAGAGAGCCGGGCAGTGGGATTAGTTTGGGGATTGTTACAGGGCTATGGGGAGAGAGCGGGGCAGTGGGATTAGTTTGGGGATTGATTCAGGACTATGGGGGTGAGCGGAGCAGTGGGATTAGTTTGGGGATTGATACAGGACTATGGGGAGAGAGCAGGGCAGTGGGATTAGTTTGTGGATTGATACAGGGCTATGGGGAGAGAGCGGGGCAGTGGGATTAGTTTGGGGATTGATACAGGGCTATGGGGAGAGAGCGGGGCAGTGGGATTAGTTTGGAGATTGATTCAGGGCTACGGGGAGAGAGCGGGGCAGTGGGATTAGTTTGGGGATTGATACAGGACTATGGGGAGAGAGCGGGGCAGTGGGATTACTTTGGGGATTGAAACTGGGCTCTGGGGAGAGAGAGGGCCAGTGGGATTAATTTGGAGATTGATACAGGACTATGGGAAGAGAGCGGGGCAGTGGGATTAGTTTGGAGATTGATACAGGACTATGGGGAGAGAGCGGGGCAGTGGGATAGTTTGGGGATTGGTACAGGGCTATGGGGAGAATGCGGGGCAGTGGGATTAGTTTGGAGACTGATACAGGATTATGGGGAGAGAGCGGGGCAGTGGGATTAGTTTGGGGATTGATACAGGGCTATGGCGAGAGAGTGGGGCAGTGGGATTAATTTGGGGAGTGATACAGGACTATGGGGAGAGAGCGGGGCAGTGGGATTAGTTTGGGGATTGATACAGTAATATGGGGAGAGAGCGGGGTAGTGGGATTATTTTGGAGATTGATACAGGACTATGGGGAGAGAGCGGGGCAGTGGGATTAGTTTGGGGATTGATACAGGACTATGGCGAGAGAGTGTGGCAGTGGGATTAGTTTGGGGATTAATACAGGGCTACGGAGAGAGAGAGAGGGACAGTGGGATTAGTTTGAGGATTGATACAGGACTGTGGGTAGGGAACGATGCAGTGGGATTAGTTTGGGGATTGATACAGGACTATGGGGAGAGAGCGGGGCAGTGGGATTAGTTTGGAGATTGTTACAGGGCTATGGGGAGAGAGTGGGGCGGTGGGATTAGTTTAGGGATTGAAACAGGTCTATGGGGAGAGAGCGGGACAGTGGGATTAGTTTGTGGATTGATACAGGGCTATGGGGAGAGAGCAGTGCAGTGGGATTAGTTTGGGGATTGGTGCAGGATTATGGGGAGAGAGCGGGGCAGTGGGATTAGTTTGGGATTGATACAGGACTGTGGGGAGTGCGGGGCAGTGGTATTAGTTTGGGATTGATACAGAACTGTGGGGAGAGCGGGGCAGTGGGATTAGTTTGGGGTTTGATACAGGAATATGGGGAGAGAGCGGGGCAGTGGGATTAGTTTGGGATTGGTACACGACTATGGAGAGAGAGCGGGACAGTTGGATTAGTTTGGATATTGATGCAGGACTATGGGGAGAGAGCGGGGCAGTGGGATTAGTTTGGGGATTGATATAGGACGATGGGGAGAGAGCGGGGCAGTGGGATTAGTTTGGGGATTGATACAGGGCTATGGGGAGAGAGTGGGGCAGTGGGATTAGTTTGGGGATTGATACAGGACTATGGGGAGAGAGCGGGTCAGTGGGATTAGTTTGCGGATTGATATAGGACTATGGGGAGAGCGGGACAGTGTGATTAGTTTGGAGATTGATACAGGACTAAGGGGAGAGAGCGGGGCAGTAGGATTAGTTTGGTGATTAATACAGGGCTATGGGGCGAGAGCGGGGCAGTGCGATTAGTTGGGGGATTGATTCAGGATATTGGGGGAGAGTGGGGCAGTGGGATTAGTTTGGGGATTGATACAGGACTATGGGGAGAGAGCGGGGCAGTGGGATTAGTTTGAGGAGTGATACAGGACTATGGGGAGAGAGCGGGGCAGTGGGATTAGTTTGGGGATTGATGCAGTAATATGGGGAGAGAGCGGGGCAGTGGGATTAGTTTGGAGATTGATGCAGGACTATGGGGAGAGAGCGGGTCAGTGGGATTAGTTTGAGGATTGATACAGGACTATGGGGAGAGAGCGGGGCAGTGGGATTAGTTTGTGGATTGATACAGGGCTATGGGGAGAGAGCGGGGCAGTGGGATTAGTTTGAGGATTGATACAGGGCTATGGGGAGAGAGCGGGGCAGTGGGATTAGTTTGGAGATTGATTCAGGGCTACGGGGAGAGAGCCTGGCAGTGGGATTAGTTTGGGGATTGATACAGGACTATGGGGAGAGAGCGGGGCAGTGGGATAAGTTTGGGGATTGAAACTGGGCTCTGGGGAGAGAGAGGGCCAGTGTGATTAATTTGGAGATTGATACAGGACTATGGGAAGAGAGCGGGGCAGTGGGATTAGTTTGGAGATTGATACAGGACTATGGGGAGAGAGCGGGGCAGTGGGATAGTTTGGGGATTGGTACAGGGCTATGGGGAGAATGCGGGGCAGTGGGATTAGTTTGGAGACTGATACAGGACTATGGCGAGAGAGTGTGGCAGTGGGATTAGTTTGGGGATTAATACAGGGCTACGGAGAGAGAGAGAGGGACAGTGGGATTAGTTTGAGGATTGATACAGGACTGTGGGTAGGGAACGATGCAGTGGGATTAGTTTGGGGATTGATACAGGACTATGGGGAGAGAGCGGAGCAGTGGGATTAGTTTGGGGATTGATACAGGGCTATGGCGAGAGAGTGGGGCAGTGGGATTAGTTTGGGGAGTGATACAGGACTATGGGGAGAGAGCGGGGCAGTGGGATTAGTTTGGGGATTGATACAGTAATATGGGGAGAGAGCGGGGTAGTGGGATTAGTTTGGAGATTGATACAGGACTATGGGGAGAGAGCGGGGCAGTGGGATTAGTTTGGGGATTGATACAGGACTATGGCGAGAGAGTGTGGCAGTGGGATTAGTTTGGGGATTAATACAGGGCTACGGAGAGAGAGAGAGGGACAGTGGGATTAGTTTGAGGATTGATACAGGACTGTGGGTAGGGAACGATGCAGTGGGATTAGTTTGGGGATTGATACAGGACTATGGGGAGAGAGCGCGGCAGTGGGATTAGTTTGGAGATTGTTACAGGGCTATGGGGAGAGAGTGGGGCTGTGGGATTAGTTTGGGGATTGAAACAGGTCTATGGGGAGAGCGGGGCAGTGGTATTAGTTTGGGATTGATACTGAACTGTGGGGAGAGCGGGGCAGTGGGATTAGTTTGGGGTTTGATACAGGAATATGGGGAGAGAGCGGGGCAGTGGGATTAGTTTGGGGATTGATACAGGGCTATGGGGAGAGAGTGGGGCAGTGGGATTAGTTTGGGGATTGATACAGGACTATGAGGAGAGAGCGGGTCAGTGGGATTAGTTTGCGGATTGATATAGGACTATGGGGAGAGCGGGACAGTGGGATTAGTTTGGAGATTGATACAGGACTAAGGGGAGAGAGCGGGGCAGTAGGATTAGTTTGGTGATTAATACAGGGCTATGGGGCGAGAGCGGGGCAGTGCGATTAGTTTGGGGATTGATTCAGGACTATGGGGGAGAGTGGGGCTGTGGGATTAGTTTGGGGATTGATACAGGACTATGGGGAGAGAGCGGGGCAGTGGGATTAGTTTGAGGAGTGATACAGGACTATGGGGAGAGAGCGGGTCAGTGGGATTAGTTTGAGGATTGATACAGGACTATGGGGAGAGAGCCGGACAGCTGGATTTGTTTGGAGATTGATGCAGGACTATGGGGAGAGTGCGGGTCAGTGGGATTATTTTGGGATTGATACAGGACTGTGGGGAGAGCGGGGCAGTGGGATTAGTTGGGGGATTGACACAGGACTATGGGGAGAGAGCGGGGCAGTGGGATTAGTTTGGGGATTGATACAGGGCTATGGGGAGAGAGTGGGGCAGTGGGATTAGTTTGGGGATTGATACAGGACTATGGGGAGAGAGCGGGTCAGTGGGATTAGTTTGCGGATTGATATAGGACTATGGGGAGAGCGGGACAGTGGGATTAGTTTGGAGATTGATACAGGACTAAGGGGAGAGAGCGGGGCAGTAGGATTAGTTTGGTGATTAATACAGGGCTATGGGGCGAGAGCGGGGCAGTGCGATTAGTTGGGGGATTGATTCAGGATATTGGGGGAGAGTGGGGCAGTGGGATTAGTTTGGGGATTGATACAGGACTATGGGGAGAGAGCGGGGCAGTGGGATTAGTTTGGGGATTGATATAGGACGATGGGGAGAGAGCGGGGCAGTGGGATTAGTTTGGGGATTGATACAGGGCTATGGGGAGAGAGTGGGGCAGTGGGATTAGTTTGGGGATTGATACAGGACTATGGGGAGAGAGCGGGTCAGTGGGATTAGTTTGCGGATTGATATAGGACTATGGGGAGAGCGGGACAGTGGGATTAGTTTGGAGATTGATACAGGACTAAGGGGAGAGAGCGGGGCAGTAGGATTAGTTTGGTGATTAATACAGGGCTATGGGGCGAGAGCGGGGCAGTGCGATTAGTTGGGGGATTGATTCAGGATATTGGGGGAGAGTGGGGCAGTGGGATTAGTTTGGGGATTGATACAGGACTATGGGGAGAGAGCGGGGCAGTGGGATTAGTTTGAGGAGTGATACAGGACTATGGGGAGAGAGCGGGGCAGTGGGATTAGTTTGGGGATTGATGCAGTAATATGGGGAGAGAGCGGGGCAGTGGGATTAGTTTGGAGATTGATGCAGGACTATGGGGAGAGAGCGGGTCAGTGGGATTAGTTTGAGGATTGATACAGGACTATGGGGAGAGAGCGGGGCAGTGGGATTAGTTTGTGGATTGATACAGGGCTATGGGGAGAGAGCGGGGCAGTGGGATTAGTTTGAGGATTGATACAGGGCTATGGGGAGAGAGCGGGGCAGTGGGATTAGTTTGGAGATTGATTCAGGGCTACGGGGAGAGAGCCTGGCAGTGGGATTAGTTTGGGGATTGATACAGGACTATGGGGAGAGAGCGGGGCAGTGGGATAAGTTTGGGGATTGAAACTGGGCTCTGGGGAGAGAGAGGGCCAGTGTGATTAATTTGGAGATTGATACAGGACTATGGGAAGAGAGCGGGGCAGTGGGATTAGTTTGGAGATTGATACAGGACTATGGGGAGAGAGCGGGGCAGTGGGATAGTTTGGGGATTGGTACAGGGCTATGGGGAGAATGCGGGGCATTGGGATTAGTTTGGAGACTGATACAGGACTATGGCGAGAGAGTGTGGCAGTGGGATTAGTTTGGGGATTAATACAGGGCTACGGAGAGAGAGAGAGGGACAGTGGGATTAGTTTGAGGATTGATACAGGACTGTGGGTAGGGAACGATGCAGTGGGATTAGTTTGGGGATTGATACAGGACTATGGGGAGAGAGCGGAGCAGTGGGATTAGTTTGGGGATTGATACAGGGCTATGGCGAGAGAGTGGGGCAGTGGGATTAGTTTGGGGAGTGATACAGGACTATGGGGAGAGAGCGGGGCAGTGGGATTAGTTTGGGGATTGATACAGTAATATGGGGAGAGAGCGGGGTAGTGGGATTAGTTTGGAGATTGATACAGGACTATGGGGAGAGAGCGGGGCAGTGGGATTAGTTTGGGGATTGATACAGGACTATGGCGAGAGAGTGTGGCAGTGGGATTAGTTTGGGGATTAATACAGGGCTACGGAGAGAGAGAGAGGGACAGTGGGATTAGTTTGAGGATTGATACAGGACTGTGGGTAGGGAACGATGCAGTGGGATTAGTTTGGGGATTGATACAGGACTATGGGGAGAGAGCGCGGCAGTGGGATTAGTTTGGAGATTGTTACAGGGCTATGGGGAGAGAGTGGGGCTGTGGGATTAGTTTGGGGATTGAAACAGGTCTATGGGGAGAGCGGGGCAGTGGTATTAGTTTGGGATTGATACTGAACTGTGGGGAGAGCGGGGCAGTGGGATTAGTTTGGGGTTTGATACAGGAATATGGGGAGAGAGCGGGGCAGTGGGATTAGTTTGGGGATTGATACAGGGCTATGGGGAGAGAGTGGGGCAGTGGGATTAGTTTGGGGATTGATACAGGACTATGGGGAGAGAGCGGGTCAGTGGGATTAGTTTGCGGATTGATATAGGACTATGGGGAGAGCGGGACAGTGGGATTAGTTTGGAGATTGATACAGGACTAAGGGGAGAGAGCGGGGCAGTAGGATTAGTTTGGTGATTAATACAGGGCTATGGGGCGAGAGCGGGGCAGTGCGATTAGTTTGGGGATTGATTCAGGACTATGGGGGAGAGTGGGGCTGTGGGATTAGTTTGGGGATTGATACAGGACTATGGGGAGAGAGCGGGGCAGTGGGATTAGTTTGAGGAGTGATACAGGACTATGGGGAGAGAGCGGGTCAGTGGGATTAGTTTGAGGATTGATACAGGACTATGGGGAGAGAGCCGGACAGCTGGATTTGTTTGGAGATTGATGCAGGACTATGGGGAGAGTGCGGGTTAGTGGGATTATTTTGGGATTGATACAGGACTGTGGGGAGAGCGGGGCAGTGGGATTAGTTGGGGGATTGACACAGGACTATGGGGAGAGAGCGGGGCAGTGGGATTAGTTTGGGATTGATACAGGACTATGGGGAGAGAGCGGGGCAGTGGGATTAGTTTGGGGGTTGATACACGGCTATGGGGAGAGAGCGGGGCAGTGGGTTTAGTTTGGGGATTGCTATAGGACTATGGGGAGAGAGCGGGACAGTGGGATTAGTTTGGAGATTGATACAGGACTATGGGGAAAGAGCGGGACAGTGGGATTGGTTTGGGGATTGATTCAGGACTATGGGAGAGAGCGGGGCAGTGTGATTAGTTTGGGGATTGATACAGGACTATGGGGAGCGAGTGGTGCAGTTGGATTAGTTTGGAGATTGACACGGGACTATGAGGAGAGAGCGGGGCAGTGGGATTAGTTTGCGTATTGATACAAACTAGGGGGAGAGAACGGTGTAGTTGGATTAATTTGGTGTTGAAACTGGACGATGGGGAGAGAGCGGGGCAGAGGGATTAGTTTGGGGATTGATACAGGACTATGGGGATAGAGCGGGGCAGTTAGATTAGTTTGGGGATTGATACAGGACTATGGGGGGAGAGCGGGGCAGTGGGATTAGTTTGTGGATTGATACAGGCTATGGGGAGAGAGCGGGGCTGTGGGATTAGTTTGGGGATTGATACAGGACTATGGGGAGAGAGCGGGGCAGTGGGATTAGTTTGGAGATTGATTCAGGGCAATGGGGAGAGAGCGGGGTAGTGGGATTGGTTTGGGGATTGATACAGGACTATGGGGAGAGAGTGGGGCAGTGGGATTAGTTTGGGATTGATACAGGACTATGGTGAGAGAGCGGGGCAGTGCGATTACTTTGGGGATTGATACAGGGCTATGGGGAGAGAGAGGGTCGGTGGGATTAATTTGGAGATTGATACAGGACTATGGGAAGAGAGCGCGGCAGTGGGATTAGTTTGGGGATTGATACAGTAATATGGGGAGGGAGCGGGGCAGTGGGATTAGTTTGGAGATTGATACAGGACTATGGGGAGAGAGCGGGGCAGTGGGATTAGTTTGGGGATTGATACAGGACTATGGCGAGAGAGTGGGGCAGTGGGACTAGTTTGGCGAGCGATACAGGACTCTGGGGAGAGATCGGGGCAGTGGGATTAGTTTGGAGATTGATACAGGACTATGGGGAGAGAGCGGGGTAGTGGGATTAGTTTGGGGATTGATACAGGACTATGGCGAGAGAGTGAGGCAGTGAGATTAGTTTGGGGATTAATACAGGGCTACGGAGAGAGAGAGGGACAGTGGGATTAGTTTGGGGATTGATACAGGAATATGGGGAGAGAGTGGGGCTGTGGGATAAGTTTGGAGATTGATACAGGTCTATGGGGAGAGAGCGGGGCAGTGGGATTAGTTTGGGATTGATACAGGACTGTGGGAAGAGCGGGGCAGTGGTATTAGTTTGGGATTGATAGAGGACTGTGGGGAGAGCGGGGCAGTGGGATTTGTTTGGGGATTGATACCGGACTATGGGGAGAGTGCGGGTCAGTGGGATTAGTTTGGGATTGATACAGGACTGTGGGGAGAGCGGGGCAGTGGGATTAGTTGGGGGATTGACACAGGACTATGGAGAGAGAGCGGGGCAGTGGGATTAGTTTGGGGATTGATACAGGACTATGGCAAGAGAGTGTGGCAGTGGGATTAGTTTGGGGATTAATACAGGGCTACGGAGAGAGAAAGGGACAGTGGGATTAGTTTGAGGATTGATAAAGGACTGTGGGTAGGGAACGATGCAGTGGGATTAGTTTGGGGATTGATACGAGAATATGGGGAGAGAGTGGGGCAGTGGGATTAGTTTGGAGATTGATACAGGGCTATGGGGAGAGAGTGGGGCTGTGGGATTAGTTTGGAGATTGATACAGGTCTATGGGGAGAGAGCGGACAGTGGGATTAGTTTGTGGATTGAAACAGGACTATGTGGAGAGAGCAGTGCAGTGGGATTAGTTTGGGGATTGATACAGGACTATGGGGAGAGAGCGGGTCAGTGGGATTAGTTTGAGATTGATACAGGACTGTGGGGAGAGCGGGGCAGTGGGTTTAGTTGGGGGATTGACACAGGACTATGGGGAGAGAGCGGGGCAGTGGGATTAGTTTGGGGATTGATATAGGACTATGGGGAGAGAGCGGGACAGTGGGATTAGTTTGGAGATTGATACAGGACTATGGGGAGAGAGCGGGGCAGTGGGATTACTTTGGGGATTGATACAGGGCTATGGGGAGAGAGCGGGGCAGTGGGATTAGCTTGGGGATTGATACAGGACTATGGCGAGAGAGTGGGGCAGTGGGATTAGTTTGGGGATTGATACAGGACTATGGCGAGAGAGTGGGGCAGTGGAATTAGTTTGGGGATTGATACAGGACTATGGCGAGAGAGTGGGGCAGTGTGATTAGTTTGGAGATTGATACAGGACGATGGGGAGAGAGCGGGGCAGTAGGATTAGTTTGGGGATTAATACAGGGCTATGGGGAGAGAGCCGGGCAGTAGGATTAGTTTGGAGATTGATTCAGGGTTATGGAGAGAGAGCGGGGCAGTGGGATTAGTTTGAGAATTGATACAGGACTATGGTGAGAGAGCGGGACAGTGGGATTAGTTTGGGGATTGATACAGGGCTATGGGGAGAGAGTGGGGCTGTGGGATTAGTTTGGAGATTGATACAGGTCTATGGGGAGAGAGCGGGACAGTGGGATTAGTTTGGGATTGATACAGGACTGTGGGGAGTGCGGGGCAGTGGTATTAGTTTGGGATTGATACAGAACTGTGGGGAGAGCGGGGCAGTGGGATTAGTTTGGGGTTTGATACAGGAATATGGGGAGAGAGCGGGTCAGTGGGATTAGTTTCGGATTGGTACACGACTATGGAGAGAGAGCGGGACAGTTGGATTAGTTTGGATATTGATGCAGGACTATGGGGAGAGAGCGGGGCAGTGGGATTAATTTGGGGATTGATATAGGACGATGGGGAGAGAGCGGGGCAGTGGGATTAGTTTGGGGATTGATACAGGGCTATGGGGAGAGAGTGGGGCAGTGGGATTAGTTTGGGGATTGATACAGGACTATGGGGAGAGAGCGGGTCAGTGGGATTAGTTTGCGGATTGATATAGGACTATGGGGAGAGAGCGGGACAGTGGGATTAGTTTGGAGATTGATACAGGACTATGGGGAGAGAGCGGTGCAGTAGGATTAGTTTGGGGATTGATACAGGTCTATGGGGAGAGAGCGGACAGTGCGATTAGTTTGGGGATTGATTCAGGACTATGGGGGAGAGCGGGGCAGTGGGATTAGTTTGGGGATTGATACAGGACTATGGGGAGAGAGCAGGGCAGTGGGATTAGTTTGAGGAGTGATACAGGACTATGGGGAGAGAGCGGGGCAGTGGGATTAGTTTGGGGATTGATACAGTAATATGGGGAGAGAGCGGGGCAGTGGGATTAGTTTGGAGATTGATGCAGGACTATGGGGAGAGAGCGGGTCAGTGGGATTAGTTTGAGGATTGATACAGGACTATGGGGAGAGAGCCGGACAGCTGGATTAGTTTGGAGATTGATGCAGGACTATGGGGAGAGTGCGGGTCAGTGGGATTAGTTTGGGATTGATACAGGACTGTGGGGAGAGCGGGGCAGTGGGATTAGTTGGGGGATTGACACAGGACTATGGAGAGAGAGCGGGGCAGTGGGATTAGTTTGGTGATTGATACAGGACTATGGCAAGAGAGTGTGGCAGTGGGATTAGTTTGGGGATTAATACAGGGCTACGGAGAGAGAAAGGGACAGTGGGATTAGTTTGAGGATTGATAAAGGACTGTGGGTAGGGAACGATGCAGTGGGATTAGTTTGGGGATTGATACAGGAATATGGGGAGAGAGTGGGGCAGTGGGTTTAGTTTGGAGATTGATACAGGGCTATGGGGAGAGAGTGGGGCTGTGGGATTAGTTTGGAGATTGATACAGGTCTATGGGGAGAGAGCAGTGCAGTGGGATTAGTTTGGGGATTGATACAGGACTATGGGGAGAGAGCGGGTCAGTGGGATTAGTTTGGGATTGATACAGGACTGTGGGGAGAGCGGGGCAGTGGGTTTAGTTGGGGGATTGAAACAGGACTATGGGGAGAGAGCGGGGCAGTGGGATTATTTTGGGGATTGATATAGGACTATGGGGAGAGAGCGGGACAGTGGGATTAGTTTGGAGATTGATACAGGACTATGGGGAGAGAGCGGGACAGTGGGATTAGTTTGGAGATTGACTCAGGGCAATGGGGAGAGAGCGGGGTAGTGGAATTAGTTTGGGGATTGATACAGGACTATGGGGAGAGAGTGGGGCAGTGGGATTAGTTTGGGGATTGATACAGGACTATGGCGAGAGAGTGGGGCAGTGGGATTAGTTTGGGGATTGACACAGGACTATGGCGAGAGAGTGGGGCAGTGGGATTAGTTTGGCGAGCGATACAGGACTCTGGGAAGAGATCGGGGCAGTGGGATTAGTTTGGAGATTTATACAGTAATATGGGGAGAGAGCGGGGCAGTGGGATTAGTTTGGAGATTGATACAGGACTATGGGGAGAGAGCGTGGCAGTGGGATTAGTTTGGGGATTGATACAGGACTATGGCGAGAGAGTGGGGCAGTGGGACTAGTTTGGCGAGCGACACAGGACTCTGGGGAGAGATCGGGGCAGTGGGATTAGTTTGGGGATTTAACAGTAATATGGGGAGAGAGCGGGGCAGTGGGATTAGTTTGGAGATTGATACAGGACTATGGGGAGAGAGCGGGGTAGTGGGATTAGTTTGGGGATTGATACAGGACTATGGCGAGAGAGTGGGGCAGTGAGATTAGTTTGGGGATTAATACAGGGCTACGGAGAGAGAGAGGGACAGTGGGATTAGTTTGGGGATTGATACAGGACTATGGGGAGAGAATGGGGCTGTGGGATAAGTTTGGAGATTGATACAGGTCTATGGGGAGAGAGTGGGGCAGTGGGATTAGTTTGGGATTGATACAGGACTGTGGGAAGAGCGGGGCAGTGGTATTAGTTTGGGATTGATACAGTACTGTGGGGAGAGCGGGGCAGTGGGATTAGTTTGGGGTTTGATACAGGACTATGTGGAGAGAGCGGGGCAGTGGGATTAGTTTGGGATTGATACACGACTATGGAGAGAGAGCGGGACAGTTGGATTAGTTTGGATATTGATGCAGGACTATGGGGAGAGTGCGGAGCAGTGGGATTAGTTTGGGGATTGATATAGTACTATGGGGAGAGAGAGGGGCAGTGGGATTAGTTTGGGGATTGATACAGGACTATGGGAAGAGAGCGGGTCAGTGGGATTAGTTTGGGGATTGATATAGGACTATGGGGAGAGAGCGGGACAGTGGGATTAGTTTGGAGATTGATAAGGACGATGGGGAGAGCGCGGGGCAGTAGGATTAGTTTGGGGATTAATACAGGGCTATGGGGAGAGAGCCGGGCAGTAGGATTAGTTTGGAGATTGATTCAGGGCTATGGAGAGAGAGCGGGGCAGTGGGATTAGTTTGGGGATTGATACACGTCTATGGGGAGAGAGCAGGACAGTGGGATTAGTTTGGGATTGATACAGGACTGTGGGGAGTGCGGGGCAGTGGTATTAGTTTGGGATTGATGCAGAACTGTGGGGAGAGCGGGGCAGTGGGATTAGTTTGGGGTTTGATACAGGAATATGGGGAGAGAGCGGGGCAGTGGGATTAGTTTCGGTTTGGTACACGACTATGGAGAGAGAGCGGGACAGTTGGATTAGTTTGGATATTGATGCAGGACTATGGGGAGAGAGCGGGGCAGTGGGATTAATTTGGGGATTGATATAGGACGATGGGGAGAGAGCGGGTCAGTGGGATTAGTTTGCGGATTGATATAGGACTATGGGGAGAGAGCGGGACAGTGGGATTAGTTTGGAGATTGATACAGGACTATGGGGAGAGAGCGGGGAAGTAGGATTAGTTTGGGGATTAATACAGGGCTATGGGGAGAGAGCGGGGCAGTGCGATTAGTTTGGGGATTGATTCAGGACTATGGGGGAGAGCGGGGCAATGGGGTTAGTTTGGGGATTGATACAGGACTATGGGGAGAGAGCGGGGCAGTGGGATTAGTTTGAGGAGTGATACAGGACTATGGGGAGAGAGCGGGGCAGTGGGATTAGTTTGGGGATTGATACAGTAATATGGGGAGAGAGCGGGGCAGTGGGATTAGTTTGGAGATTGATGCAGGAGTATGGGGAGAGAGCGGGTCAGTGGGATTAGTTTGAGGATTGATACAGGACTATGGGGAGAGAGCCGGACAGCTGGATTAGTTTGGAGATTGATGCAGGACTATGGGGAGAGTGCGGGACAGTGGGATTAGTTTGGGATTGATACAGGACTGTGGGGAGAGCGGGGCAGTGGGATTAGTTGGGGGATTGACACAGGACTATGGAGAGAGAGCGGGACAGTGGGATTAGTTTGGGGATTGATACAGGACTATGGCAAGAGAGTGTGGCAGTGGGATTAGTTTGGGGATTAATACAGGGCTACGGAGAGAGAAAGGGACAGTGGGATTAGTTTGAGGATTGATAAAGGACTGTGGGTAGGGAACGATGCAGTGGGATTAGTTTGGGGATTGATACAGGAATATGGGGAGTGAGTGGGGCAGTGGGATTAGTTTGGAGATTGATACAGGGCTATGGGGAGAGAGTGGGGCTGTGGGATTAGTTTGGAGATTGATACAGGTCTATGGGGAGAGAGCGGGACAGTGGGATTAGTTTGTGGATTGATACAGGACTATGGGGAGAGAGCAGTGCAGTGGGATTAGTTTGGGGATTGATACAGGACTATGGGGAGAGAGCGGGTCAGTGGGATTTGTTTGGGATTGATACAGGACTGTGGGGAGAGCGGGGCAGTGGGTTTAGTTGGGGGATTGACACAGGACTATGGGGAGAGAGCGGGGCAGTGGGATTAGTTTGGGGATTGATATAGGACTATGGGGAGAGAGCGGGACAGTGGGATTAGTTTGGAGATTGATACAGGACTATGGGGAGAGAGCGGGACAGTGGGATTAGTTTGGAGATTGACTCAGGGCAATGGGGAGAGAGCGGGGTAGTGGAATTAGTTTGGGGATTGATACAGGACTATGGGGAGAGAGTGGGGCAGTGGGATTAGATTGGGATTGATACAGGACTATGGTGAGAGAGCGGGGCAGTGGGATTACTTTGGGGATTGATACAGGGCTATGGGGAGAGAGCGGGGCAGTGGGATTAGTTTGGGGATTGATACAGGACTATGGCGAGAGAGTGGGGCAGTGGGATTAGTTTGGGGATTGATACAGGACTATGGCGAGAGAGTGGGGCAGTGGGATTAGTTTGGGGATTGATACAGGACCATGGCGAGAGAGTGGGGCAGTGTGATTAGTTTGGAGATTGATACAGGACGATGGGGAGAGCGCGGGGTAGTAGGATTAGTTTGGGGATTAATACAGGGCTATGGGGAGAGAGCCGGGCAGTAGGATTAGTTTGGAGATTGATTCAGGGCTATGGAGAGAGAGCGGGGCAGTGGGATTAGTTTGAGGATTGATACAGGACTATGGTGAGAGAGCGGGACAGTGGGATTAGTTTGGGGATTGATACAGGGCTATGGGGAGAGAGTGGGGCTGTGGGATTAGTTTGGAGATTGATACAGGTCTATGGGGAGAGAGCGGGACAGTGGGATTAGTTTGGGATTGATACAGGACTGTGGGGAGTGCGGGGCAGTGGTATTAGTTTGGGATTGATACAGAACTGTGGGGAGAGCGGGGCAGTGGGATTAGTTTGGGGTTTGATACAGGAATATGGGGAGAGAGCGGGGCAGTGGGATTAGTTTCGGATTGGTACACGACTATGGAGAGAGAGCGGGACAGTTGGATTAGTTTGGATATTGATGCAGGACTATGGGGAGAGAGCGGGGCAGTGGGATTAATTTGGGGATTGATAAAGGACGATGGGGAGAGAGCGGGGCAGTGGGATTAGTTTGGGGATTGATACAGGGCTATGGGGAGAGAGTGGGGCAGTGGGATTAGTTTGGGGATTGATACAGGACTATGGGGAGAGAGCGGGTCAGTGGGATTAGTTTGCGGATTGATATAGGACTATGGGGAGAGAGCGGGACAGTGGGATTAGTTTGGAGATTGCTACAGGACTATGGGGAGAGAGCGGGGCAGTAGGATTAGTTTGGGGATTAATACAGGGCTATGGGGAGAGAGCGGGGCAGTGCGATTAGTTTGGGGATTGATTCAGGACTATGGGGGAGAGCGGGGCAGTGGGATTAGTTTGGGGATTGATACAGGACTATGGGGAGAAAGCGGGGCAGTGGGATTAGTTTGAGGAGTGATACAGGACTATGGGGAGAGAGCGGGGCAGTGGGATTAGTTTGGGGATTGATACAGTAATATGCGGAGAGAGCGGGGCAGTGGGATTAGTTTGTAGATTGATGCAGGACTATGGGGAGAGAGCGGGTCAGTGGGATTAGTTTGAGGATTGATACAGGACTATGGGGAGAGAGCCGGACAGCTGGATTAGTTTGGAGATTGATGCAGGACTATGGGGAGAGTGCGGGTCAGTGGGATTAGTTTGGGATTGATACAGGACTGTGGGGAGAGCGGGGCAGTGGGATTAGTTGGGGGATTGACACAGGACTATGGAGAGAGAGCGGGGCAGTGGGATTATTTTGGTGATTGATACAGGACTATGGCAAGAGAGTGTGGCAGTGGGATTAGTTTGGGGATTAATACAGGGCTACGGAGAGAGAAAGGGACAGTGGGATTAGTTTGAGGATTGATAAAGGACTGTGGGTAGGGAACGATGCAGTGGGATTAGTTTGGGGATTGATACAGGAATATGGGGAGAGAGTGGGGCTGTGGGATTAGTTTGGAGATTGATACAGGGCTATGGGGAGAGAGTGGGGCTGTGGGATTAGTTTGTGGATTGATACAGGACTATGGGGAGAGAGCAGTGCAGTGGGATTAGTTTGGGGATTGATACAGGACTATGGGGAGAGAGCGGGTCAGTGGGATTAGTTTGGGATTGATACAGGACTGTGGGGAGAGCGGGGCAGTGGGTTTAGTTGGGGGATTGAAACAGGACTAAGGGGGGAGAGCTGGGCAGTGGGATTAGTTTGCGGATTGATATAGGACTATGGGGAGAGAGCGGGACAGTGGGATTAGTTTGGAGATTGATACAGGACTATGGGGAGAGAGCGGGACAGTGGGATTAGTTTGGAGATTGACTCAGGGCAATGGGGAGAGAGCGGGGTAGTGGAATTAGTTTGGGGATTGATACAGGACTATGGGGAGAGAGTGGGGCAGTGGGATTAGATTGGGATTGATACAGGACTATGGTGAGAGAGCGGGGCAGTGGGATTACTTTGGGGATTGATACAGGGCTATGGGGAGAGAGCGGGGCAGTGGGATTAGTTAGGGGATTGATACAGGACTATGGCGAGAGAGTGGGGCAGTGGGATTAGTTTGGGGATTGATAGAGGACTATGGCGAGAGAGTGGCGCAGTGGGATAAGTTTGGGATTGATACAGGACTATGGCGAGAGAGTGGGGCAGTGGGATTAGTTTGGCGAGCGATACAGGACTCTGGGGAGAGATCGGGGCAGTGGGATTAGTTTGGGGATTTATACAGTAATATGGGGAGAGAGCGGGGCAGTGGGATTAGTTTGGAGATTGATACAGGACTATGGGGAGAGAGCGGGGCAGTGGGATTAGTTTGGGGATTGATACAGGACTATGGCGAGAGAGTGGGGCAGTGAGATTAGTTTGGGGATTAATACAGGGCTACGGAGAGAGAGAGGGACAGTGGGATTAGTTTGGGGATTGATACAGGACTATGGGTAGAGAGCGGGGCTGTGGGATAAGTTTGGAGATTGATACAGGTCTATGGGGAGAAAGCGGGGCAGTGGGATTAGTTTGGGATTGATACAGGACTGTGGGGAGAGCGGGGCAGTGGGATTAGTTTGGAGTTTGATACAGGATTATGGGGAGAGAGCGGGGCAGTGGGATTAGTTTGGGATTGATACACGACTATGGAGAGAGAGCGGGACAGTTGCATTAGTTTGGATATTGATGCAGGACTATGGGGAGAGAGCGGGGCAGTGGGATTAGTTTGGGGATTGATATAGGACTATGGGGAGAGAGTGGGGCAGTGGGATTATTTTGGGGATTGATACAGGACTATGGAGAGAGAGCGGGTCAGTGGGATTAGTTTGGGGATTGATATAGGACTATGGGAGAGCGCGCGACATTGGGATTAGTTTGGAGATTGATACAGGACTATGGGGAGAGCGCGGAGCAGTAGGATTAGTTTGGGGATTAATACAGGGCTATGGGGAGAGAGCCGGGCAGGTGATTAGTTTGGAGATTGATTCAGGGCTATGGAGAGAGAGCGGGGCAGTGGGATTAGTTTGAGGATTGATACAGGACTATGGTGAGAGAGCGGGGCAGTGGGATTAGTTTGGGGATTGACACAGGACTATGGGGAGAGAGTGGGGCAGTGGGATTAGATTGGAGATTGATACAGGACTATGGGGAGAGAGTGGGGCTGTGGGATTAGTTTGGAGATTGAAACAGGTCTATGGGGAGAGAGCGGGACAGTGGGATTAGTTTGGGGATTGATACAGGGCTATGGGGATAGAGTGGGGCAGTGGGATTAGTTTGGGGATTGATACAGGACTATGGGGAGAGAGCGGGTCAGTGGGATTAGTTTGCGGATTGATATAGGACTATGGGGAGAGAGCGGGACAGTGGGATTAGTTTGGAGATTGATACAGGACTATGGGGAGAGAGCGGGGCAGTAGGATTAGTTTGAGGATTAATACAGGGCTATGGTGAGAGAGCGGGGCATTGCGATTAGTTTGGGGATTGACTCAGGACTATGGGGGAGAGCTGGGCAGTGGGATTAGTTTGGGGATTGATACAGGACTACGGGGAGAGAGCGGGGCAGTGGGATTAGTTTGAGGAGTGATACAGGACTATGGGGAGAGAGCGGGGCAGTGGGATTAGTTTGGGGATTGAGACAGTAATATGGGGAGAGAGCGGGGCAGTGGGATTAGTTTGGAGATTGATGCAGGACTATGGGGAGAGAGCGGGTCAGTGGGATTAGTTTGAGGATTGATACAGGACTATGGGGAGAGAGCCGGACAGCTGGATTAGTTTGGAGATTGATGCAGGACTATGGGGAGAGTGCGGGTCAGTGGGATTAGTTTGGGATTGATACAGGACTGTGGGGAGAGCGGGGCAGTGGGATTAGTTGGGGGATTGACACAGGACTATGGGGAGAGAGCGGGGCAGTGGGATTAGTTTGGGATTGATACAGGACTATGGGGAGAGAGCGGGGCAGTGGGATTAGTTTGGGGGTTGATACAAGGCTATGGGGAGAGAGCGGGGCAGTGGGATTAGTTTGGGGTTGATATAGGACTATGGGGAGAGAGCGGGACAGTGGGATTAGTTTGGAGATTGATACAGGACTATTGGGAGAGAGCGGGACAGTGGGATTGGTTTGGGGATTGATTCAGGACTATGGGAGAGAGCGGGTCAGTGTGATTAGTTTGGGGATTGAAACAGGACTATGGGAAGCGAGGGTGCAGTTGGATTAGTTTGGAGATTGACACAGGACAATGAGGAGAGAAGCGGGGCAGTGGGATTAGTTTGCGTATTGATACAAACTATGATGAGAGAACGGTGTAGTTGGATTAATTTGGGGATTGAAACTGGACGATGGGGAGAGAGCGGGGCAGAGGGATTAGTTTGGGGATAGATACAGGACTATGGGGATAGAGCGGGGCAGTGGGATTAGTTTGGGATTGATACAGGATATGGTGAGAGAGCGGGGCAGTGTGATTACTTTGGGGATTGATACAGGGCTATGGTGAGAGAGCGGGGCAGTGGGATTAGTTTGGGGATTGATACAGGACTACGGGGAGTGAGCGGGGCAGTGGGATTAGTTTGGGGATTGATGCAGGGGTATGGGGAGAGAGCGGGGCAGTGGGATTAGTTCGGAGATTGATACATGGCTATGGGAATAGAACGGGGCAGTGGGATTAGTTTCGGGATTGATACAGGACTATGGGGAGAGAGCGGGGCAGTGGGATTAGTTTGGAGATTGATACATTGGTATGGGGAGAGAGCGGGGCAGTGGGATTAGTTTGGGGATTGATACAGGAGTATGGGGAGAGAGCGGGGCAGTGGGATTAGTTTGGGATTGATACACGACTATGGAGAGAGAGCGGGACAGTTGGATTAGTTTGGATATTGATGCAGGACTATGGGGAGAGAGCGGGGCAGTGGGATTAGTTTGGGGATTATTACAGGGCTATCGGGAGAGAGCGGGGCAGTGGGATAAGTTTGAGGATTGATACAGGACTATGGGGAGAGAGCGGTTCAATGGGATTAGTTTGGGGATTGATTCAGGTCTATGGGGGAGAGCGGGGCAGTAGGATTAGTTTGTGGATTGATACAGGACTATGGGGAGAGAGCGGGTAAGTGGGATTAGTTTGGGGAGTGATACAGGACTATGGGGAGAGAGCGGGTCATTGGGATTTTTGGGGATTGACACAATAATATGTGCAGAGAGCGGGGCAGTGGGATTAGTTTGGAGATTGATGCAGGACTATGGGGAGAGAGCGGGTCAGTGGGATTAGTTTGAGGATTGATACAGGACTATGGGGAGAGAGCGGGACAGTTGGATTAGTTTGGACATTGAGGCAGGACTATGGGGAGAGAGCGGGTCAGTGGGATTAGTTTGGTATTGATACAGGACTGTGGGGAGAGCGGGGCAGTGGGCTAAGTTTGGGGATTGATACAGGACTATGGGGAGAGAGCGGGGCAGTGGGATTAGTTCGGGATTGATACAGGACTATGGGGAGAGAGCGGGGCAGTGGGATTAGTTTGGAGATTGATACACGACTATGGGGAGAGAGCGGGGCAGTGAGATTAGTTTGGGGATTGATACAGGACGATGGCGAGAGGGTGGGGCAGTGGGATTAGTTTGGGGATTAATACAGGTCTACGGAGAGAGAGAGGGACATTGATTAGTTTGGGGATTGAGACAGGACTATGGGTAGGGAACGATGCAGTGGGATTAGTTTGGAGATTGATACAGGTCTATGGGGAGAGAGCGGGGCAGTGTGATTAGTTTGGGGATTGTTACAGGGCTATGGGGAGAGCGAAGTGCAGTGGGATTAGTTTGGGGATTGATAAAGGACTATGGGGAGAGAGCTGGGCGGAGGGATTAGTTTGGGGATAGATACAGGACTATGGGGATAGAGCGGGGCAGTGGGATTAGTTTGGGATTGATACAGGACTATGGTGAGAGAGCGGGGCAGTGTGATTACTTTGGGGATTGATACAGGGCTATGGTGAGAGAGCGGGGCAGTGGGATTAGTTTGGGGATTGATACAGGACTACGGTGAGTGAGCGGGGCAGTGGGATTAGTTTGGAGATTGATACTGGGCTCTGGGGAGAGAGCGGGGCAGTGGGATTAGTTTGGGGATTGATACAGGGGTATGGGGAGAGAGCGAGGCCGTGGGATTAGTTTGGGGATTGACACAGGAGAATGGGGAGAGAGCGGGACAGTGGGATTAGTTTGGGGATTGATGCAGGGGTATGGGGAGAGAGCGGGGCAGTGGGATTAGTTTGGGGTTTGATATAGGACTATGGGGAGAGAGCGGGACAGTGGGATTAGTTTGGAGATTGATACAGGACTATTGGGAGAGAGCGGGACAGTGGGATTGGTTTGGGGATTGATTCAGGACTATGGGAGAGAGCGGGTCAGTGTGATTAGTTTGGGGATTGAAACAGGACTATGGGAAGCGAGTGGTGCAGTTGGATTAGTTTGGAGATTGACACAGGACTATGAGGAGAGAGCGGGGCAGTGGGATTAGTTTGCGTATTGATACAAACTATGATGAGAGAACGGTGTAGTTGGATTAATTTGGGGATTGAAACTGGACGATGGGGAGAGAGCGGGGCAGAGGGATTAGTTTGGGGATAGATACAGGACTATGGGGATAGAGCGGGGCAGTGGGATTAGTTTGGGATTGATACAGGATATGGTGAGAGAGCGGGGCAGTGTGATTACTTTGGGGATTGATACAGGGCTATGGTGAGAGAGCGGGGCAGTGGGATTAGGTTGGGGATTGATACAGGCCTACGGGGAGTGAGCGGGGCAGTGGGATTAGTTTGGGGATTGATGCAGGGGTATGGGGAGAGAGCGGGGCAGTGGGATTAGTTCGGAGATTGATACATGGCTATGGGAATAGAACGGGGCAGTGGGATTAGTTTCGGGATTGCTACAGGACTATGGGGAGAGAGCGGGGCAGTGGGATTAGTTTGGAGATTGATACATTGGTATGGGGAGAGAGCGGGGCAGTGGGATTAGTTTGGGGATTGATACAGGAGTATGGGGAGGGAGCGGGGCAGTGGGATTAGTTTGGGATTGATACACGACTATGGAGAGAGAGCGGGACAGTTGGATTAGTTTGGATATTGATGCAGGACTCTGGGGAGAGAGCGGGGCAGTGGGATTAGTTTGGGGATTAATACAGGCCTATCGGGAGAGAGCGGGGCAGTGGGATTAGTTTGAGGATTGATACAGGACTATGGGGAGAGAGCGGGACAGTTGGATTAGTTTGGACATTGAGGCAGGACTATGGGGAGAGAGCGGGTCAGTGGGATTAGTTTGGTATTGATACAGGACTGTGGGGAGAGCGGGGCAGTGGGCTAAGTTTGGGGATTGATACAGGACTATGGGGAGAGAGCGGGGCAGTGGGATTAGTTCGGGATTGATACAGGACTATGGGGAGAGAGCGGGGCAGTGGGATTAGTTTGGAGATTGATACACGACTATGGGGAGAGAGCGGGGCAGTGAGATTAGTTTGGGGATTGATACAGGACGATGGCGAGAGGGTGGGGCAGTGGGATTAGTTTGGGGATTAATACAGGTCTACGGAGAGAGAGAGGGACATTGATTAGTTTGGGGATTGAGACAGGACTATGGGTAGGGAACGATGCAGTGGGATTAGTTTGGAGATTGATACAGGTCTATGGGGAGAGAGCGGGGCAGTGTGATTAGTTTGGGGATTGTTACAGGGCTATGGGGAGAGCGAAGTGCAGTGGGATTAGTTTGGGGATTGATAAAGGACTATGGGGAGAGAGCTGGGCGGAGGGATTAGTTTGGGGATAGATACAGGACTATGGGGATAGAGCGGGGCAGTGGGATTAGTTTGGGATTGATACAGGACTATGGTGAGAGAGCGGGGCAGTGTGATTACTTTGGGGATTGATACAGGGCTATGGTGAGAGAGCGGGGCAGTGGGATTAGTTTGGGGATTGATACAGGACTACGGTGAGTGAGCGGGGCAGTGGGATTAGTTTGGAGATTGATACTGGGCTCTGGGGAGAGAGCGGGGCAGTGGGATTAGTTTGGGGATTGATACAGGGGTATGGGGAGAGAGCGAGGCCGTGGGATTAGTTTGGGGATTGACACAGGAGAATGGGGAGAGAGCGGGACAGTGGGATTAGTTTGGGGATTGATGCAGGGGTATGGGGAGAGAGCGGGGCAGTGGGATTAGTTTGGGGTTTGATATAGGACTATGGGGAGAGAGCGGGACAGTGGGATTAGTTTGGAGATTGATACAGGACTATTGGGAGAGAGCGGGACAGTGGGATTGGTTTGGGGATTGATTCAGGACTATGGGAGAGAGCGGGTCAGTGTGATTAGTTTGGGGATTGAAACAGGACTATGGGAAGCGAGTGGTGCAGTTGGATTAGTTTGGAGATTGACACAGGACTATGAGGAGAGAGCGGGGCAGTGGGATTAGTTTGCGTATTGATACAAACTATGATGAGAGAACGGTGTAGTTGGATTAATTTGGGGATTGAAACTGGACGATGGGGAGAGAGCGGGGCAGAGGGATTAGTTTGGGGATAGATACAGGACTATGGGGATAGAGCGGGGCAGTGGGATTAGTTTGGGATTGATACAGGATATGGTGAGAGAGCGGGGCAGTGTGATTACTTTGGGGATTGATACAGGGCTATGGTGAGAGAGCGGGGCAGTGGGATTAGTTTGGGGATTGATACAGGACTACGGGGAGTGAGCGGGGCAGTGGGATTAGTTTGGGGATTGATGCAGGGGTATGGGGAGAGAGCGGGGCAGTGGGATTAGTTCGGAGATTGATACATGGCTATGGGAATAGAACGGGGCAGTGGGATTAGTTTCGGGATTGCTACAGGACTATGGGGAGAGAGCGGGGCAGTGGGATTAGTTTGGAGATTGATACATTGGTATGGGGAGAGAGCGGGGCAGTGGGATTAGTTTGGGGATTGATACAGGAGTATGGGGAGGGAGCGGGGCAGTGGGATTAGTTTGGGATTGATACACGACTATGGAGAGAGAGCGGGACAGTTGGATTAGTTTGGATATTGATGCAGGACTCTGGGGAGAGAGCGGGGCAGTGGGATTAGTTTGGGGATTAATACAGGCCTATCGGGAGAGAGCGGGGCAGTGGGATTAGTTTGAGGATTGATACAGGACTATGGGGAGAGAGCGGTTCAATGGGATTAGTTTGGGGATTGATTCAGGTCTATGGGGGAGAGCGGGGCAGTAGGATTAGTTTGTGGATTGATACAGGACTATGGGGAGAGAGCGGGTAAGTGGGATTAGTTTGGGGAGTGATACAGGACTATGGGGAGAGAGCGGGTCAGTGGGATTAGTTTGGGGATTGAAACAATAATATGTGCAGAGAGCGGGGCAGTGGGATTAGTTTGGAGATTGATGCAGGACTATGGGGAGAGAGCGGGTCAGTGGGATTAGTTTGAGGATTGATACAGGACTATGGGGAGAGAGCGGGACAGTTGGATTAGTTTGGAGATTGAGGCAGGACTATGGGGAGAGAGCGGGTCAGTGGGATTAGTTTGGTATTGATACAGGACTGTGGGGAGAGCGGGGCAGTGGGATTAGTTTGGGGATTGATACAGGACTATGGGGAGAGAGCGGGGCAGTGGGATTAGTTCGGGATTGATACAGGACTATGGGGAGAGAGCGGGGCAGTGGGATTAGTTTGGAGATTGATACACGACTATGGGGAGAGAGCGGGGCAGTGGGATTAGTTTGGGGATTGATACAGGACGATGGCGAGAGGGTGGGGCAGTGGGATTAGTTTGGGGATTAATACAGGTCTACGGAGAGAGAGAGGGACATTGATTAGTTTGGGGATTGAGACAGGACTATGGGTAGGGAACGATGCAGTGGGATTAGTTTGGAGATTGATACAGGTCTATGGGGAGAGAGCGGGGCAGTGTGATTAGTTTGGGGATTGTTACAGGGCTATGGGGAGAGCGAGGTGCAGTGGGATTAGTTTGGGGATTGATAAAGGACTATGGGGAGAGAGCTGGGCGGAGGGATTAGTTTGTGATAGATACAGGACTATGGGGATAGAGCGGGGCAGTGGGATTAGTTTGGGATTGATACAGGACTATGGTGAGAGAGCGGGGCAGTGTGATTACTTTGGGGATTGATACAGGGCTATGGTGAGAGAGCGGGGCAGTGGGATTAGTTTGGGGATTGATACAGGACTACGGTGAGTGAGCGGGGCAGTGGGATTAGTTTGGAGATTGATACTGGGCTCTGGGGAGAGAGCGGGGCAGTGGGATTAGTTTGGGGATTGATACAGGGGTATGGGGAGAGAGCGAGGCCGTGGGATTAGTTTGGGGATTGACACAGGACTATGGGGAGAGAGCGGGACAGTGGGATTAGTTTGGGGATTGATGCAGGGGTATGGGGAGAGAGCGGGGCAGTGGGATTAGTTTGGAGATTGATACATGGCTATGGGAATAGAACGGGGCAGTGGGATTAGTTTCGGGATTGAGACAGGGCTATGGGGAGAGAGCGGGGCAGTGGGATTAGTTTGGAGATTGATACATTGGTATGGGGAGAGAGCGGAACAGTGGGATTAGTTTGGGGATTGATACAGGACTATGTGGAGAGAGCGGGGCAGTCGGATTAGTTTGGACATTGAGGCAGGACTATGGGGAGAGAGCGGGTCAGTGGGATTAGTTTGGTATTGATACAGGACTGTGGGGAGAGCGGGGCAGTGGGATTAGTTTGGGGATTAATACAGGACTATGGGGAGAGAGCGGGGCAGTGGGATTAGTTTGAGGATTGATACAGGACTATGGGGAGAGAGCGGGACAGTTGGATTAGTTTGGACATTGAGGCAGGACTATGGGGAGAGAGCGGGTCAGTGGGATTAGTTTGGTATTGATACAGGACTGTGGGGAGAGCGGGGCAGTGGGCTAAGTTTGGGGATTGATACAGGACTATGGGGAGAGAGCGGGGCAGTGGGATTAGTTCGGGATTGATACAGGACTATGGGGAGAGAGCGGGGCAGTGGGATTAGTTTGGAGATTGATACACGACTATGGGGAGAGAGCGGGGCAGTGAGATTAGTTTGGGGATTGATACAGGACGATGGCGAGAGGGTGGGGCAGTGGGATTAGTTTGGGGATTAATACAGGTCTACGGAGAGAGAGAGGGACATTGATTAGTTTGGGGATTGAGACAGGACTATGGGTAGGGAACGATGCAGTGGGATTAGTTTGGAGATTGATACAGGTCTATGGGGAGAGAGCGGGGCAGTGTGATTAGTTTGGGGATTGTTACAGGGCTATGGGGAGAGCGAAGTGCAGTGGGATTAGTTTGGGGATTGATAAAGGACTATGGGGAGAGAGCTGGGCGGAGGGATTAGTTTGGGGATAGATACAGGACTATGGGGATAGAGCGGGGCAGTGGGATTAGTTTGGGATTGATACAGGACTATGGTGAGAGAGCGGGGCAGTGTGATTACTTTGGGGATTGATACAGGGCTATGGTGAGAGAGCGGGGCAGTGGGATTAGTTTGGGGATTGATACAGGACTACGGTGAGTGAGCGGGGCAGTGGGATTAGTTTGGAGATTGATACTGGGCTCTGGGGAGAGAGCGGGGCAGTGGGATTAGTTTGGGGATTGATACAGGGGTATGGGGAGAGAGCGAGGCCGTGGGATTAGTTTGGGGATTGACACAGGAGAATGGGGAGAGAGCGGGACAGTGGGATTAGTTTGGGGATTGATGCAGGGGTATGGGGAGAGAGCGGGGCAGTGGGATTAGTTTGGGGTTTGATATAGGACTATGGGGAGAGAGCGGGACAGTGGGATTAGTTTGGAGATTGATACAGGACTATTGGGAGAGAGCGGGACAGTGGGATTGGTTTGGGGATTGATTCAGGACTATGGGAGAGAGCGGGTCAGTGTGATTAGTTTGGGGATTGAAACAGGACTATGGGAAGCGAGTGGTGCAGTTGGATTAGTTTGGAGATTGACACAGGACTATGAGGAGAGAGCGGGGCAGTGGGATTAGTTTGCGTATTGATACAAACTATGATGAGAGAACGGTGTAGTTGGATTAATTTGGGGATTGAAACTGGACGATGGGGAGAGAGCGGGGCAGAGGGATTAGTTTGGGGATAGATACAGGACTATGGGGATAGAGCGGGGCAGTGGGATTAGTTTGGGATTGATACAGGATATGGTGAGAGAGCGGGGCAGTGTGATTACTTTGGGGATTGATACAGGGCTATGGTGAGAGAGCGGGGCAGTGGGATTAGTTTGGGGATTGATACAGGACTACGGGGAGTGAGCGGGGCAGTGGGATTAGTTTGGGGATTGATGCAGGGGTATGGGGAGAGAGCGGGGCAGTGGGATTAGTTCGGAGATTGATACATGGCTATGGGAATAGAACGGGGCAGTGGGATTAGTTTCGGGATTGCTACAGGACTATGGGGAGAGAGCGGGGCAGTGGGATTAGTTTGGAGATTGATACATTGGTATGGGGAGAGAGCGGGGCAGTGGGATTAGTTTGGGGATTGATACAGGAGTATGGGGAGGGAGCGGGGCAGTGGGATTAGTTTGGGATTGATACACGACTATGGAGAGAGAGCGGGACAGTTGGATTAGTTTGGATATTGATGCAGGACTCTGGGGAGAGAGCGGGGCAGTGGGATTAGTTTGGGGATTAATACAGGCCTATCGGGAGAGAGCGGGGCAGTGGGATTAGTTTGAGGATTGATACAGGACTATGGGGAGAGAGCGGTTCAATGGGATTAGTTTGGGGATTGATTCAGGTCTATGGGGGAGAGCGGGGCAGTAGGATTAGTTTGTGGATTGATACAGGACTATGGGGAGAGAGCGGGTAAGTGGGATTAGTTTGGGGAGTGATACAGGACTATGGGGAGAGAGCGGGTCAGTGGGATTAGTTTGGGGATTGAAACAATAATATGTGCAGAGAGCGGGGCAGTGGGATTAGTTTGGAGATTGATGCAGGACTATGGGGAGAGAGCGGGTCAGTGGGATTAGTTTGAGGATTGATACAGGACTATGGGGAGAGAGCGGGACAGTTGGATTAGTTTGGAGATTGAGGCAGGACTATGGGGAGAGAGCGGGTCAGTGGGATTAGTTTGGTATTGATACAGGACTGTGGGGAGAGCGGGGCAGTGGGATTAGTTTGGGGATTGATACAGGACTATGGGGAGAGAGCGGGGCAGTGGGATTAGTTCGGGATTGATACAGGACTATGGGGAGAGAGCGGGGCAGTGGGATTAGTTTGGAGATTGATACACGACTATGGGGAGAGAGCGGGGCAGTGGGATTAGTTTGGGGATTGATACAGGACGATGGCGAGAGGGTGGGGCAGTGGGATTAGTTTGGGGATTAATACAGGTCTACGGAGAGAGAGAGGGACATTGATTAGTTTGGGGATTGAGACAGGACTATGGGTAGGGAACGATGCAGTGGGATTAGTTTGGAGATTGATACAGGTCTATGGGGAGAGCGAGGTGCAGTGGGATTAGTTTGGGGATTGATAAAGGACTATGGGGAGAGAGCTGGGCGGAGGGATTAGTTTGTGATAGATACAGGACTATGGGGATAGAGCGGGGCAGTGGGATTAGTTTGGGATTGATACAGGACTATGGTGAGAGAGCGGGGCAGTGTGATTACTTTGGGGATTGATACAGGGCTATGGTGAGAGAGCGGGGCAGTGGGATTAGTTTGGGGATTGATACAGGACTACGGTGAGTGAGCGGGGCAGTGGGATTAGTTTGGAGATTGATACTGGGCTCTGGGGAGAGAGCGGGGCAGTGGGATTAGTTTGGGGATTGATACAGGGGTATGGGGAGAGAGCGAGGCCGTGGGATTAGTTTGGGGATTGACACAGGACTATGGGGAGAGAGCGGGACAGTGGGATTAGTTTGGGGATTGATGCAGGGGTATGGGGAGAGAGCGGGGCAGTGGGATTAGTTTGGAGATTGATACATGGCTATGGGAATAGAACGGGGCAGTGGGATTAGTTTCGGGATTGAGACAGGGCTATGGGGAGAGAGCGGGGCAGTGGGATTAGTTTGGAGATTGATACATTGGTATGGGGAGAGAGCGGAGCAGTGGGATTAGTTTGGGGATTGATACAGGACTATGTGGAGAGAGCGGGGCAGTGGGATTAGTTTGGGGATTGATGCAGGTCTATGGGGAGATAGCGGGGAAGTGGGATTAGTTTGGGGATTGATACAGGACTATGGGGAGAGATCGGGGCAGTGGGATTAGTTTGGGGATTGATACAGGACTATCGGGAGAGAGCGGGGCAGTGGAATGAGTTTGGAGATTGATACAGGACTATGGGGAGAGAGCAGGTCAGTGGGAATAGTTTGGGATTGATACAGGACGATGGGGAGAGAGCGGTGCAGTGGGATTAGTTTGGGGATTGATACATGACAATGAGGAGAGAGCGGGGCAGTGAGATTAGTTTGGAGATTGATACAGGACGAGGGGTGAGAGCGGGGCAGTGGGATTAGTTTGGGGATTGATAGAGGACTATGGGGAGAGGGCGGGGCAGTGGGATTAGATTGCAGATTGATACAGGACTATGGGGAGAGAGCGGGGCAGTGGGATTAGTTTGGGGATTGATACAGTACTATGGGGAGAAAGCGGGGCAGTGGGATTAGTTTGGGGATTGATACTGGACTATGGGGAGAGAGCGGGGCAGTGGGATTAGTTTGGGGATTGATACAGGACTATGCGGAAAGAGTGGGGCAGTGGGATTAGTTTGGGGATTGATACAGGCATATGGGGAGAGAGCGGGGCAGTCGGATTAGTTTGGGGATTGATACAGGACTTTGGGGTGAGAGCGGGGCAGTGGGATTAGTTTGGGGATTGATATAGGACTATGGGGAGAGAGCGGGGCAGTGGGATGAGTTTGGGGATTGATCCAGGGCTTTGGGGAGAGAGCAGGGCAGTGGGATTAGTTTGGAATTGATACAGGACTATGGGGAGAGAGCGCGGCAGTGTGATTTGTTTGGGATTGATACATGACTGTGGGGAGAGAGCGGGGCAGTGGGATTAGTTTGGGGATTGATACAGGACTATGGGTAGAGATCGAGGCAGTGGGATTAGTTTGGGGATTGATGCAGCACGATGGGGAGAGAGCGGGGCAGTGGGATTTGTTTGGGGATTGATACAGGGCTATGTCGAGAGAGCGGGGCAGTGGGATTAGTTTGGAGATTGATACAGGTCTATGGGGAGAGAGCGGGGCAGTGGGATTAGTTTGGGTATTTAGACAGGACTATGGGGAGAGAGCGGGGCAGAGGGATTAGTTTGGGGCTTGATACAGGACTACGGGGAAAGAGCGGGCCAGTGGGATTAGTTTGCGGATTGATACAGGACTATGGGGAGAGAGCGTGGCAGAGGGATTAGTTTGGGGATTGATACAGGACTATGGGGAGAGAGCGGGGCAGTGGGATTAGTTTGGGGATTGATACAGGGGTATGGGGAGAGAGGGGGCAGAGGGATTAGTTTGGGGATTGAAACAGGACTATGCGGAGAGAACGGGGCAGTGGGATTAGTTTGGGGATTGATACAGGGCTATGTCGAGAGAGTGGGGCAGTGGGATTAGTTTGGGGAGTGATACAGGACTATGGGGAGTGAGCGGGGCAGTGGGATTAGTTTGGGGTTTGATACAGTAATATGGGGAGAGAGCGGGGCAGTGGGATTAGTTTGGAGATTGATACAGGACTATGGGGAGAGAGTGGGGAAGTGAGATTAGTTTGGGGATTGATACAGGACGATGGCGAGAGAGTGGGGCAGTGGGATTAGTTTGGGGATTAAATCAGGTCTACGGAGAGAGAGAGGGACAGTGGGATTAGTTTGGGGATTGATACAGGACTATGGGTAGGGAACGATGCAGTGGGATTAGTTTGGAGATTGATACAGGTCTATGGGGAGAGAGCGGGGCAGTGGGATTAGTTTGGGGATTGTTGCAGCGCTATGGGGAGAGCGCAGTGCAGTGGGATTAGTTTGGGGATTGATACAGGACTATGGGGAGAGAACCGGGCAGTGGGATTAGTTTGGGATTGATACATGACTGTGGGGAGAGCGGGGCAGTGGTATTAGTTTGGGATTGATACAACACTGTGGGGACAGCGGGGCAGTGGGATTATTTTGGGGTTTGATACAGGACTATGGGGAGAGAGCGGGGCAGTGGGATTAGTTTGGGATTGATACACGATTATGGAGAGAGAGCGGGACAGTTGGATTAGTTTGGATATTGATGCAGGACTATGGGGAGAGAGCGGGGCAGTGGGATGAGTTTGGGGATTAATACAGGGCTCTGGGTAGAGAGCGGGGCAGTGGGATTAGTTTGGGGATTGATTCAGGTCTATGGGGGATAGCGGGGCAGTAGGATTAGTTTGTGGATTGATACAGGACTATGGGGAGAGAGCGGGTAAGTGGGATTAGTTTGGGGAGTGATACAGGACTATGGGGAGAGAGCGGGGCAGTGGGATAAGTTTGGGGATTGACACAATAATATGTTCAGAGAGCGGGGCAGTGGGATTAGTTTGGAGATTGATGCAGGACTATGGGGAGAGAGCGGGTCAGTGGGATTAGTTCGGGATTGATACATGACTATGGGGAGAGAGCGGGGCAGTGGGATTATTTTGGGGTTTGATACAGGACTATGGGGAGAGAGCGGGGCAATGGGATTAGTTTGGGGATTGTTTCAGGTCTATGGGGGAGAGCGGGACAGTTGGATTAGTTTGGAGATTGAGGCAGGACTATGGGGAGAGAGCGGGTCAGTGGGATTAGTTTGGAATTGATATAGGACTGTGGGGAGAGCGGGGCAGAGGGATTAGTTTGGGGATTGATACAGGACTATGGGGAGAGAGCGGGGCAGTGGGATTAGTTCGGCATTGATACAGGACTATGGGGAGAGAGCGGGACAGTGGGATTAGTTTGGGGGTTGATACAGGACTATGGGGAGAAAGCGGGGCAGTGGGATTAGTTTTGGGATTGATATACGACTATGGGGAGAGAGCGGCACAGTGGGATTAGTTTGGGGATTGATACAGGACTATGGGGAGAGAGCGGGACAGTGGTATTAGTTTGGGGATTGATACAGGACTATGGGGAGAGAGCGGGGCAGTGGGATTAGTTTGGGGATTGATACAGGACTATGGGTAGGGAACGATGCAGTGGGTTTAGTTTGGAGTTGATACAGGTCTATGGGGAGAGAGCGGGGCAGTGTGATTAGTTTGGGGATTGTTACAGGACTATGGGGAGAGAGCGGGTCAGTGGTATTAGTTTGGGGATTGATACAGGACTATGGGGAGAGAGCGGGGAAGTGGGATTAGTTTGGAGATTGATACAGGACTATGGGGAGAGAGCGGTGCAGTGAGATTAGTTTGGGGATTGATACAGGACTATGAGGAGAGAGCGGGGCAGTGGGATTAGTTTGGAGATTGATACAGGGCTAGGGGACAGAGCGGGGCAGTGGGATTAGTTTGTGGATTGATACAGGACTATGGGGAGAGAGCGGGTAAGTGGGATTAGTTTGGGGAGTGATACAGGACTATGGGGAGAGAGCGGGGCAGTGGGATAAGTTTGGGGATTGACACAATAATATGTGCAGAGAGCGGGGCAGTGGGATTAGTTTGGAGATTCATGCAGGACTATGGGGAGAGAGCGGGTCAGTGGGATTAGTTCGGGATTGATACATGACTATGGGGAGAGAGCGGGGCAGTGGGATTATTTTGGGGTTTGATACAGGACTATGGGGAGAGAGCGGGGCAGTGGGATTAGTTTGGGGATTGTTTCAGGTCTATGGGGGAGAGCGGGACAGTTGGATTAGTTTGGAGATTGAGGCAGGACTATGGGGAGAGAGCGGGTCAGTGGGATTAGTTTGGAATTGATATAGGACTGTGGGGAGAGCGGGGCAGAGGGATTAGTTTGGGGATTGATACAGGACTATGGGGAGAGAGCGGGGCAGTGGGATTAGTTCGGCATTGATACAGGACTATGGGGAGAGAGCGGGACAGTGGGATTAGTTTGGGGGTTGATACAGGACTATGGGGAGAAAGCGGGGCAGTGGGATTAGTTTTGGGATTGATATACGACTATGGGGAGAGAGCGGCACAGTGGGATTAGTTTGGGGATTGATACAGGACTATGGGGAGAGAGCGGGTCAGTGGTATTAGTTTGGGGATTGATACAGGACTATGGGGAGAGAGCGGGGCAGTGGGATTAGTTTGGGGATTGATACAGGACTATGGGTAGGGAACGATGCAGTGGGTTTAGTTTGGAGTTGATACAGGTCTATGGGGAGAGAGCGGGGCAGTGTGATTAGTTTGGGGATTGCTACAGGACTATGGGGAGAGAGCGGGTCAGTGGTATTAGTTTGGGGATTGATACAGGACTATGGGGAGAGAGCGGGGAAGTGGGATTAGTTTGGAGATTGATACAGGACTATGGGGAGAGAGCGGTGCAGTGAGATTAGTTTGGGGATTGATACAGGACTATGAGGAGAGAGCGGGGCAGTGGGATTAGTTTGGAGATTGATACAGGGCTAGGGGACAGAGCGGGGCAGTGGGATTAGTTTGGAGATTGATACAGGACTATGGGGAGAGAGCGGGGCAGAGGGATTAGTTTGGGGCTTGATACAGGACTATGGGATGAGAGCGGGGCAGTGGGATTAGTTTGGGGTTTGATACAGGACTATGGTTAGAGAGCGGGGCAGAGGGATTAGTTTGGGGATTGATACAAGACGATGGGGAGAGAGCGGGGCAGTGGGATTAGTTTGGGGATTGATACAGGACTATGGGGAGAGAGCGGGGAAGTGGGATTAGTTTGGAGATTGATACAGGACTATGGGTAGGGAACGATGCAGTGGGATTAGTTTTGGGATTGATATACGACTATGGGGAGAGAGCGGCACAGTGGGATTAGTTTGAGGATTGATACAGGACTATGGGGAGAGAGCGGGTCAGTGGTATTAGTTTGGGGATTGATACAGGACTATGGGGAGAGAGCGGGGAAGTGGGATTAGTTTGGAGATTGATACAGGACTATGGGGAGAGAGCGGTGCAGTGAGATTAGTTTGGGGATTGATACAGGACTATGAGGAGAGAGCGGGGCAGTGGGATTAGTTTGGAGATTGATACAGGGCTAGGGGACAGAGCGGGGCAGTGGGATTAGTTTAGAGATTGATACAGCACTACGGGGAGAGAGCGGGGCAGTGGGATTAGTTTGTGGATTGCTAGAGGACTATGGGGAGAGGGCGGGGCAGTGGGATTAGTTTGGAGATTGATACAGGACTATGGGGAGAGAGCGGGGCAGTAGGATTAGTTTGGGGATTGATACAATACTATGGGGAGAGAGCGGGGCAGTGGGATTAGTTTGGGGATTGTTACTGGACTATGGGGAGAGAGCGGGGCAGTGGGATGAGTTTGGGGATTGATACAGGACTATGGGGAGAGAGTGGGACAGTGGGATTAGTTTGGGGATTGATACAGGCATATGGGGAGAGAGCGGGGCAGTGGGATTAGTTTGGGGATTGATACAGGAATATGAGGAGAGAGCGGGGCAGTGGGATTAGTTTGGGGATTCATATAGGTCTATGTGGAGAGAGCGGGTCAGTGGGATTAGTTTGGGGATTGATCCAGGGCTATGGGGAGAGAGCCGGGATGTGGGATTAGTTTGGAATTGATACAGGACTATGGGGAGAGAGCGGCGCAGTAGGATTAGTTTGGGATTGATACAGGACTGTGGGGAGAGAGCGGGGCAGTGGGATTAGTTTGGAGATTGATACATGGCGATGGGGAGAGAGTGGGGCAGTGGGATTAGTTTGAAGTTTGATACAGGGCGAGGGGGAGAGAGTTTGGGCTGTGGGATTAGTTTGGAGATTGATACAGGTCTTTGGGGAGAGAGCGGGGCAGTGGGATTAGTTTGGGGATTGATAAAGGACTATGGTGAGAGAGTGGGTCAGTGGGATTAGTTTAGGTATTGATACAGGACTTTGGGGATGGAGCGGGGCAGTGGGATTAGTTTGGGGATTGAAACTGGGCTATGGATAGAGAGAGGGCCAGTGGGATTAATTTGGAGATTGATACAGGACTATGGGAAGAGAGCAGTGCAGTGGGATTAGTTAATAGATTGATACAGGACTATGGTGAGTGAGCGGGGCTGTGGGATTAGTTTGGGGTTTCGTACAGGGCTGTGGGGAGAAAGCGGGGCAGTGTGATTAGTTTGGGGATTGATACAGTAACGGAGACAGAATAGGACAGTTGGATTAGTTTGTGGATTGATACAGGACTATTGGTAGAGAGTGGGGCAGTGGGATTAGTTTGGGGAGTGATACAGGACTGTGGGGAGAGAGCGGGGCAGTGGGATTAGTTTGGTGATTGAAACAGGACTATGGGGAGAGAGCGGGGCAGTGGGATTAGTTTGGAGATTGATACAGGACTATGGGGGAGAGCTGGGCAGTGGGATTAGTTTGGTGATTGATACAGGACTATGGGGAGAGAGCGGGGCAGTGGGATTAGTTTGGGGATTGATACAGGACTATGGGGGAGAGCGGGGCAGTGGGATTAGTTTGGGGATTGATACAATGTTATGGCGAGAGAGTGGGGCAGTGGGATAAGTTTGGGGATTGTTTCAGGACTATGCGGGTGAGCGGAGCAGTGGGATTAGTTTGGGGATTGATACACGACTATGGGGAGAGAGCGGGGCAGTCGGATTAGTTTGGGGATTGATACAATGTTATGGCGAGAGAGTGGGGCATTGGGATAAGTTTGGGGAGTGATACAGGACTATGGGGAGAGAGCGGGGCAGTGGGATTAGTTTGGGGATTGATACAGGACTATGGGGAGAGAGCGGGGCAGAGGGATTAGTTTGGGGATTGATACAGGACTATGGGGAGAGAGCGGGGCAGTGTGATTAGTTTGGGGATTGATACAGGGGTATGGGGAGAGATCGGGGCAGTGGTATTAGTTTGGAAATTTATACATGGCTATGGGGAGAGAGCGGGGCAGTGGGATTAGTTTGGGGATTAATACAGGACTATGGGGAGAGAGCGGGGCAGTGGGATTAGTTTGGTGATTGAAACAGGACTATGGGGGAGAGGGGGGCAGTGGGATTAGTTTGGTGATTGATACAGGACTATGGGGAGAGAGCGCGGCAGTGGGATTAGTTTGGGGATTGATACAGGACTATGGGGGAGAGCGGGGCAGTGGGATTAGTTTGGGGATTGATACAATGTTATGGCGAGAGAGTGGGGCAGTGGGATAAGTTTTGGGATTGTTTCAGGACTATGGGGGTGAGCGGAGCAGTGGGATTGGTTTGGGGATTGATACAGGACTATGTGGAGAGAGCGAAGCCGTGGGATTAGTTTGTGGGTTGATACAGGGCTATGGGGAGAGAGCGGGGCAATGGGATTAGTTTGGGGATTGATACAGGGCTATGGGGAGAGAGCGGGGCAGTGGGATTAGTTTGGAGATTGATTCAGGGCTATGGGGAGAGAGCGGAGCAGTGGGATTAGTGTGGGGATTGATACATGACTATGGTGAGAGAGCGGGGCAGTTTGATTAGTTTGGGTATTGATACAGGACTATGGGGAGAGAGCGGGGCAGTGGGATTAGTTTGGGGATTGAAACTGGGCCATGGGGAGAAAGAGGGCCAGTGGGATTAATTTGGAGATTGATACAGGACTATGGGAAGAGAGCAGCGCAGTGGGATTAGTTAATAGATTGATACAGGACTATGGGGAGAGAGCGGGGCTGTGGGATTAGTTTGGGGATTCGTACAGGGCTATGGGGAGAAAGCGGGGCAGTGTGATTAGTTTGGGGATTGATACAGTGCTACGGAGAGAGAGCGGGACAGTTGGCTGAGTTTGTGGATTGATACAGGACTATTCGTAGAGAGCGGGGAAGTGGGATTAGTTTGGGGAGTGATACAGGACTATGGGGAGAGAGCGGGGCAGTGGGATTAGTTTGATGATTGAAACAGTAATATGGGAAGGGAGCGGGGCAGTGGGATTAGTTTGGAGATTGATACAGGACAGTGGGGAGAGAGCGGGGCAGTGGGATTAGTTTGGGGATTGATACAGGACTGTGGGGAGAGAGCGGGGCAGTGGGATTAGTTTGGGGATTGATACAATGTTATGGCGAGAGAGTGGGGAATTGGGATAAGTTTGGGGAGTGATACAGGACTATGGGGAGAGAGCGGGGCAGTGGGATTAGTTTGGGGTTTGATACAGTAATATGGGGTGAGAGCGGGGCAGTGGGATTAGTTTGGACATTGATACAGGACTGTGGGGAGAGAGCGGGGCAGTGGGATTAGTTTGGGGATTGATACAGGACTATGGCGAGAGAGTGGGGCAGTGGAATTAGTTTGGGGTTTGATACAGTAATATGGGGTGAGAGCGGGGCAGTGGGATTAGTTTGGAGATTGCTACAGTACTGTGGGGAGAGAGCGGGGCAGTGGGATTAGTTTGGGGTTTGATACAGTAATATGGGGTGAGAGCGGGGCAGTGGGATTAGTTTGGAGATTGATACAGGACTGTGGGGAGAGAGCGGGGCAGTGGGATTAGTTTGGGGATTGATACAGAACTATGGCGAGAGAGTGGGGCAGTGGGATTAGTTTGGGGATTAATACAGGGCTACGGAGAGAGAGAGGGACCGTGGGATTAGTTTGGGGATTGATACAGGACTATGGGTAGGAAACAATGCAGTGGTATTAGTTTGGGGATTGATACAGGACTATGGGGAGAGAGTGCGGCAGTGGGATTAGTTTGGAGATTGATACAGGGCTATGGGGAGAGAGCGGGGCAGTGGGATTAGTTTGGGGATTGATACAATGTTATGGCGAGAGAGTGGGGCAGTGGCATAAGTTTGGGGATTGTTTCAGGACAATGGGGGTGAGCGGAGCAGTGGGATTAGTTTGGGGATTGATACAGGACTATGGGGAGAGAGCGGGGCAGTGGGATTAGTTTGTGGATTGATACAGGGCTATGGGGAGAGAGCGGGGCAGTGGGATTAGTTTGGAGATTGATCCAGGGCTATGGGGAGAGTGCGGGGCAGTGGGATTAGTTTGGAGATTGATTCAGGGCTATCGGGAGAGAGCGGAGCAGTGGGATTAGTGTGGGGATTGATACAGGACTATGGTGAGAGAGCGGGGCAGTGGGATTAGTTTGGGTATTGATACTGGACTATGGGGAGAGAGCGGGGCAGTGGGATTAGTTTGGGGATTGAAACTGGGCCATGGGGAGAGAGAGGGCCAGTGGGATTAATTTGGAGATTGATACAGGACTATGGGAAGAGAGCAGCGCAGTGGGATTAGTTAATAGATTGATACAGGACTATGGGGAGAGAGCGGGGCTGTGGGATTAGTTTGGGGATTCGTACAGGGCTATGGGGAGAAAGCGGGGCAGTGTGATTAGTTTGGGGATTGATACAGTGCTACGGAGAGAGAGCGGGACAGTTGGCTGAGTTTGTGGATTGATACAGGACTATTGGTAGAGAGCGGGGCAGTGGGATTAGGTTGGGGAGTGATACAGGACTATGGGGAGAGAGCGGGGCAGTGGGATTAGTTTGATGATTGAAACAGTAATATGGGAAGGGAGCGGGGCAGTGGGATTAGTTTGGAGATTGATACAGGACAGTGGGGAGAGAGCGGGGCAGTGGGATTAGTTTGGGGATTGATACAGGACTATGGGGAGAGAGCGGGGCAGTGGGATTAGTTTGGAGATTGATACAGGACTGTGGGGAGAGAGCGGGGCAGTGGGATTAGTTTGGGGATTGATACAGTAACGGAGACAGAATAGGACAGTTGGATTAGTTTGTGGATTGATACAGGACTATTGGTAGAGAGTGGGGCAGTGGGATTAGTTTGGGGAGTGATACAGGACTGTGGGGAGAGAGCGGGGCAGTGGGATTAGTTTGGTGATTGAAACAGGACTATGGGGAGAGAGCGGGGCAGTGGGATTAGTTTGGAGATTGATACAGGACTATGGGGGAGAGCTGGGCAGTGGGATTAGTTTGGTGATTGATACAGGACTATGGGGAGAGAGCGGGGCAGTGGGATTAGTTTGGGGATTGATACAGGACTATGGGGGAGAGCGGGGCAGTGGGATTAGTTTGGGGATTGATACAATGTTATGGCGAGAGAGTGGGGCAGTGGGATAAGTTTGGGGATTGTTTCAGGACTATGCGGGTGAGCGGAGCAGTGGGATTAGTTTGGGGATTGATACACGACTATGGGGAGAGAGCGGGGCAGTCGGATTAGTTTGGGGATTGATACAATGTTATGGCGAGAGAGTGGGGCATTGGGATAAGTTTGGGGAGTGATACAGGACTATGGGGAGAGAGCGGGGCAGTGGGATTAGTTTGGGGATTGATACAGGACTATGGGGAGAGAGCGGGGCAGAGGGATTAGTTTGGGGATTGATACAGGACTATGGGGAGAGAGCGGGGCAGTGTGATTAGTTTGGGGATTGATACAGGGGTATGGGGAGAGATCGGGGCAGTGGTATTAGTTTGGAAATTTATACATGGCTATGGGGAGAGAGCGGGGCAGTGGGATTAGTTTGGGGATTAATACAGGACTATGGGGAGAGAGCGGGGCAGTGGGATTAGTTTGGAGATTGATTCAGGGCTATGGGGAGAGAGCGGGGCAGTGGGATTAGTTTGGGGATTGATACAGGACTATGGGGATAGAGCGGGGCAGTGGGATTAGTTTGGGGATTGAAACTGGGCTATGGATAGAGAGAGGGCCAGTGGGATTAATTTGGAGATTGATACAGGACTATGGGAAGAGAGCACTGCAGTGGGATTAGTTAATAGATTGATACAAACTATGGTGAGAGAGCGGGGCTGTGGGATTAGTTTGGGGATTCGTACAGGGCTATGGGGAGAAAGCGGGGCAGTGGGATTAGTTTGGGGATTGATACAGTGCTACGGAGAGAGAGCGGGACAGTTGGATTAGTTTGTGGATTGATACAGGACTATTGGTAGAGAGTGGGGCAGTGGGATTAGTTTGGGGAGTGATACAGGACTATGGGGAGAGAGCGGGGCAGTGGGATTAGTTTGGTGATTGAAACAGGACTATGGGGGAGAGGGGGGCAGTGGGATTAGTTTGGTGATTGATACAGGACTATGGGGAGAGAGCGCGGCAGTGGGATTAGTTTGGGGATTGATACAGGACTATGGGGGAGAGCGGGGCAGTGGGATTAGTTTGGGGATTGATACAATGTTATGGCGAGAGAGTGGGGCAGTGGGATAAGTTTTGGGATTGTTTCAGGACTATGGGGGTGAGCGGAGCAGTGGGATTGGTTTGGGGATTGATACAGGACTATGTGGAGAGAGCGAAGCCGTGGGATTAGTTTGTGGGTTGATACAGGGCTATGGGGAGAGAGCGGGGCAATGGGATTAGTTTGGGGATTGATACAGGGCTATGGGGAGAGAGCGGGGCAGTGGGATTAGTTTGGAGATTGATTCAGGGCTATGGGGAGAGAGCGGAGCAGTGGGATTAGTGTGGGGATTGATACATGACTATGGTGAGAGAGCGGGGCAGTTTGATTAGTTTGGGTATTGATACAGGACTATGGGGAGAGAGCGGGGCAGTGGGATTAGTTTGGGGATTGAAACTGGGCCATGGGGAGAAAGAGGGCCAGTGGGATTAATTTGGAGATTGATACAGGACTATGGGAAGAGAGCAGCGCAGTGGGATTAGTTAATAGATTGATACAGGACTATGGGGAGAGAGCGGGGCTGTGGGATTAGTTTGGGGATTCGTACAGGGCTATGGGGAGAAAGCGGGGCAGTGTGATTAGTTTGGGGATTGATACAGTGCTACGGAGAGAGAGCGGGACAGTTGGCTGAGTTTGTGGATTGATACAGGACTATTCGTAGAGAGCGGGGAAGTGGGATTAGTTTGGGGAGTGATACAGGACTATGGGGAGAGAGCGGGGCAGTGGGATTAGTTTGATGATTGAAACAGTAATATGGGAAGGGAGCGGGGCAGTGGGATTAGTTTGGAGATTGATACAGGACAGTGGGGAGAGAGCGGGGCAGTGGGATTAGTTTGGGGATTGATACAGGACTGTGGGGAGAGAGCGGGGCAGTGGGATTAGTTTGGGGATTGATACAATGTTATGGCGAGAGAGTGGGGAATTGGGATAAGTTTGGGGAGTGATACAGGACTATGGGGAGAGAGCGGGGCAGTGGGATTAGTTTGGGGTTTGATACAGTAATATGGGGTGAGAGCGGGGCAGTGGGATTAGTTTGGACATTGATACAGGACTGTGGGGAGAGAGCGGGGCAGTGGGATTAGTTTGGGGATTGATACAGGACTATGGCGAGAGAGTGGGGCAGTGGGATTAGTTTCGGGTTTGATACAGTAATATGGGGTGAGAGCGGGGCAGTGGGATTAGTTTGGAGATTGCTACAGTACTGTGGGGAGAGAGCGGGGCAGTGGGATTAGTTTGGGGTTTGATACAGTAATATGGGGTGAGAGCGGGGCAGTGGGATTAGTTTGGAGATTGATACAGGACTGTGGGGAGAGAGCGGGGCAGTGGGATTAGTTTGGGGATTGATACAGAACTATGGCGAGAGAGTGGGGCAGTGGGATTAGTTTGGGGATTAATACAGGGCTACGGAGAGAGAGAGGGACCGTGGGATTAGTTTGGGGATTGATACAGGACTATGGGTAGGAAACGATGCAGTGGTATTAGTTTGGGGATTGATACAGGACTATGGGGAGAGAGTGCGGCAGTGGGATTAGTTTGGAGATTGATACAGGGCTATGGGGAGAGAGCGGGGCAGTGGGATTAGTTTGGGGATTGATACAATGTTATGGCGAGAGAGTGGGGCAGTGGCATAAGTTTGGGGATTGTTTCAGGACAATGGGGGTGAGCGGAGCAGTGGGATTAGTTTGGGGATTGATACAGGACTATGGGGAGAGAGCGGGGCAGTGGGATTAGTTTGTGGATTGATACAGGGCTATGGGGAGAGAGCGGGGCAGTGGGATTAGTTTGGAGATTGATCCAGGGCTATGGGGAGAGTGCGGGGCAGTGGGATTAGTTTGGAGATTGATTCAGGGCTATCGGGAGAGAGCGGAGCAGTGGGATTAGTGTGGGGATTGATACAGGACTATGGTGAGAGAGCGGGGCAGTGGGATTAGTTTGGGTATTGATACTGGACTATGGGGAGAGAGCGGGGCAGTGGGATTAGTTTGGGGATTGAAACTGGGCCATGGGGAGAGAGAGGGCCAGTGGGATTAATTTGGAGATTGATACAGGACTATGGGAAGAGAGCAGCGCAGTGGGATTAGTTAATAGATTGATACAGGACTATGGGGAGAGAGCGGGGCTGTGGGATTAGTTTGGGGATTCGTACAGGGCTATGGGGAGAAAGCGGGGCAGTGTGATTAGTTTGGGGATTGATACAGTGCTACGGAGAGAGAGCGGGACAGTTGGCTGAGTTTGTGGATTGATACAGGACTATTGGTAGAGAGCGGGGCAGTGGGATTAGGTTGGGGAGTGATACAGGACTATGGGGAGAGAGCGGGGCAGTGGGATTAGTTTGATGATTGAAACAGTAATATGGGAAGGGAGCGGGGCAGTGGGATTAGTTTGGAGATTGATACAGGACAGTGGGGAGAGAGCGGGGCAGTGGGATTAGTTTGGGGATTGATACAGGACTATGGGGAGAGAGCGGGGCAGTGGGATTAGTTTGGAGATTGATACAGGACTGTGGGGAGAGAGCGGGGCAGTGGGATTAGTTTGGGGATTGATACAGGACTATGGCGAGAGAGTGGGGCAGTGGGATTAGTTTGGGGATTAATACAGGGCTACGGAGAGAGAGAGGGACCGTGGGATTAGTTTGGGGATTGATACAGGACTATGGGTAGGAAACGATGCAGTGGTATTAGTTTGGGGATTGATACAGGACTATGGGGAGAGAGTGCTGCAGTGGGATTAGTTTGGAGATTGATACAGGGCTATGGGGAGAGAGCGGGGCAGTGGGATTAGTTTGGGGATTGATACAATGTTATGGCGAGAGAGTGGGGCAGTGGCATAAGTTTGGGGATTGTTTCAGGACAATGGGGGTGAGCGGAGCAGTGGGATTAGTTTGGGGATTGATACAGGACTATGGGGAGAGAGCGGGGCAGTGGGATTAGTTTGTGGATTGATACAGGGCTATGGAGAGAGAGCGGGGCAGTGGGATTAGTTTGGAGATTCATCCAGGGCTATGGGGAGAGTGCGGGGCAGTGGGATTAGTTTGGAGATTGATTCAGGGCTATGGGGAGAGAGCGGAGCAGTGGGATTAGTGTGGGGATTGATACAGGACTATGGTGAGAGAGCGGGGCAGTGGGATTAGTTTGGGTATTGATACTGGACTATGGGGAGAGTGCGGGGCAGTGGGATTAGTTTGGGGATTGAAACTGGGCCATGGGGAGAGAGAGGGCCAATGGGATTAATTTGGAGATTGATACAGGACTATGGGAAGAGAGCAGCGCAGTGGGATTAGTTAATAGATTGATACAGGACTATGGGGAGAGAGCGGGGCTGTGGGATTAGTTTGGGGATTCGTACAGGGCTATGGGGAGAAAGCGGGGCAGTGTGATTAGTTTGGGGATTGATACAGTGCTACGGAGAGAAAGCGGGACAGTTGGCTGAGTTTGTGGATTGATACAGGACTATTGGTAGAGAGCGGGGCAGTGGGATTAGGTTGGGGAGTGATACAGGACTATGGGGAGAGAGCGGGGCAGTGGGATTAGTTTGATGATTGAAACAGTAATATGGGAAGGGAGCGGGGCAGTGGGATTAGTTTGGAGATTGATACAGGACAGTGGGGAGAGAGCGGGGCAGTGGGATTAGTTTGGGGATTGATACAGGACTATGGGTTGAGAGCGGGGCAGTGGGATTAGTTTGGGGATTGATACAATGTTATGGCGAGAGACTGGGGAATTGGGATAAGTTTGGGGAGTGATACAGGACTATGGGGAGAGAGCGGGGCAGTGGGATTAGTTTGGGGTTTGATACAGTAATATGGGGTGAGAGCGGGGCAGTGGGATTAGTTTGGAGATTGATACAGGACTGTGGGGAGAGAGCGGGGCAGTGGGATTAGTTTGGGGATTGATACAGGACTATGGCGAGAGAGTGGGGCAGTGGGATTAGTTTGGGGATTAATACAGGACTATGGGGAGAGAGCGGGCCAGTGGGATTAGTTTGGGGATTGATACAATGTTATGGCGAGAGAGTGGGGCATTGGGATAAGTTTGGGGAGTGATACAGGACTATGGGGAGAGAGCGGGGCAGTGGGATTAGTTTGGGGATTGATACAGGATATGGGGAGAGAGCGGGGCAGAGGGATTAGTTTGGGGATTGATACAGGACTATGGGGAGAGAGCGGGGCAGTGTGATTAGTTTGGGGATTGATACAGGGGTATGGGGAGAGATCGGGGCAGTGGTATTAGTTTGGAAATTTATACATGGCTATGGGGAGAGAGCGGGGCAGTGGGATTAGTTTGGGCATTGATACAGGGCTATGGGGATAGAGCGGGGCAGTGGGATTAGTTTGGAGATTGATTCAGGGCTATGCGGAGAGAGCGGGTCAGTGGGATTAGTGTGGGGATTGATACAGGACTATGGTGAGAGAGTGGGTCAGTGGGATTAGTTTAGGTATTGATACAGGACTTTGGGGATGGAGCGGGGCAGTGGGATTAGTTTGGGGATTGAAACTGGGCTATGGATAGAGAGAGGGCCAGTGGGATTAATTTGGAGATTGATACAGGACTATGGGAAGAGAGCAGTGCAGTGGGATTAGTTAATAGATTGATACAGGACTATGGTGAGAGAGCGGGGCTGTGGGATTAGTTTGGGGATTCGTACAGGGCTGTGGGGAGAAAGCGGGGCAGTGTGATTAGTTTGGGGATTGATACAGTGCTACGGAGACAGAATAGGACAGTTGGATTAGTTTGTGGATTGATACAGGATTATTGGTAGAGAGTGGGGCAGTGGGATTATTTTGGGGAGTGATACAGGACTATGGGGAGAGAGCGGGGCAGTGGGATTAGTTTGGTGATTGAAACAGGACTATGGGGAGAGAGCGGGGCAGTGGGATTAGTTTGGAGATTGATACAGGACTATGGGGGAGAGCTGGGCAGTGGGATTAGTTTGGTGATTGATACAGGACTATGGGGAGAGAGCGGGGCAGTGGGATTAGTTTGGGGATTGATACATGACTATGGGGGAGAGCGGGGCAGTGGGATTAGTTTGGGGATTGATACAATGTTATGGCGAGAGAGTGGGGCAGTGGGATAAGTTTGGGGATTGTTTCAGGACTATGCGGGTGAGCGGAGCAGTGGGATTAGTTTGGGGATTGATACACGACTATGGGGAGAGAGCGGGGCAGTCGGATTAGTTTGGGGATTGATACAATGTTATGGCGAGAGAGTGGGGCATTGGGATAAGTTTGGGGAGTGATACAGGACTATGGGGAGAGAGCGTGGCAGTGGGATTAGTTTGGGGATTGATACAGGACTATGGGGAGAGAGTGGGCAGAGGGATTAGTTTGGGGATTGATACAGGACTATGGCGAGAGAGTGGGGCAGTGGGATTAGTTTGGGGATTAATACAGGGCTACGGAGAGAGAGAGGGACCGTGGGATTAGTTTGGGGATTGATACAGGACTATGGGTAGGAAACGATGCAGTGGTATTAGTTTGGGGATTGATACAGGACTATGGGGAGAGAGTGCTGCAGTGGGATTAGTTTGGAGATTGATACAGGGCTATGGGGAGAGAGCGGGGCAGTGGGATTAGTTTGGGGATTGATACAATGTTATGGCGAGAGAGTGGGGCAGTGGCATAAGTTTGGGGATTTTTTCAGGACAATGGGGGTGAGCGGAGCAGTGGGATTAGTTTGGGGATTGATACAGGACTATGGGGAGAGAGCGGGGCAGTGGGATTAGTTTGTGGATTGATACAGGGCTATGGAGAGAGAGCGGGGCAGTGGGATTAGTTTGGAGATTCATCCAGGGCTATGGGGAGAGTGCGGGGCAGTGGGATTAGTTTGGAGATTGATTCAGGGCTATGGGGAGAGAGCGGAGCAGTGGGATTAGTGTGGGGATTGATACAGGAATATGGTGAGAGAGCGGGGCAGTGGGATTAGTTTGGGTATTGATACTGGACTATGGGAAGAGAGCGGGGCAGTGGGATTAGTTTGGGGATTGAAACTGGGCCATGGGGAGAGAGAGGGCCAATGGGATTAATTTGGAGATTGATACAGGACTATGGGAAGAGAGCAGCGCAGTGGGATTAGTTAATAGATTGATACAGGACTATGGGGAGAGAGCGGGGCTGTGGGATTAGTTTGGGGATTCGTACAGGGCTATGGGGAGAAAGCGGGGCAGTGTGATTAGTTTGGGGATTGATACAGTGCTACGGAGAGAAAGCGGGACAGTTGGCTGAGTTTGTGGATTGATACAGGACTATTGGTAGAGAGCGGGGCAGTGGGATTAGGTTGGGGAGTGATACAGGACTATGGGGAGAGAGCGGGGCAGTGGGATTAGTTTGATGATTGAAACAGTAATATGGGAAGGGAGCGGGGCAGTGGGATTAGTTTGGAGATTGATACAGGAGAGTGGGGAGAGAGCGGGGCAGTGGGATTAGTTTGGGGATTGATACAGGACGATGGGGTGAGAGCGGGGCAGTTGGATTAGTTTGGGGATTGATACAATGTTATGGCGAGAGACTGGGGAATTGGGATAAGTTTGGGGAGTGATACAGGACTATGGGGAGAGAGCGGGGCAGTGGGATTAGTTTGGGGTTTGATACAGTAATATGGGGTGAGAGCGGGGCAGTGGGATTAGTTTGGAGATTGATACAGGACTGTGGGGAGAGAGCGGGGCAGTGGGATTAGTTTGGGGATTGATACAGGACTATGGCGAGAGAGTGGGGCAGTGGGATTAGTTTGGGGATTAATACAGGACTATGGGGAGAGAGCGGGCCAGTGGGATTAGTTTGGGGATTGATACAATGTTATGGCGAGAGAGTGGGGCATTGGGATAAGTTTGGGGAGTGATACAGGACTATGGGGAGAGAGCGGGGCAGTGGGATTAGTTTGGGGATTGATACAGGATATGGGGAGAGAGCGGGGCAGAGGGATTAGTTTGGGGATTGATACAGGACTATGGGGAGAGAGCGGGGCAGTGTGATTAGTTTGGGGATTGATACAGGGGTATGGGGAGAGATCGGGGCAGTGGTATTAGTTTGGAAATTTATACATGGCTATGGGGAGAGAGCGGGGCAGTGGGATTAGTTTGGGCATTGATACAGGGCTATGGGGAGAGAGCGGGGCAGTGGGATTAGTTTGGAGATTGATTCAGGGCGATGCGGAGAGAGCGGGTCAGTGGGATTAGTGTGGGGATTGATACAGGACTATGGTGAGAGAGTGGGTCAGTGGGATTAGTTTAGGTATTGATACAGGACTTTGGGGATGGAGCGGGGCAGTGGGATTAGTTTGGGGATTGAAACTGGGCTATGGATAGAGAGAGGGCCAGTGGGATTAATTTGGAGATTGATACAGGACTATGGGAAGAGAGCAGTGCAGTGGGATTAGTTAATAGATTGATACAGGACTATGGTGAGAGAGCGGGGCTGTGGGATTAGTTTGGGGATTCGTACAGGGCTGTGGGGAGAAAGCGGGGCAGTGTGATTAGTTTGGGGATTGATACAGTGCTACGGAGACAGAATAGGACAGTTGGATTAGTTTGTGGATTGATACAGGACTATTGGTAGAGAGTGGGGCAGTGGGATTAGTTTGGGGAGTGATACAGGACTATGGGGAGAGAGCGGGGCAGTGGGATTAGTTTGGTGATTGAAACAGGACTATGGGGAGAGAGCGGGGCAGTGGGATTAGTTTGGAGATTGATACAGGACTATGGGGGAGAGCTGGGCAGTGGTATTAGTTTGGAAATTTATACATGGCTATGGGGAGAGAGCGGGGCAGTGGGATTAGTTTGGGGATTAACACAGGACTATGGGGAGAGAGCGGGGCAGTGGGATTAGTTTTGAGATTGATTCAGGGCTATGGGGAGAGAGCGGGGCAGTGGGATTAGTTTGGGGATTAATACAGGACTATGGGGAGAGAGCGGGGCAGTGTGATTAGTTTGGGGATTGATACAGGGGTATGGGGAGAGATCGGGGCAGTGGTATTAGTTTGGAAATTTATACATGGCTATGGGGAGAGAGCGGGGCAGTGGGATTAGTTTGGGGATTAATACAGGGCTATGGGGAGAGAGCGGGGCAGTGGGACTAGTTTGGGGATTGATACAGGACTATGGTGAGAGAGCGGGGCAGTGGGATTAGTTTAGGTATTGATACAGGACTATGGGGATAGAGCGGGGCAGTGGGATTAGTTTGGGGATTGAAACAGGGGTATGGGGAGAGATCGGGGCAGTGGTATTAGTTTGGAAATTTATACATGGCTATGGGGAGAGAGCGGGGCAGTGGGATTAGTTTGGGGATTAATACAGGGCTATGGGGAGAGAGCGGGGCAGTGGGACTAGTTTGGGGATTGATACAGGACTATGGTGAGAGAGCGGGGCAGTGGGATTAGTTTAGGTATTGATACAGGACTATGGGGATAGAGCGGGGCAGTGGGATTAGTTTGGGGATTGAAACTGGGCTATGGATAGAGAGAGGGCCAGTGGGATTAATTTGGAGATTGATACAGGACTATGGGAAGAGAGCACTGCAGTGGGATTAGTTAATAGATTGATACAAACTATGGTGAGAGAGCGGGGCTGTGGGATTAGTTTGGGGATTCGTACAGGGCTATGGGGAGAAAGCGGGGCAGTGGGATTAGTTTGGGGATTGATACAGTGCTACGGAGAGAGAGCGGGGCAGTTGGATTAGTTTGTGGATTGATACAGGACTATTGGTAGAGAGTGGGGCAGTGGGATTAGTTTGGGGAGTGATACAGGACTATGGGGAGAGAGCGGGGCAGTGGGATTAGTTTGGTGATTGAAACAGGACTATGGGGGAGAGGGGGGCAGTGGGATTAGTTTGGTGATTGATATAGGACTATGGGGAGAGAGCGCGGCAGTGGGATTAGTTTGGGGATTGATAGAGGACTATGGGGGAGAGCGGGGCAGTGGGATTAGTTTGGGGATTGATACAAAGTTATGGCGAGAGAGTGGGGCAGTGGGATAAGTTTGGGGATTGTTTCAGGACTATGGGGGTGAGCGGAGCAGTGGGATTGGTTTGGGGATTGATACAGGACTATGTGGAGAGAGCGGGGCCGTGGGATTAGTTTGTGGATTGATACAGGGCTATGGGGAGAGAGCGGGGCAATGGGATTAGTTTGGGGATTGATACAGGGCTATGGGGAGAGAGCGGGGCAGTGGGATTAGTTTGGAGATTGATTCAGGGCTATGGGGAGAGAGCGGAGCAGTGGGATTAATGTGGGTATTGATACAGGACTATGGGGAGAGAGCGGGGCAGTGGGATTAGTTTGGAGATTGAAACTGGGCCATGGGGAGAAAGAGGGCCAGTGGGATTAATTTGGAGATTGATACAGGACTATGGGAAGAGGGCAGCGCAGTGGGATTAGTTAATAGATTGATACAGGACTATGGGGAGAGAGCGGGGCTGTGGGATTAGTTTGGGGATTCGTACAGGGCTATGGGGAGAAAGCGGGGCAGTGTGATTAGTTTGGGGATTGTTACAGTGCTACGGAGAGAGAGCGGGACAGTTGGCTGAGTTTGTGGATTGATACAGGACTATTCGTAGAGAGCGGGGCAGTGGGATTAGTTTGGGGAGTGATACAGGACTATGGGGAGAGAGCGGGGCAGTGGGATTAGTTTGATGATTGAAACAGTAATATGGGAAGGGAGCGGGGCAGTGGGATTAGTTTGGAGATTGATACAGGACAGTGGGGAGAGAGCGGGGCAGTGGGATTAGTTTGGGGATTGATACAGGACTGTGGGGAGAGAGCGGGGCAGTGGGATTAGTTTGGGGATTGATACAATGTTATGGCGAGAGAGTGGGGAATTGGGATAAGTTTGGGGAGTGATACAGGACTATGGGGAGAGAGCGGGGCAGTGGGATTAGTTTGCGGTTTGATACAGTAATATGGGGTGAGAGCGGGGCAGTGGGATTAGTTTGGAGATTGCTACAGTACTGTGGGGAGAGAGCGGGGCAGTGGGATTAGTTTGGGGTTTGATACAGTAATATGGGGTGAGAGCGGGGCAGTGGGATTAGTTTGGAGATTGATACAGGACTGTGGGAAGAGAGCGGGGCAGTGGGATTAGTTTGGGGATTGATACAGGACTATGGCGAGAGAGTGGGGCAGTGGGATTAGTTTGGGGATTAATACAGGGCTACGGAGAGAGAGAGGGACCGTGGGATTAGTTTGGGGATTGATACAGGACTATGGGTAGGAAACGATGCAGTGGTATTAGTTTGGGGATTGATACAGGACTATGGGGAGAGAGTGCGGCAGTGGGATTAGTTTGGAGATTGATACAGGGCTATGGGGAGAGAGCGGGGCAGTGGGATTAGTTTGGGGATTGATACAATGTTATGGCGAGAGAGTGGGGCAGTGGCATAAGTTTGGGGATTGTTTCAGGACAATGGGGGTGAGCGGAGCAGTGGGATTAGTTTGGGGATTGATACAGGACTATGGGGAGAGAGCGGGGCAGTGGGATTAGTTTGTGGATTGATACAGGGCTATGGGGAGAGAGCGGGGCTGTGGGATTAGTTTGGAGATTGATCCAGGGCTATGGGGAGAGTGCGGGGCAGTGGGATTAGTTTGGAGATTGATTCAGGGCTATCGGGAGAGAGCGGAGCAGTGGGATTAGTGTGGGGATTGATACAGGACTATGGTGAGAGAGCGGGGCAGTGGGATTAGTTTGGGTATTGATACTGGACTATGGGGAGAGAGCGGGGCAGTGGGATTAGTTTGGGGATTGAAACTGGGCCATGGGGAGAGAGAGGGCCAGTGGGATTAATTTGGAGATTGATACAGGACTATGGGAAGAGAGCAGCGCAGTGGGATTAGTTAATAGATTGATACAGGACTATGGGGAGAGAGCGGGGCTGTGGGATTAGTTTGGGGATTCGTACAGGGCTATGGGGAGAAAGCGGGGCAGTGTGATTAGTTTGGGGATTGATACAGTGCTACGGAGAGAGAGCGGGACAGTTGGCTGAGTTTGTGGATTGATACAGGACTATTGGTAGAGAGCGGGGCAGTGGGATTAGGTTGGGGAGTGATACAGGACTATGGGGAGAGAGCGGGGCAGTGGGATTAGTTTGATGATTGAAACAGTAATATGGGAAGGGAGCGGGGCAGTGGGATTAGTTTGGAGATTGATACAGGACAGTGGGGAGAGAGCGGGGCAGTGGGATTAGTTTGGGGATTGATACAGGACTATGGGGAGAGAGCGGGGCAGTGGGATTTGTTTGGGGATTGATACAGGACTATGGCGAGAGAGTGGGGCAGTGGGATTAGTTAGGGGATTAATACAGGGCTACGGAGAGAGAGAGGGACCGTGGGATTAGTTTGGGGATTGATACAGGACTATGGGTAGGAAACGATGCAGTGGTATTAGTTTGGGGATTGATACAGGACTATGGGGAGAGAGTGCTGCAGTGGGATTAGTTTGGAGATTGATACAGGGCTATGGGGAGAGAGCGGGGCAGTGGGATTAGTTTGGGGATTGATACAATGTTATGGCGAGAGAGTGGGGCAGTGGCATAAGTTTGGGGATTGTTTCAGGACAATGGGGGTGAGCGGAGCAGTGGGATTAGTTTGGGGATTGATACAGGACTATGGGGAGAGAGCGGGGCAGTGGGATTAGTTTGGGGATTGAAACTGGGCCATGGGGAGAGAGAGGGCCAATGGGATTAATTTGGAGATTGATACAGGACTATGGGAAGAGAGCAGCGCAGTGGGATTAGTTAATAGATTGATACAGGACTATGGGGAGAGAGCGGGGCTGTGGGATTAGTTTGGGGATTCGTACAGGGCTATGGGGAGAAAGCGGGGCAGTGTGATTAGTTTGGGGATTGATACAGTGCTACGGAGAGAAAGCGGGACAGTTGGCTGAGTTTGTGGATTGATACAGGACTATTGGTAGAGAGCGGGGCAGTGGGATTAGGTTGGGGAGTGATACAGGACTATGGGGAGAGAGCGGGGCAGTGGGATTAGTTTGATGATTGAAACAGTAATATGGGAAGGGAGCGGGGCAGTGGGATTAGTTTGGAGATTGATACAGGACAGTGGGGAGAGAGCGGGGCAGTGGGATTAGTTTGGGGATTGATACAGGACTATGGGGTGAGAGCGGGGCAGTGGGATTAGTTTGGGGATTGATACAATGTTATGGCGAGAGACTGGGGAATTGGGATAAGTTTGGGGAGTGATACAGGACTATGGGGAGAGAGCGGGGCAGTGGGATTAGTTTGGGGTTTGATACAGTAATATGGGGTGAGAGCGGGGCAGTGGGATTAGTTTGGAGATTGATACAGGACTGTGGGGAGAGAGCGGGGCAGTGGGATTAGTTTGGGGATTGATACAGGACTATGGCGAGAGAGTGGGGCAGTGGGATTAGTTTGGGGATTAATACAGGGCTACGGAGAGAGAGAGGGACCGTGGGATTAGTTTGGGGATTGATACAGGACTATGGGTAGGAAACGATGCAGTGGTATTAGTTTGGGGATTGATACAGGAATATGGGAAGAGAGTGCGGCAGTGGGATTAGTCTGGAGATTGATACAGGGCTATGGGGAGAGAGTGGGGCTGTGGGATTAGTTTGGAGATTGATACAGGTCTATAGGGAGAGAGCGGGGCAATGGGATGAGTTTGGGGATTGATACAGGACCACGGGGAGAGAGCAGTGCAGTGGGATTAGTTTGGGGATTGATACAGGACTATGGGGAGAGAGCGAGGCAGTGGGATTAGTTTGGGATTGATACAGGACTGTGGGGAGAGCGGGGCAGTGGTATTAGTTTGGGATTGATACCGGACTGTGGGGAGGGCGGGGCAGTGGGATTAGTTTGGGGTTTGATACAGGACTATGGGGTGAGAGCGGGGCAGTGGGATTAGTTTGGGATTGATACACGACTATGAAGAGAGAGCGGGACAGTTGGATTAGTTTGGATATTGATGCAGGATTATGGGGAGAGAGCGGGGCAGTGGGATTAGTTTGGGGATTGATATAGGTCTATGGGGAGATAGCGGGGCAGTATGATTAGTTTGGGGATTGATACAGGGCTATGGGGAGAGAGCGGGGCAGTGGGATTAGTTTGGGGATAGATACAGGACTATGGGGAGAGAGCGGGTCAGTGGGATTAGTTTGGGTATTGATATAGGACTATGGGGAGAGAGCGGGACAGTGGGATTAGTTTGAGAATTGATACAGGACTATGGGGAGAGAGCAGGGCAGTAGGATTAGTTTGGGGATTGATTCAGGACTATGGGGGAGAGCGGGGCAGTAGGATTAGTTTGGGGATTGATACAGGACTATGGGGAGAGGGCGGGTAAGTGGGATTAGTTTGGGGAGTGATACAGGACTATGGGGAGAGAGCGGGGCAGTGGGATTAGTTTGGGGATTGATACAGTAATATGGCGGGAGTGCGGGGCAGTGGGATTAGTTTGGAGATTGATGCTGGAGTTTGGGGAGAGAGCGGGTCAGTGGGATTAGTTTGAGGATTGATACTGGGCTATGGGGAGAGAGCGGGGCAGTGGAATTAGTTTGGGGATTGATACAGGACTATGGGGAGAGAGCGGGGAGTGGGATTAGTTTGGGGATTGATACAGGGCTATGGGGAGAGAGCGGGGCAGTGGGATTAGTTTGGGGATTGATACAGGACAATGGGGAGAGAGCGGGGCAGTGGAATTAGTTTGGGGATTGATATACGGCTATGGGGAGAGCGCGGGGCAGTGGGATTAGTTTGGGAATTGATACAGGGCTATGGGGAGAGAGCGGGGCAGTGGGATTAGTTTGGGGATTGAAACAGGACTATTGGGAGAGAGCGGGGCAGTGGGATCAGTTTGGTCAGATTGATAAAGGGCTATCGGGAGAGAGCGGGGCAGTGGGATTAGTTTGGAGATTGATACAGGTCTATGGGGAGAGATCGGGGCAGTAAAATTAGTTTCGGGATTGAAACAGGACTATTGGGAGAGAGAGGGGCAGTGGGATTAGTTTGGGTTTTGATACAGGACTAGGGGGAGAGGAGAAAGCCGGGCAGTGGGATTAGTTTGGGATTGATACAGGACTATGGGGAGAGAGCGGGGCAGTGGGATTAGTTTGGGGATTGATACAGGGCTATGGGGAGAGAGCGGAGCAGTGCAATTAGTTTGGGAATTGATACAGGACTATGGGGAGAGAGCGGGGCAGTGGGAGTAGTTTGTGGATTGATACAGGACTATGGGGAGAGAGCGGGGCAGTGGCATTAGTTTGGAGATTGATACAGGGCTATTGGGAGAGAGCGCAGCAATGGGATTATTTTGGGGATTGATACAGGACTGTGGGGAGAGAGCGGGGCAGTGGGATTAGTTTGGGGATTGATACAGGACTATGGCGAGAGAGTGGGGCAGTGGGATTAGTTTGGGGATTAATACAGGGCTACGGAGAGAGAGAGGGACCGTGGGATTAGTTTGGGGATTGATACAGGACTATGGGTAGGAAACGATGCAGTGGTATTAGTTTGGGGATTGATACAGGACTATGGGGAGAGAGTGCGGCAGTGGGATTAGTCTGGAGATTGATACAGGGCTATGGGGAGAGAGTGGGGCTGTGGGATTAGTTTGGAGATTGATACAGGTCTATAGGGAGAGAGCGGGGCAGTGGGATGAGTTTGGGGATTGATACAGGACCACGGGGAGAGAGCAGTGCAGTGGGATTAGTTTGGGGATTGATACAGGACTATGGGGAGAGAGCGAGGCATTGGGATTAGTTTGGGATTGATACAGGACTGTGGGGAGAGCGGGGCAGTGGTATTAGTTTGGGATTGATACCGGACTGTGGGGAGGGCGGGGCAGTGGGATTAGTTTGGGGTTTGATACAGGACTATGGGGTGAGAGCGGGGCAGTGGGATTAGTTTGGGATTGATACACGACTATGAAGAGAGAGCGGGACAGTTGGATTAGTTTGGATATTGATGCAGGATTATGGGGAGAGAGCGGGGCAGTGGGATTAGTTTGGGGATTGATATAGGTCTATGGGGAGAGAGCGGGGCAGTATGATTAGTTTGGGGATTGATACAGGGCTATGGGGAGAGAGCGGGGCAGTGGGATTAGTTTGGGGATAGATACAGGACTATGGGGAGAGAGCGGGTCAGTGGGATTAGTTTGGGTATTGATATAGGACTATGGGGAGAGAGCGGGACAGTGGGATTAGTTTGAGAATTGATACAGGACTATGGGGAGAGAGCAGGGCAGTAGGATTAGTTTGGGGATTGATTCAGGACTATGGGGGAGAGCGGGGCAGTAGGATTAGTTTGGGGATTGATACAGGACTATGGGGAGAGGGCGGGTAAGTGGGATTAGTTTGGGGAGTGATACAGGACTATGGGGAGAGAGCGGGGCAGTGGGATTAGTTTGGGGATTGATACAGTAATATGGCGGGAGTGCGGGGCAGTGGGATTAGTTTGGAGATTGATGCTGGAGTTTGGGGAGAGAGCGGGTCAGTGGGATTAGTTTGAGGATTGATACTGGGCTATGGGGAGAGAGCGGGGCAGTGGAATTAGTTTGGGGATTGATACAGGACTATGGGGAGAGAGCGGGGAGTGGGATTAGTTTGGGGATTGATACAGGGCTATGGGGAGAGAGCGGGGCAGTGGGATTAGTTTGGGGATTGATACAGGACAATGGGGAGAGAGCGGGGCAGTGGGATTAGTTTGATGATTGAAACAGTAATATGGGAAGGGAGCGGAGCAGTGGGATTAGTTTGGAGATTGATACAGGACAGTGGGGAGAGAGCGGGGCAGTGGGATTAGTTTGGGGATTGATACAGGACTATGGGGAGAGAGCGGGGCAGTGGGATTTGTTTGGGGATTGATACAGGACTATGGCGAGAGAGTGGGGCAGTGGGATTAGTTTGGGGATTAATACAGGGCTACGGAGAGAGAGAGGGACCGCGGGATTAGTTTGGGGATTGATACAGGACTATGGGTAGGAAACGATGCAGTGGTATTAGTTTGGGGATTGATACAGGACTATGGGGAGAGAGTGCTGCAGTGGGATTAGTTTGGAGATTGATACAGGGCTATGGGGAGAGAGCGGGGCAGTGGGATTAGTTTGGGGATTGATACAATGTTATGGCGAGAGAGTGGGGCAGTGGCATAAGTTTGGGGATTGTTTCAGGACAATGGGGGTGAGCGGAGCAGTGGGATTAGTTTGGGGATTGATACAGGACTATGGGGAGAGAGCGGGGCAGTGGGATTAGTTTGGGGATTGAAACTGGGCCATGGGGAGAGAGAGGGCCAATGGGATTAATTTGGAGATTGATACAGGACTATGGGAAGAGAGCAGCGCAGTGGGATTAGTTAATAGATTGATACAGGACTATGGGGAGAGAGCGGGGCTGTGGGATTAGTTTGGGGATTCGTACAGGGCTATGGGGAGAAAGCGGGGCAGTGTGATTAGTTTGGGGATTGATACAGTGCTACGGAGAGAAAGCGGGACAGTTGGCTGAGTTTGTGGATTGATACAGGACTATTGGTAGAGAGCGGGGCAGTGGGATTAGGTTGGGGAGTGATACAGGACTATGGGGAGAGAGCGGGGCAGTGGGATTAGTTTGATGATTGAAACAGTAATATGGGAAGGGAGCGGGGCAGTGGGATTAGTTTGGAGATTGATACAGGACAGTGGGGAGAGAGCGGGGCAGTGGGATTAGTTTGGGGATTGATACAGGACTATGGGGTGAGAGCGGGGCAGTGGGATTAGTTTGGGGATTGATACAATGTTATGGCGAGAGACTGGGGAATTGGGATAAGTTTGGGGAGTGATACAGGACTATGGGGAGAGAGCGGGGCAGTGGGATTAGTTTGGGGTTTGATACAGTAATATGGGGTGAGAGCGGGGCAGTGGGATTAGTTTGGAGATTGATACAGGACTGTGGGGAGAGAGCGGGGCAGTGGGATTAGTTTGGGGATTGATACAGGACTATGGCGAGAGAGTGGGGCAGTGGGATTAGTTTGGGGATTAATACAGGGCTACGGAGAGAGAGAGGGACCGTGGGATTAGTTTGGGGATTGATACAGGACTATGGGTAGGAAACGATGCAGTGGTATTAATTTGGGGATTGATACAGGAATATGGGGAGAGAGTGCGGCAGTGGGATTAGTCTGGAGATTGATACAGGGCTATGGGGAGAGAGTGGGGCTGTGGGATTAGTTTGGAGATTGATACAGGTCTATAGGGAGAGAGCGGGGCAATGGGATGAGTTTGGGGATTGATACAGGACCACGGGGAGAGAGCAGTGCAGTGGGATTAGTTTGGGGATTGATACAGGACTATGGGGAGAGAGCGAGGCAGTGGGATTAGTTTGGGATTGATACAGGACTGTGGGGAGAGCGGGGCAGTGGTATTAGTTTGGGATTGATACCGGACTGTGGGGAGGGCGGGGCAGTGGGATTAGTTTGGGGTTTGATACAGGACTATGGGGTGAGAGCGGGGCAGTGGGATTAGTTTGGGATTGATACACGACTATGAAGAGAGAGCGGGACAGTTGGATTAGTTTGGATATTGATGCAGGATTATGGGGAGAGAGCGGGGCAGTGGGATTAGTTTGGGGATTGATATAGGTCTATGGGGAGATAGCGGGGCAGTATGATTAGTTTGGGGATTGATACAGGGCTATGGGGAGAGAGCGGGGCAGTGGGATTAGTTTGGGGATAGATACAGGACTATGGGGAGAGAGCGGGTCAGTGGGATTAGTTTGGGTATTGATATTGGACTATGGGGAGAGAGCGGGACAGTGGGATTAGTTTGAGAATTGATACAGGACTATGGGGAGAGAGCAGGGCAGTAGGATTAGTTTGGGGATTGATTCAGGACTATGGGGGAGAGCGGGGCAGTAGGATTAGTTTGGGGATTGATACAGGACTATGGGGAGAGGGCGGGTAAGTGGGATTAGTTTGGGGAGTGATACAGGACTATGGGGAGAGAGCGGGGCAGTGGGATTAGTTTGGGGATTGATACAGTAATATGGCGGGAGTGCGGGGCAGTGGGATTAGTTTGGAGATTGATGCTGGAGTTTGGGGAGAGAGCGGGTCAGTGGGATTAGTTTGAGGATTGATACTGGGCTATGGGGAGAGAGCGGGGCAGTGGAATTAGTTTGGGGATTGATACAGGACTATGGGGAGAGAGCGGGGAGTGGGATTAGTTTGGGGATTGATACAGGGCTATGGGGAGAGAGCGGGGCAGTGGGATTAGTTTGGGGATTGATACAGGACAATGGGGAGAGAGCGGGGCAGTGGAATTAGTTTGGGGATTGATATACGGCTATGGGGAGAGCGCGGGGCAGTGGGATTAGTTTGGGAATTGATACAGGGCTATGGGGAGAGAGCGGGGCAGTGGGATTAGTTTGGGGATTGAAACAGGACTATTGGGAGAGAGCGGGGCAGTGGGATCAGTTTGGTCAGATTGATAAAGGGCTATCGGGAGAGAGCGGGGCAGTGGGATTAGTTTGGAGATTGATACAGGTCTATGGGGAGAGATCGGGGCAGTAAAATTAGTTTCGGGATTGAAACAGGACTATTGGGAGAGAGAGGGGCAGTGGGATTAGTTTGGGTTTTGATACAGGACTATGGGGAGAGGAGAAAGCCGGGCAGTGGGATTAGTTTGGGATTGATACAGGACTATGGGGAGAGAGCGGGGCAGTGGGATTAGTTTGGGGATTGATACAGGGCTATGGGGAGAGAGCGGAGCAGTGCAATTAGTTTGGGAATTGATACAGGACTATGGGGAGAGAGCGGGGCAGTGGGAGTAGTTTGTGGATTGATACAGACTATGGGGAGAGAGCGGGGCAGTGGCATTAGTTTGGAGATTGATACAGGGCTATTGGGAGAGAGCGCAGCAATGGGATTATTTTGGGGATTGATACAGGACTGTGGGGAGAGAGCGGGGCAGTGGGATTAGTTTGGGGATTGATACAGGACTATGGCGAGAGAGTGGGGCAGTGGGATTAGTTTGGGGATTAATACAGGGCTACGGAGAGAGAGAGGGACCGTGGGATTAGTTTGGGGATTGATACAGGACTATGGGTAGGAAACGATGCAGTGGTATTAGTTTGGGGATTGATACAGGACTATGGGGAGAGAGTGCGGCAGTGGGATTAGTCTGGAGATTGATACAGGGCTATGGGGAGAGAGTGGGGCTGTGGGATTAGTTTGGAGATTGATACAGGTCTATAGGGAGAGAGCGGGGCAGTGGAATGAGTTTGGGGATTGATACAGGACCACGGGGAGAGAGCAGTGCAGTGGGATTAGTTTGGGGATTGATACAGGACTATGGGGAGAGAGCGAGGCATTGGGATTAGTTTGGGATTGATACAGGACTGTGGGGAGAGCGGGGCAGTGGTATTAGTTTGGGATTGATACCGGACTGTGGGGAGGGCGGGGCAGTGGGATTAGTTTGGGGTTTGATACAGGACTATGGGGTGAGAGCGGGGCAGTGGGATTAGTTTGGGATTGATACACGACTATGAAGAGAGAGCGGGACAGTTGGATTAGTTTGGATATTGATGCAGGATTATGGGGAGAGAGCGGGGCAGTGGGATTAGTTTGGGGATTGATATAGGTCTATGGGGAGAGAGCGGGGCAGTATGATTAGTTTGGGGATTGATACAGGGCTATGGGGAGAGAGCGGGGCAGTGGGATTAGTTTGGGGATAGATACAGGACTATGGGGAGAGAGCGGGTCAGTGGGATTAGTTTGGGTATTGATATAGGACTATGGGGAGAGAGCGGGACAGTGGGATTAGTTTGAGAATTGATACAGGACTATGGGGAGAGAGCAGGGCAGTAGTATTAGTTTGGGGATTGATTCAGGACTATGGGGGAGAGCGGGGCAGTAGGATTAGTTTGGGGATTGATACAGGACTATGGGGAGAGGGCGGGTAAGTGGGATTAGTTTGGGGAGTGATACAGGACTATGGGGAGAGAGCGGGGCAGTGGGATTAGTTTGGGGATTGATACAGTAATATGGCGGGAGTGCGGGGCAGTGGGATTAGTTTGGAGATTGATGCTGGAGTTTGGGGAGAGAGCGGGTCAGTGGGATTAGTTTGAGGATTGATACTGGGCTATGGGGAGAGAGCGGGGCAGTGGAATTAGTTTGGGGATTGATACAGGACTATGGGGAGAGAGCGGGGAGTGGGATTAGTTTGGGGATTGATACAGGGCTATGGGGAGAGAGCGGGGCAGTGGGATTAGTTTGGGGATTGATACAGGACAATGGGGAGAGAGCGGGGCAGTGGAATTAGTTTGGGGATTGATATACGGCTATGGGGAGAGCGCGGGGCAGTGGGATTAGTTTGGGAATTGATACAGGGCTATGGGGAGAGAGCGGGGCAGTGGGATTAGTTTGGGGATTGAAACAGGACTATTGGGAGAGAGCGGGGCAGTGGGATCAGTTTGGTCAGATTGATAAAGGGCTATCGGGAGAGAGCGGGGCAGTGGGATTCGTTTGGAGATTGATACAGGTCTGTGGGGAGAGATCGGGGCAGTGGGATTAGTTTCGGGATTGAAACAGGACTGTTGGGAGAGAGAGGGGCAGTGGGATTAGTTTGGGTTTTGATACAGGACTAGGGGGAGAGGAGAAAGCCGGGCAGTGGGATTAGTTTGGGATTGATACAGGACTATGGGGAGAGAGTGCGGCAGTGGGATTAGTCTGGAGATTGATACAGGGCTATGGGGAGAGAGTGGGGCTGTGGGATTAGTTTGGAGATTGATACAGGTCTATAGGGAGAGAGCGGGGCAGTGGGATGAGTTTGGGGATTGATACAGGACCACGGGGAGAGAGCGGTGCAGTGGGATTAGTTTGGGGATTGATACAGGACTATGGGGAGAGAGCGAGGCATTGGGATTAGTTTGGGATTGATACAGGACTGTGGGGAGAGCGGGGCAGTGGTATTAGTTTGGGATTGATACCGGACTGTGGGGAGGGAGGGGCAGTGGGATTAGTTTGGGGTTTGATACAGGACTATGGGGTGAGAGCGGGGCAGTGGGATTAGTTTGGGATTGATACACGACTATGAAGAGAGAGCGGGACAGTTGGATTAGTTTGGATATTGATGCAGGATTATGGGGAGAGAGTGGGGCAGTGGGATTAGTTTGGGGATTGATATAGGTCTATGGGGAGAGAGCGGGGCAGTATGATTAGTTTGGGGATTGATACAGGGCTATGGGGAGAGAGCGGGGCAGTGGGATTAGTTTGGGGATAGATACAGGACTATGGGGAGAGAGCGGGTCAGTGGGATTAGTTTGGGTATTGATATAGGACTATGGGGAGAGAGCGGGACAGTGGGATTAGTTTGAGAATTGATACAGGACTATGGGGAGAGAGCAGGGCAGTAGGATTAGTTTGGGGATTGATTCAGGACTATGGGGGAGAGCGGGGCAGTAGGATTAGTTTGGGGATTGATACAGGACTATGGGGAGAGGGCGGGTAAGTGGGATTAGTTTGGGGAGTGATACAGGACTATGGGGAGAGAGCGGGGCAGTGGGATTAGTTTGGGGATTGATACAGTAATATGGCGGGAGTGCGGGGCAGTGGGATTAGTTTGGAGATTGATGCTGGAGTTTGGGGAGAGAGCGGGTCAGTGGGATTAGTTTGAGGATTGATACTGGGCTATGGGGAGAGAGCGGGGCAGTGGAATTAGTTTGGGGATTGATACAGGACTATGGGGAGAGAGCGGGGAGTGGGATTAGTTTGGGGATTGATACAGGGCTATGGGGAGAGAGCGGGGCAGTGGGATTAGTTTGGGGATTGATACAGGACAATGGGGAGAGAGCGGGGCAGTGGAATTAGTTTGGGGATTGATATACGGCTATGGGGAGAGCGCGGGGCAGTGGGATTAGTTTGGGAATTGATACAGGGCTATGGGGAGAGAGCGGGGCAGTGGGATTAGTTTGGGGATTGAAACAGGACTATTGGGAGAGAGCGGGGCAGTGGGATCAGTTTGGTCAGATTGATAAAGGGCTATCGGGAGAGAGCGGGGCAGTGGGATTCGTTTGGAGATTGATACAGGTCTATGGGGAGAGATCGGGGCAGTGGGATTAGTTTCGGGATTGAAACAGGACTGTTGGGAGAGAGAGGGGCAGTGGGATTAGTTTGGGTTTTGATACAGGACTAGGGGGAGAGGAGAAAGCCGGGCAGTGGGATTAGTTTGGGATTGATACAGGACTATGGGGAGAGAGCGGGGCAGTGGGATTAGTTTGGGGATTGATACAGGGCTATGGGGAGAGAGCGGAGCAGTGCAATTAGTTTGTGGATTGATACAGGACTATGGGGAGAGAGCGGGGCAGTGGCATTAGTTTGGAGATTGATACAGGGCTATTGGGAGAGAGCGCAGCAATGGGATTATTTTGGGGATTGATACAGGACTACGGGGAGAGAGCCGGGCAGTGGGATTAGTTTGAGGTTTGATACAGGACTATGGGGAGAGAGCGGTGCAGTGGGATTAGTTTTGGGCATGGATACAGGGCTATGGGGATAGAGCGGGGCAGTTAGATTAGTTTGAGGATTGATGCAGGGCTATCGGAAGAGAGCGGGGCAGTGGGATTAGTTTGGAGATTGATACAGGGCTATGGGGAGAGAGCGAGGCAGTGGGATTAGTTTGGAGATTGATACAGGACTATGGGAAGAGAGCGGGGCAGTGGGATTAGTTTGGAGATTGATACAGGGCTATGGGGATAGAGCGGGGCAGTGGGATTAGTTTGGGGATTGATACAGGACTATTGGGAGAGAGCGGGGCAGTGGGATTAGTTTGGAGATTGATACATGACTATGGGGAGAGAGCGGGGCAGTGGGATTAGTTTGGAGATCGATACAGGACTATGGGGAGAGTGCAAGGCAGTGGGATTTGTTTGGGGATTGATACAGGACTATTGGGAGAGAGCGGGGCAGTGGGATTAGTTTGGAGATTGATACAGGGTTATGGGGAGATAGCAGGGCAGTGGGATTAGTTCGGAGATTGATACAGGACTATGGGGAGAGAGCGGGGCAGTGGTATTAGTTTGGGGATTGATACAGGACTATGGGGAGAGAGCGGGGCAGTGGGATTAGTTTGGGGATTGATACAGGACTATGGGCAGAGTGCGGGGCAGTGGGATTAGTTTGAGGATTGATACAGGGCTTTGGGGAGAGAGCGGGGCAGTGGGATTAGTTTGGAGATTGATACAGGACTATGGGGAGAGATCGGGGCAGTGGGATTAGTTTCGGGATTGAAACAGGACTATGGGGAGAGAGCGGGGAAGTGGGATTTGTTTGGGGATTGATACAGGACTATGGGGAGAGGAGAGAGCGGGGCAGTGGGATTAGTTTGGGGATTGATACAGGACTATGGGGAGAGAGCTGGGCAGTGGGTTTAGTTTGGAGATTGATACAGGACAATGGGGAGAGAGCGGGGAAGTGGGATTAGTTTGGGTCTGATTGATACAGGGCTATGGGGAGAGAGCGGGACAGTGGGATTAGTTTGGAGAATGATACAGTTCTATGGGGAGAGAGCGGGGCATTGGGATTAGTTTGGAGATTGATACAGGACTATGGGGAGAGAGCGGGGCAGTGGGATTAGTTTGGAGATTGATACAGGGCTATTGGGAGAGAGCGGGGCAATGGGATCAGTTTGGGGATTGATACAGGACTATGGGGAGAGAGCGGGGCAGTGGGATTAGTTTGAGGATTGATACAGGACTATGGGGAGAGAGCGAGGCAGTGGGATTAGTTTGGGCATGGATACAGGGCTATGGGGAGAGAGCGGGGCATTGAGATTAGTTTGGAGATTGATACAGGACTATGGGGAGAGAGCGGGGCAGTGGGATTAGTTTGGAGATTGATACAGGACTATGGGGTAGAGCGGGGCAATGGAATTAGTTTGGAGATTGATACAGGGCTATTGGGAGAGAGCGGGGCAATGGTATTAGTTTGGGGATTGATACAGGACTATGGGGAGAGAGCGGGGCAGTGGGATTAGTTTGGAGATTGATACAGGGCAATGGGTAGAGAGCGGGGCTGTGGGATTAGTTTGGGGATTGATTCAGGACTATGGGGAGAGAGCGGGGCTGTGGGATTAGTTTGGAGATTGATACAGGACTATGGGGAGAGAGCGGGGTAGTGGGATTAGTTTGGAGATTGATACAGGACTATGGGGCAGAGCGAGGCAGTGGCATTAGTTTGGAGATTGATACAGGACTATGGGGAGAGAGCGGGGCAGTGGGATTAGTTTGGGATTGATACAGTGCTATGGGGAGAAAGCGGGGCAGTGGGATTATTTGGGGATTGATATAGGACTATGGGGAGAGAATGGGGCAGTGGGAATAGTTTGGGATTGAAACAGTGCTATGGTGAGATTGCGGGGCAGTGGGAATAGTTTGGGGATTGATACAGGACAATGGGGAGAGAGCGGGACAGTCGTATTAGTTTGGAGATTGATACAGGACTATGGGGAGGGAGCGGGGCAGTGGGATTAGTTTGGAGATTGATACAGGACTGTGGGGAGAGAGCGGGGCAGTGGGATTAGTTTGGGGATTGATACAGGGCTATGGGGAGAGAGCGGGGCAGTGGGATTAGTTTGGAGATTGATTCAGGGCTATGGGGAGAGAGCGGAGCAGTGGGATTAGTGTGGGGATTGATACAGGACTATGGTGAGAGAGCGGGGCAGTGGGATTAGTTTGGGTATTGATACAGGACTATGGGGAGAGAGCGGGGCAGTGGGATTAGTTTGGGGATTGAACCTGGGCCATGGGGAGAGAACGGGACAGTTGGCTGAGTTTGTGGATTGATACAGGACTATTGGTAGAGAGCGGGGCAATGGGATTAGTTTGGGGAGTGATACAGGACTATGGGGAGAGAGCGAGGAAGTGGGATTAGTTTGGAGATTGATACAGGACAGTGGGGAGAGAGCGGGGCAGTGGGATTAGTTTGGGGATTGATACAGGACTATGGGGAGAGAGCGGGGCAGTGGGATTAGTTTGGGGATTGATGCAATGTTATGGCGAGAGAGTGGGGAATTGGGATAAGTTTGGGGAGTGATACAGGACTATGGGGAGAGAGCGGGGCAGTGGGATTAGTTTGGGGTTTGATACAGTAATATGGGGTGACAGCGGGGCAGTGGGATTAGTTTGGAGATTGATACAGGACTGTGGGGAGAGAGCGGGGCAGTGGGATTAGTTTGGAGATTGATACAGGACTATGGCGAGAGAGTGGGGCAGTGGGATTAGTTTGGGGATTAATACAGGGCTACGGAGAGAGAGAGGGACCGTGGGATTAGTTTGGGGATTGATACAGGACTATGGGTAGGAAACGATGCAGTGGTATTAGTTTGGGGATTGATACAGGACTATGGGGAGAGAGTGCGGCAGTGGGATTAGTTTGGAGATTGATACAGGGCTATGGGGAGAGAGTGGGGCTGTGGGATTAGTTTGGACATTGATACAGGTCTATAGGGAGAGAGCGGGGCAGTGGGATGAGATTGTGGATTGATACAGGACCACGGGGAGAGAGCAGTGCAGTGGGATTAGTTTGGGGATTGATACAGGACTATGGGGAGAGAGCGAGGCAGTGGGATTAGTTTGGGATTGATACAGGACTGTGGGGAGAGCGGGGCAGTGGTATTAGTTTGGGGTTTGATACAGGACTATGGGGTGAGAGCGGGGCAGTGGGATTAGTTTGGGATTGATACACGACTATGAAGAGAGAGCGGGACAGTTGGATTAGTTTGGATATTGATGCAGGATTATGGGGAGAGAGCGGGGCAGTGGGATTAGTTTGGGGATTGATATAGGTCTATGGGGAGAGAGCGGGGCAGTGGGATTAGTTTGGGGATTGATACAGGTCTATGGGGAGAGATCGGGGCAGTGGGATTAGTTTCGGGATTGAAACAGGACTATTGGGAGAGAGAGGGGCAGTGGGATTAGTTTGGGTTTTGATACAGGACTAGGGGGAGAGGAGAAAGCCGGGCAGTGGGATTAGTTTGGGATTGATACAGGACTATGGGGAGAAAGCGGGGCAGTGTGATTAGTTTGGGGATTGATACAGGGCTATGGGGAGAGAGCGGGGCAGTGGGATTAGTTTGGAGATTGATACAGGTCTATGGGGAGAGATCGGGGCAGTGGGATTAGTTTCGGGATTGAAACAGGACTATTGGGAGAGAGAGGGGCAGTGGGATTAGTTTGGGTTTTGATACAGGACTAGGGGGAGAGGAGAAAGCCGGGCAGTGGGATTAGTTTGGGATTGATACAGGACTATGGGGAGAAAGCGGGGCAGTGGGATTAGTTTGGGGATTGATACAGGGCTATGGGGAGAGAGCGGAGCAGTGCAATTAGTTTGGGAATTGATACAGGACTATGGGGAGAGAGCGGGGCAGTGGGAGTAGTTTGTGGATTGATACAGGACTATGGGGAGAGAGCGGGGCAGTGGCATTAGTTTGGAGATTGATACAGGACTATTGGGAGAGAGCGCAGCAATGGGATTATTTTGGGGATTGATACAGGACTACGGGGAGAGAGCGGGGCAGTGGGATTAGTTTGAGGTTTGATACAGGACTATGGGGAGAGAGCGGTGCAGTGGGATTAGTTTTGGGCATGGATACAGGGCTATGGGGATAGAGCGGGGCAGTTAGATTAGTTTGAGGATTGATGCAGGGCTATCGGAAGAGAGCGGGGCAGTGGGATTAGTTTGGAGATTGATACAGGGCTATGGGGATAGAGCGGGGCAGTGGGATTAGTTTGGGGATTGATACAGGACTATTGGGAGAGAGCGGGGCAGTGGGATTAGTTTGGAGATTGATACATGACTATGGGGAGAGAGCGGGGCAGTGGGATTAGTTTGGAGATCGATACAGGACTATGGGGAGAGAGCAAGGCAGTGGGATTTGTTTGGGGATTGATACAGGACTATTGGGAGAGAGCGGGGCAGTGGGATTAGTTTGGAGATTGATACAGGGTTATGGGGAGATAGCAGGGCAGTGGGATTAGTTCGGAGATTGATACAGGACTATGGGGAGAGAGCGGGGCAGTGGTATTAGTTTGGGGATTGATACAGGACTATGGGGAGAGAGCGGGGCAGTGGGATTAGTTTGGGGATTGATACAGGACTATGGCCAGAGTGCGGGGCAGTGGGATTAGTTTGAGGATTGATACAGGGCTTTGGGGAGAGAGCGGGGCAGTGGGATTAGTTTGGAGATTGATACAGGACTATGGGGAGAGATCGGGGCAGTGGGATTAGTTTCGGGATTGAAACAGGACTATGGGGAGAGAGCGGGGAAGTGGGATTTGTTTGGGGATTGATACAGGACTATGGGGAGAGGAGAGAGCGGGGCAGTGGGATTAGTTTGGGGATTGATACAGGACTATGGGGAGAGAGCTGGGTAGTGGGTTTAGTTTGGAGATTGATACAGGACAATGGGGAGAGAGCGGGGAAGTGGGATTAGTTTGGGTCTGATTGATACAGGGCTATGGGGAGAGAGCGGGACAGTGGGATTAGTTTGGAGAATGATACAGTTCTATGGGGAGAGAGCGGGGCATTGGGATTAGTTTGGAGATTGATACAGGACGATGGGGAGAGAGCGGGGCAGTGGGATTAGTTTGGAGATTGATACAGGGCTATTGGGAGAGAGCGGGGCAATGGGATCAGTTTGGGGATTGATACAGGACTATGGGGAGAGAGCGGGGCAGTGGGATTAGTTTGAGGATTGATACAGGACTATGGGGAGAGAGCGGTGCAGTGGGATTAGATTGGGCATGGATACAGGGCTATGGGGAGAGAGCGGGGCAGTGAGATTAGTTTGGAGATTGATACAGGACTATGGGGAGAGAGCGGGGCAGTGGGATTAGTTTGGAGATTGATACAGGACTATGGGGTAGAGCGGGGCAATGGAATTAGTTTGGAGATTGATACAGGGCTATTGGGAGAGAGCGGGGCAATGGTATTATTTTGGGGATTGATACAGGACTATGGGGAGAGAGCGGGGCAGTGGGATTAGTTTGGAGATTGATACAGGGCAATGGGTAGAGAGCGGGGCTGTGGGATTAGTTTGGGGATTGATTCAGGACTATGGGGAGAGAGCGGGGCAGTGGGATTAGTTTGGAGATTGATACAGGACTATGGGGAGAGAGCGGGGTAGTGGGATTAGTTTGGAGATTGATACAGGACTATGGGGCAGAGCGAGGCAGTGGCATTAGTTTGGAGATTGATACAGGACTATTGGGAGAGAGCGGAGCAGTGGGATTAGTGTGGGGATTGATACAGGACTATGGTGAGAGAGCGGGGCAGTGGGATTAGTTTGGGTATTGATACAGGACTATGGGGAGAGAGCGGGGCAGTGGGATTAGTTTGGGGATTGAAACTGGGCCATGGGGAGAGAACGGGACAGTTGGCTGAGTTTGTGGATTGATACAGGACTATTGGTAGAGAGCGGGGCAATGGGATTAGTTTGGGGAGTGATACAGGACTATGGGGAGAGAGCGAGGCAGTGGGATTAGTTTGATGATTGAAACAGTAATATGGGAAGGGAGCGGGGCAGTGGGATTAGTTTGGAGATTGATACAGGACAGTGGGGAGAGAGCGGGGCAGTGGGATTAGTTTGGGGATTGATACAGGACTATGGGGAGAGAGCGGGGCAGTGGGATTAGTTTGGGGATTGATGCAATGTTATGGCGAGAGAGTGGGGAATTGGGATAAGTTTGGGGAGTGATACAGGACTATGGGGAGAGAGCGGGGCAGTGGGATTAGTTTGGGGTTTGATACAGTAATATGGGGTGACAGCGGGGCAGTGGGATTAGTTTGGAGATTGATACAGGACTGTGGGGAGAGAGCGGGGCAGTGGGATTAGTTTGGGGATTGATACAGGACTATGGCGAGAGAGTGAGGCAGTGGGATTAGTTTGGGGATTAATACAGGGCTACGGAGAGAGAGAGGGACCGTGGGATTAGTTTGGGGATTGATACAGGACTATGGGTAGGAAACGATGCAGTGGTATTAGTTTGGGGATTGATACAGGACTATGGGGAGAGAGTGCGGCAGTGGGATTAGATTGGAGATTGATACAGGGCTATGGGGAAAGAGTGGGGCCGTGGGATTAGTTTGGAGATTGATACAGGTCTATAGGGAGAGAGCGGGGCAGTGGGATGAGATTGTGGATTGATACAGGACCACGGGGAGAGAGCAGTGCAGTGGGATTAGTTTGGGGATTGATACAGGACTATGGGGAGAGAGCGAGGCAGTGGGATTAGTTTGGGATTGATAGAGGACTGTGGGGAGAGCGGGGCAGTGGTATTAGTTTGGGATTGATACAGGCCTGTGGGGAGGGCGGGGCAGTGGGATTAGTTTGGGGTTTGATACAGGACTATGGGGTGAGAGCGGGGCAGTGGGATTAGTTTGGGATTGATACACGACTATGAAGAGAGAGCGGGACAGTTGGATTAGTTTGGATATTGATGCAGGATTATGGGGAGAGAGCGGGGCAGTGGGATTAGTTTGGGGATTGATATAGGTCTATGGGGAGAGAGCGGGGCAGTGGGATTAGTTTGGGGATTGATACAGGGCTATGGGGAGAGAGCGGGGCAGTGGGATTAGTTTGGGGATTGATACAGGACTATGGGGAGAGAGCGGGTCAGTGGGATTAGTTTGGGGATTGATACAGGACTATGGGGAGAGAGCGGGGCAGTGGGATTAGTTTGGGGATTGATGCAATGTTATGGCGAGAGAGTGGGGAATTGGGATAAGTTTGGGGAGTGATACAGGACTATGGGGAGAGAGCGGGGCAGTGGGATTAGTTTGGGGTTTGATACAGTAATATGGGGTGACAGCGGGGCAGTGGGATTAGTTTGGAGATTGATACAGGACTGTGGGGAGAGAGCGGGGCAGTGGGATTAGTTTGGGGATTGATACAGGACTATGGCGAGAGAGTGAGGCAGTGGGATTAGTTTGGGGATTAATACAGGGCTACGGAGAGAGAGAGGGACCGTGGGATTAGTTTGGGGATTGATACAGGACTATGGGTAGGAAACGATGCAGTGGTATTAGTTTGGGGATTGATACAGGACTATGGGGAGAGAGTGCGGCAGTGGGATTAGATTGGAGATTGATACAGGGCTATGGGGAAAGAGTGGGGCCGTGGGATTAGTTTGGAGATTGATACAGGTCTATAGGGAGAGAGCGGGGCAGTGGGATGAGATTGTGGATTGATACAGGACCACGGGGAGAGAGCAGTGCAGTGGGATTAGTTTGGGGATTGATACAGGACTATGGGGAGAGAGCGAGGCAGTGGGATTAGTTTGGGATTGATAGAGGACTGTGGGGAGAGCGGGGCAGTGGTATTAGTTTGGGATTGATACAGGCCTGTGGGGAGGGCGGGGCAGTGGGATTAGTTTGGGGTTTGATACAGGACTATGGGGTGAGAGCGGGGCAGTGGGATTAGTTTGGGATTGATACACGACTATGAAGAGAGAGCGGGACAGTTGGATTAGTTTGGATATTGATGCAGGATTATGGGGAGAGAGCGGGGCAGTGGGATTAGTTTGGGGATTGATATAGGTCTATGGGGAGAGAGCGGGGCAGTGGGATTAGTTTGGGGATTGATACAGGGCTATGGGGAGAGAGCGGGGCAGTGGGATTAGTTTGGGGATTGATACAGGACTATGGGGAGAGAGCGGGTCAGTGGGATTAGTTTGGGGATTGATACAGGACTATGGGGAGAGAGCGGGTCAGTGGGATTAGTTTGGGTATTGATATAGGACTATGGGGAGAGAGCGGGACAGTGGGATTAGTTTGAGGATTGATACAGGACTATGGGGAGAGAGCAGGGCAGTAGGATTAGTTTGGGGATTGATTCAGGACTATGGGGGAGAGCGGGGCAGTAGGATTAGTTTGGGGATTGATACAGGACTATGGGGAGAGGGCGGGTAAGTGGGATTAGTTTGGGGAGTGATACAGGACTATGGGGAGAGAGCGGGGCAGTGGGATTAGTTTGGGGATTGATACAGTAATATGGCGGGAGAGCGGGGCAGTGGGATTAGTCTGGAGATTGATGCTGGAGTTTGGGGAGAGAGCGGGTCAGTGGGAATAGTTTGAGGATTGATGCTGGGCTATGGGGAGAGAGCGGGGCAGTGGAATTAGTTTGGGGATTGATACAGGACTATGGGGAGAGAGCGGGGAGTGGGATTAGTTTGGGGATTGATACAGGGCTATGGGGAGAGAGCGGGGCAGTGGGATTAGTTTGGGGATTGATACAGGACAATGGGGAGAGAGCGGGGCAGTGGTATTAGTTTGGGGATTGATACAGGGCTATGGGGAGAGAGCGGGGCAGTGGGATTAGTTTGGGGATTGATACAGGGCTATGGGGAGAGAGCGGGGCAGTGGGATTAGTTTGGGGATTGAAACAGGACTATTGGCAGAGAGCGGGGCAGTGGGATCAGTTTGGTCAGATTGATAAAGGGCTATCGGGAGAGAGCGGGGCAGTGGGATTAGTTTGGAGATTGATACAGGTCTATGGGGAGAGAGCGGGGCAGTGGGATTAGTTTGGAGATCGATACAGTACTATGGGGAGAGATCGGGGCAGTGGGATTACTTTCGGGATTGAAACAGGACTATTGGGAGAGAGAGGGGCAGTGGGATTAGTTTGGTTTTTGATACAGGACTAGGGGGAGAGGAGAAAGCCGGGCAGTGGGATTAGTTTGGGATTGATACAGGACTATGGGGAGAGAACGGGGCAGTGGGATTAGTTTGGGGATTGATACAGGGCTATGGGGAGAGAGCGGAGCAGTGGAATTAGTTTGGAAATTGATACAGGACTATGGGGAGAGAGCGGGGTAGTGGGTGTAGTTTGTGGATTGATACAGGATTATGGGGAGAGAGCGGGGCAGTGGGATTAGTTTGGAGATTGATACAGGGCTATTGGGAGAGAGCGCGGCAATGGGATTAGTTTGGGGATTGATACAGGACTATGGGGAGAGATCGGGGCAGTGGGATTAGTTTGAGGATTGATACAGGACTATGGGGAGAGAGCGGTGCAGTGGGATTAGTTTGGGCATGGATACAGGGCTATGGGGATAGAGCGGGGCAGTGAGATTAGTTTGAGGATTGATGCAGGGCTATCGGAAGAGAGCGGGGCAGTGGGATTAGTTTGGAGATTGATACAGGGCTATGGGGAGAGAGCGAGGCAGTGGGATTAGTTTGGAGATTGATACAGGACGATGGGAAGAGAGCGGGGCAGTGGGATTAGTTTGGAGATAGATACAGGGCTATGGGGATAGAGCGGGGCAGTGGGATTAGTTTGGGGATTGATACAGGACTATTGGGAGAGAGCGGGGCAGTGGGATTAGTTTGGAGATTGATACATGACTATTCGGAGAGAGCGGGGCAGTGGGATTAGTTTGCAGAGCGATACAGGACTATGGGGAGAGAGCGGGGCAGTGAGATTAGTTTAAGGATTGATGCAGGGCTATCGGAAGAGAGCGGGGCAGTGGGATTAGTTTGGAGATTGATACAGGGCTATGGGGAGAGAGCAAGGCAGTGGGATTTGTTTGGGGATTGATACAGGACTATTGGGAGAGAGCGGGGCAGTGGGATTAGTTTGGAGATTGATACAGGTCTATGGGGAGAGAGCGGGGCAGTGGGATTAGTTTGGAGATCGATACAGTACTATGGGGAGAGATCGGGGCAGTGGGATTACTTTCGGGATTGAAACAGGACTATTGGGAGAGAGAGGGGCAGTGGGATTAGTTTGGTTTTTGATACAGGACTAGGGGGAGAGGAGAAAGCCGGGCAGTGGGATTAGTTTGGGATTGATACAGGACTATGGGGAGAGAACGGGGCAGTGGGATTAGTTTGGGGATTGATACAGGGCTATGGGGAGAGAGCGGAGCAGTGGAATTAGTTTGGAAATTGATACAGGACTATGGGGAGAGAGCGGGGCAGTGGGTGTAGTTTGTGGATTGATACAGGATTATGGGGAGAGAGCGGGGCAGTGGGATTAGTTTGGAGATTGATACAGGGCTATTGGGAGAGAGCGCGGCAATGGGATTAGTTTGGGGATTGATACAGGACTATGGGGAGAGATCGGGGCAGTGGGATTAGTTTGAGGATTGATACAGGACTATGGGGAGAGAGCGGTGCAGTGGGATTAGTTTGGGCATGGATACAGGGCTATGGGGATAGAGCGGGGCAGTGAGATTAGTTTGAGGATTGATGCAGGGCTATCGGAAGAGAGCGGGGCAGTGGGATTAGTTTGGAGATTGATACAGGGCTATGGGGAGAGAGCGAGGCAGTGGGATTAGTTTGGAGATTGATACAGGACGATGGGAAGAGAGCGGGGCAGTGGGATTAGTTTGGAGATAGATACAGGGCTATGGGGATAGAGCGGGGCAGTGGGATTAGTTTGGGGATTGATACAGGACTATTGGGAGAGAGCGGGGCAGTGGGATTAGTTTGGAGATTGATACATGACTATTCGGAGAGAGCGGGGCAGTGGGATTAGTTTGCAGAGCGATACAGGACTATGGGGAGAGAGCGGGGCAGTGAGATTAGTTTAAGGATTGATGCAGGGCTATCGGAAGAGAGCGGGGCAGTGGGATTAGTTTGGAGATTGATACAGGGCTATGGGGAGAGAGCAAGGCAGTGGGATTTGTTTGGGGATTGATACAGGACTATTGGGAGAGAGCGGGGCAGTGGGATTAGTTTGGAGATTGATACAGGTTTATGGGGAGATAGCAGGGCAGTGGGATTAGTTCGGAGATTGATACAGGACTATGGGGAGAGAGCGGGGCAGTGGTATTAGTTTGGGGATTGATACAGGACTATGGGGAGAGAGCGGGGGAGTGGGATTAGTTTAAGGATTGATACAGGACTATGGGGAGAGAGCGGGGCTGTGGGATTAGTTTGAGATTGATACAGGACTATGGGGAGAGAGCGGGGCAGTGGGATTAGTTTGGAGATTGATACAGGGCAATGGGTAGAGAGCGGGGCAGTGGGATTAGTTTGGGGATTGATTCAGGACTATGGGGAGAGAGCGGGGTAGTGGGATTAGTTTGGAGATTGAAACAGGACTATGGGGCAGAGCGAGGCAGTGGGATTAGTTTGGAGATTGATACAGGACTGTGGGGAGAGAGCGGGGCAGTGGGATTAGTTTGGGATTGATACAGGACTATGGGGAGAGAGCGGGGGAGTGGGATTAGTTTAAGGATTGATACAGGACTATGGGGAGAGAGCGGGGCTGTGGGATTAGTTTGAGATTGATACAGGGCTATGGGGAGAGAGCGAGGCAGTGGGATTAGTTTGGGGATGGATACAGGGCTATGGGGAGAAAGCGGTGCAGTGAGATTAGTTTGGAGATTGATACAGGGCTATGGGGAGAGAGCGGAGCAGTGGGATTATTTTGGGATTGATACAGTGCTATGGGGAGAGAGCGGGGCAGTGGGATTAATTTGGGGATTGATATAGGACTATGGGGAGAGAATGGGGCAGTGGGATTAGTTTGGAGATTGATACAACACTATGGGGAGAGAGCGGGGCAGTGGGATTAGTTTGGAGATTGATACAGGACTATGGGGCAGAGCGGGGCAATGGAATTAGTTTAGAGATTGATACAGGGCTATTGGGAGATAGCGGGGCAATGGTATTAGTTTGGGGATTGATACAGGACTATGGGGAGAGAGCGGGGCAGTGGGATTAGTTTGGAGATTGATACAGGGCAATGGGTAGAGAGCGGGGCAGTGGGATTAGTTTGGGGATTGATTCAGGACTATGGGGAGAGAGCGGGGTAGTGGGATTAGTTTGGAGATTGATACAGGACTATGGGGAGAGAGCGGGGTAGTGGGATTAGTTTGGAGATTGATACAGGACTATGGGGCAGAGCGAGGCAGTGGGATTAGTTTGGAGATTGATACAGGACTATGGGGAGAGAGCGGGGCAGTGGGATTAGTTTGGGATTGATACAGTGCTATGGGGAGAAAGCGGGGGAGTGGGATTATTTGGGGATTGATATAGGACTATGGGGAGAGAATGGGGCAGTGGGATTAGTTTGGGATTGAAACAGTGCTATTGGGAGATTGCGGGGCAGTGGGAATAGTATGGGGATTGATACAGGACAATGGGGAGAGAGCGGAACAGTGGTATTAGTTTGGAGATTGATACAGGACTATGGGGAGGGAGCGGGGCAGTGGGAATAGTTTGGAGATTGATACAGGACTGTGGGGAGAGAGCGGGGCAGTGGGATTCGTTTGGGATTGATACAGGATTATGGGTAGAGAGCGGAGCAGTGGGATTAGTTTCGGGATTGATACAGGACGGTGGGGAGAGAGCCGGTCAGTGGGATTTGTTTGGGGATTGATACACGACTATGGGGAGAGAGCGAGGCAGTGGGATTATTTTGGGGATTGATACAGGACTTTGGCGAGAGAGCGGGGCAGTGAGATTAGTTTGGAGATTGATACAGGACTATGGGGAGAGAGCGGGGCAGTGGGATTAGTTTGGGATTGATACAGTGCTATGGGGAGAGAGCGGGGCAGTGGGAATAGTTTGGGGATTGATACCGGACTATTGGGAGAGAGCGGGGCAGTGGGATTAGTTTGGAGATTGATACAGGGTTATGGGGAGATAGCAGGGCAGTGGGATTAGTTCGGAGATTGATACAGGACTATGAGGAGAGTGCGGGGCAGTGGTATTAGTTTGGGGATTGATACAGGACTATGGGGAGAGAGCGGGGCAGTGGGATTAGTTTATGGATTGATACAGGACTATGGGGAGAGAGCGGGGCTGTGGGATTAGTTTGGTGATTGATACAGGGCTATGGGGAGAGAGCGAGGCAGTGGGATTAGTTTGGGGATGGATACAGGGCTATGATGAGAGAGCGGTGCAGTGAGATTAGTTTGGAGATTGATACAGGGCTATGGGGAGAGAGCGAGGCAGTGGGATTAGTTTGGGGATTGATACAGGACTATTGGGAGAGAGCGGGGCAGTGGGATCAGTTTGGAGATTGATACAGGGCTATGGGGAGAGAGCGGGGCAGTGGGATTAGTTCGGAGATTGATACAGGACTATGGACAGAGCGGGGCAGTGGGATTAGTTTGGAGATTGATACAGGACGATGGGGAGAGAGCGGGGCAGTGGGATGAGTATCGGGATTGAAACAGGACTGTGGGGAGAGAGCGGGGAAGTGGGATTAGTTTGGGGATTGATAAAGGACTATGGGGAGAGGAGAGAGCCGGGCAGTGGGATTAGTTTGGGGATTGATACAGGACTATGGGGAGAGAGAGGGGCAGTGGGATTAGTTTGGGATTGATACAGGACTATGGGGAGAGAGCGGGGCAGTGGGATTAGTTAGGGTCTGATTGATACAGGGCTATGGGGAGAGAGCGGGACAGTGGGATTAGTTTGGAGATTGATACAGTTCTATGGGTAGAGAGCGGGGCAGTGGGATTAGTTTGGAGATTGACACAGGACTATGGGGAGAGAGCGGGGCAGTGGGATTAGTTTGGAGATTGATACAGGGCTGTTGGGAGAGAGCGGGGCAATGGGATTAGTTTGGGGATTGATACAGGACTATGGGGAGAGAGCGGGGTAGTGGGATTAGTTTGGGTCTGATTGATACAAGGCTATGGGGAGAGAGCGGGACAGTGGGATTAGTTTGGAGATTGATACAGTTCTTTGGGGAGAGAGCGGGGCAGTGGGATTAGTTTGGAGATTGATACAGGACTAAGGGGAGAGAGCGGGGCAGTGGGATTAGTTTGGAGATTGATACAGGGCTATTGGGAGAGAGCGGGGCAGTGGGATTAGTTTGGGGATTGATACAGGACTATGGGGAGAGAGCGGGGCAGTGGGATTAGTTTGGAGATTGATACAGGACAATGGGCAGAGAGCGGGGATGTGGGATTAGTTTGGGTCTGATTGATACAGGGCTATGGGGAAAGAGCGGGACAGTGGGATTAGTTTGGAGATTGATACAGTTCTATGGGGAGAGAGCGGGGCATTGGGATTAGTCTGGAGATTGATACAGGACTATGGGGAGAGAGCGGGGCAGTGGGATTAGTTTGGAGATTAATACAGGGCTATTGGGAGAGAGCGGGGCAATGGGATCAGTTTGGGGATTGATACAGGACTATGGGGAGAGAGCGGGGCAGTGGGATTAGTTTGACGATTGATACAGGACTATGGGGAGAGAGCGGGGCAGTGGGATTAGTTAGGGTCTGATTGATACAGGGCTATGGGGAGAGAGCGGGACAGTGGGATTAGTTTGGAGATTGATACAGTTCTATGGGTAGAGAGCGGGGCAGTGGGATTAGTTTGGAGATTGACACAGGACTATGGGGAGAGAGCGGGGCAGTGGGATTAGTTTGGAGATTGATACAGGGCTGTTGGGAGAGAGCGGGGCAATGGGATTAGTTTGGGGATTGATACAGGACTATGGGGAGAGAGCGGGGTAGTGGGATTAGTTTGGGTCTGATTGATACAAGGCTATGGGGAGAGAGCGGGACAGTGGGATTAGTTTGGAGATTGATACAGTTCTTTGGGGAGAGAGCGGGGCAGTGGGATTAGTTTGGAGATTGATACAGGACTAAGGGGAGAGAGCGGGGCAGTGGGATTAGTTTGGAGATTGATACAGGGCTATTGGGAGAGAGTGGGACAGTGGGATTAGTTTGGGGATTGATACAGGACTATGGGGAGAGAGCGGGGCAGTGGGATTAGTTTGGAGATTGATACAGGACAATGGGCAGAGAGCGGGGATGTGGGATTAGTTTGGGTCTGATTGATACAGGGCTATGGGGAAAGAGCGGGACAGTGGGATTAGTTTGGAGATTGATACAGTTCTATGGGGAGAGAGCGGGGCATTGGGATTAGTCTGGAGATTGATACAGGACTATGGGGAGAGAGCGGGGCAGTGGGATTAGTTTGGGCATGGATACAGGGCTATGGGGAGAGAGCGGGGCAGTGGGATCAGTTTGGTCAGATTGATAAAGGGCTATCGGGAGAGAGCGGGGCAGTGGGATTAGTTTGGAGATTGATACAGGTCTATGGGGAGAGAGCGGGGCAGTGGGATTAGTTTGGAGATCGATACAGTACTATGGGGAGAGATCGGGACAGTGGGATTAGTTTCGGGATTGAAACAGGACTATTGGGAGAGAGAGGGGCAGTGGGATTAGTTTGGGTTTTGATACAGGACTAGGGGGAGAGGAGAAAGCCGGGCAGTGGGATTAGTTTGGGATTGATACAGGACTATGGGGAGAGAGCGGGGCAGTGGGATTAGTTTGGGGATTGATACAGGGCTATGGGGAGAGAGCGGAGCAGTGGAATTAGTTTGGGAATTGATACAGGACTATGGGGAGAGAGCGGGGCAGTGGGAGTAGTTTGTGGATTGATACAGGACTATGGGGAGAGAGCGGGGCAGTGGGATTAGTTTGGAGATTGATACAGGGCTATTGGGAGAGAGCGCGGCAATGGGATTAGTTTCGGGATTGATACAAGACTATGGGGAGAGAGCGGGGCAGTGGGATTAGTTTGAGGATTGATACAGGACTGTGGGGAGAGAGCGGTGCAGTGGGATTAGTTTGGGCATGGATACAGGGCTATGGGGATAGAGCGGGGCAGTGAGATTAGTTTGAGGATTGATGCAGGGCTATCGGAAGAGAGCGGGGCAGTGGGATTAGTTTGGAGATTGATACAGGGCTATGGGGAGAGAGCGTGGCAGTGGGATTAGTTTGGAGATTGATACAGGACTATGGGAAGAGAGCGGGGCAGTGGGATTAGTTTGGAGATTGATACAGGGCTATGGGGATAGAGCGGGGCAGTGGGATTAGTTTTTGGATTGATACAGGACTATTGGGAGAGAGCGGGGCAGCGGGATTAGTTTGGAGATTGATACATGACTATTCGGAGAGAGCGGGGCAGTGGGATTAGTTTGGAGATCGATACAGGACTATGGGGAGAGAGCGGGGCAGTGAGATTAGTTTAAGGATTGATGCAGGGCTATCGGAAGAGAGCGGGTCAGTGGGATTAGTTTGGAGATTGATACAGGGCTATGGGGAGAGAGCAAGGCAGTGGGATTTGTTTGGGGATTGATACAGGACTATTGGGAGAGAGCGGGGCAGTGGGATTAGTTTGGAGATTGATACAGGGTTATGGGGAGATAGCAGGGCAGTGGGATTAGTTCGGAGATTGATACAGGACTATGGGGAGAGAGCGGGGCAGTGGTATTAGTTTGGGGATTGATACAGGACTATGGGGAGAGAGCGGGGGAGTGGGATTAGTTTAAGGATTGATACAGGACTATGGGGAGAGAGCGGGGCTGTGGGATTAGTTTGAGATTGATACAGGGCTACGGGGAGAGAGCGAGGCAGTGGGATTAGTTTGGGGATGGGTACAGGGCTATGGGGAGAGAGCGGTGCAGTGAGATTAGTTTGGAGATTGATACAGGGCTATCAGGAGAGAGCGAGGCAGTGGGATTAGTTTGGGGAATGATACAGGACTATTGGGAGAGAGCGGGGCAGTGGGATTAGTTTGGAGATTGATACAGGGCTATGGGGAGAGAGCGGGGCAGTGGGATTAGTTCGGAGATTGATACAGGACTATGGGGAGAGAGCGGGGCAGTGGGATTAGTTTGGAGATTGATACAGGACGATGGGGAGAGAGCGGGGCAGTGGGATTAGTTTGGAGATTGATACAGGACTATGGGGAGAGAGCGGGGCAGTGGGATTAGTTTGGGGATTGATACAGGACTATGGGGAGAGAGCGGGGCAGTGGGATTAGTTTGAGGATTGATACAGGGCTTTGGGGAGAGAGCGGGGCAGTGGGATTAGTTTGGAGATTGATACAGGACTATGGGGAGAGATCGGGGCAGTGGGATTAGTTTCGGGATTGAAACAGGACTATGGTGAGAGAGCGGGGAAGTGGGATTAGTTTGGGGATTGATACAGGACTATGGGGAGAGGAGAGAGCGGGGCAGTGGGATTAGTTTGGGGATTGATACAGGACTATGGGGAGAGAGCTGGGCAGTGGGATTAGTTTGGAGATTGATACAGGACAATGGGGAGAGAGCGGGGAAGTGGGATTAGTTTGGGTCTGATTGATACAGGGCTATGGGGAGAGAGCGGGACAGTGGGATTAGTTTGGAGAATGATACAGTTCTATGGGGAGAGAGCGGGGCATTGGGATTAGTTTGGAGATTGATACAGGACTATGGGGAGAGAGCGGGGCAGTGGGATTAGTTTGGAGATTGATACAGAGCTATTGGGAGAGAGCGGGGCAATGGGATCAGTTTGGGGATTGATACAGGACTATGGGGAGAGAGCGGGGCAGTGGGATTAGTTTGAGGATTGATACAGGACTATGGGGAGAGAGCGGGGCAGTGGGATTAGTTTGGGCATGGATACAGGGCTATGGGGAGAGAGCGGGGCAGTGAGATTAGTTTGGAGATTGATACAGGACTATGGGGAGAGAGCGGGGCAGTGGGATTAGTTTGGGATTGATAGAGTGCTATGGGGAGAGAGCGGGGCAGTGGGATTAATTTGGAGATTGATACAGGACTATGGGGAGAGAGCGGGGCAGTGGGATTAGTTTGGAGATTGATACAGGACTATGGGGCAGAGCGGGGCAATGGAATTAGTTTGGAGATTGATACAGGGCTATTGGGAGAGAGCGGGGCAATGGTATTAGTTTGGGGATTGATACAGGACTATGGGGAGAGAGCGGGGCAGTGGGATTAGTTTGGAGATTGATACAGGGCAATGGGTAGAGAGCGGGGCAGTGGGATTAGTTTGGGGATTGATTCAGGACTATGGGGAGAGAGCGGGGCAGTGGGATTAGTTTGGAGATTGATACAGGACTATGGGGAGAGAGCGGGGTAGTGGGATTAGTTTGGAGATTGATACAGGTCTATGGGGCAGAGCGAGGCAGTGGGATTAGTTTGGAGATTGATACAGGACTATGGGGAGGGAATGGGGCAGTGGGATTAGTTTGGGATTGAAACAGTGCTATGGGGAGATTGCGGGGCAGTGGGAATAGTTTGGAGATTGATACAGGACAATGGGGAGAGACCGGGACAGTAGTATTAGTTTGGAGATTGATACAGGACTATGGGGAGGGAGCGGGGCAGTGGGATTAGTTTGGAGATTGATACAGGACTGTGGGGAGAGAGCGGGGCAGTGGGATTCGTTTGGGATTGATACAGGATTATGGGTAGAGAGCGGAGCAGTGGGATTAGTTTCGGGATTGATACAGGACGGTGGGGAGAGAGCCGGTAAGTGGGATTTGTTTGGAGATTGATACACGACTATGGGGAGAGAGCGAGGCAGTGGGATTAGTTTGGGGATTGATACAGGACTTTGGCGAGAGAGCGGGGCCGTGAGATTAGTTTGGAGATTGATACAGGACTGTGGGGAGAGAGCGGGGCAGTGGGTTTAGTTTGGCATTGATACAGTGCTATGGGGAGAGAGCGGGGCAGTGGGATTAGTTTGGGGATTGATATAGGACTATGGGTAGAGAATGGGGCAGTGGGATTAGTTTGGAGATTGAGGCAGGACTATGGGGAGAGAGCGGGGCAGTGGGATTAGTTTGTGGATTGATACAGGACTATGGGGAGAGAGCGGGGCAGTGGGATTAGTTTGGAGATTGATACAGGACTATGGGGAGTGAGCGGTGCAGTGGGATTAGTTTGGGCATGGATACAGTGCTCTGGGGATAGAGCGGGGCAGTGAGATTAGTTTGAGGATTGATGCAGGGCTATCGGAAGAGAGCGGTGCAGTGGGATTAGTTTGGAGATTGATACATGACTATGGGGAGAGAGCGGGGCAGTGGGATGAGTTTGGAGATCGATACAGGACTATGGGGAGAGTGCGGGGCAGTGAGATTAGTTTAAGGATTGATGCAGGGCTATCGGAAGAGAGCGGGGCAGTGGGATTAGTTTGGAGATTGATACAGGGCTATGGGGAGAGAGCAAGGCAGTGGGATTTGTTTGGGGATTGATACAGGACTATTGGGAGAGAGCGGGGCAGTGGGATTAGTTTGGAGATTGATACAGGGTTATGGGGAGATAGCAGGGCAGTGGGATTAGTTCGGAGATTGATACAGGACTATGGGGAGAGTGCGGGGCAGTGGTATTAGTTTGGGGATTGAAACAGGACTATGGGGAGAGAGCGGGGCAGTGGGATTAGTTTAAGGATTGATACAGGACTATGGGGAGAGAGCGGGGCTGTGGGATTAGTTTGGTGATTGATACAGGGCTATGGGGAGAGAGCGAGGCAGTGGGATTAGTTTGGGGATGGATACAGGGCTATGGTGAGAGAGCGGTGCAGTGAGATTAGTTTGGAGATTGATACAGGGCTATGGGGAGAGAGCGAGGCAGTGGGATTAGTTTGGGGATTGATACAGGACTATTGGGAGAGAGCTGGGCAGTGGGATTAGTTTGTAGATTGATACAGGGCTATGGGGAGAGAGCGGGGCAGTGGGATTAGTTCGGAGATTGATACAGGACTATGGACAGAGCGGGGCAGTGGGATTAGTTTGGAGATTGATACAGGACGATGGGGAGAGAGCGGGGCAGTGGGATTAGTTTGGAGATTGATGCAGGACTATGGGGAGGGAGCGGGGCAGTGGGATTAGTTTGGGGATTGATACAGGGCTATGGGGAGAGAGCGTGGCAGTGGGATTAGTTTGGAGATTGATACAGGGCTAAGGGGAGAGAGCGGGGTAGTGGGATTAGTTTGGAGATTGATACAGGACTATGGGGCAGAGCGAGGCAGTGGGATTAGTTTGGAGATTGATACAGGGCTATTGGGAGCGAGCGGGGCAGTGGGATTAGTTTGGGGATTGATACAGGACTATTGGGAGAGAGCGGGGCAGTGGGATTAGTTTGAGGATTGATACAGGACTATGGGGAGAGAGCGGGGCAGTGGGATTAGTTTGGGATTGATACAGGACTATGGGGAGAGAGCGGGGCAGTGGGATTAGTTTGGGATTAATACAGTGCTATGGGGAGAGAGCGGGGCAGTGGGATTAATTTGGGATTGATACAGTGCTATGGGGAGAGAGCGGGGCAGTGGGATTAGTTTCGGATTGAAACAGTGCTATGGTGAGAGAGCGGGGCAGTGGGATTAGTTTGGGGATTGATGCAGGACTATGGGGAGGGAACGGGGCAGTGTGATTAGTTTGTAGATTGATACAGGACTATGGGGAGAGAGCGGGGCAGTGGGATTAGTTTGGAAATGATACAGGATTATGGGTAGAGAGCGGGGCAGTGGGATTCTTTTGGGGATTGATACAGGACAGTGGGGAGAGAGCGGGGCATGGGATTAGTTTGGGGATTGATACAGGACTATGGGGAGAGAGCGGGGCAGTGGGATTAGTTTGGATCTGATTGATACAGGGCTATGGGGAGAGAGCGGGACAGTGGGATTAGTTTGGAGATTGATACAGTTCTATGGGGAGAGAGCGAGGCAGTGGGATTAGTTTGGGGATGGATACAGGGCTATGATGAGAGAGCGGTGCAGTGAGATTAGTTTGGAGATTGATACAGGGCTATGGGGAGAGAGCGAGGCAGTGGGATTAGTTTGGGGATTGATACAGGACTATTGGGAGAGAGCGGGGCAGTGGGATCAGTTTGGAGATTGATACAGGGCTATGGGGAGAGAGCGGGGCAGTGGGATTAGTTCGGAGATTGATACAGGACTATGGACAGAGCGGGGCAGTGGGATTAGTTTGGAGATTGATACAGGACGATGGGGAGAGAGCGGGGCAGTGGGATTAGTTTGGAGATTGATACAGGACTATGGGGAGAGAGCGGGGCAATGGGATTAGTTTGGGGATTGATACAGGACGGTGGGGAGAGAGCGGGGCAGTAGGATTAGTTTGAGGATTGATACAGGGCTTTGGGGAGAGAGCGGGGCAGTGGGATTAGTTTGGAGATTGATACAGGACTATGGGGAGAGATCGGGGCAGTGGGATGAGTTTCGGGATTGAAACAGGACTGTGGGGAGAGAGCGGGGAAGTGGGATTAGTTTGGGGATTGATAAAGGACTATGGGGAGAGGAGAGAGCCGGGCAGTGGGATTAGTTTGGGGATTGATACAGGACTATGGGGAGAGAGCGGGGCAGTGGGATTAGTTTGGGATTGATACAGGACTATGGGGAGAGAGCGGGGCAGTGGGATTAGTTTGGGTCTGATTGATACAGGGCTATGGGGAGAGAGCGGGACAGTGGGATTAGTTTGGAGATTGATACAGTTCTATGGGTAGAGAGCGGGGCAGTGGGATTAGTTTGGAGATTGACACAGGACTATGGGGAGAGAGCGGGGCAGTGGGATTAGTTTGGAGATTGATACAGGGCTGTTGGGAGAGAGCGGGGCAATGGGATTAGTTTGGGGATTGATACAGGACTATGGGGAGAGAGCGGGGTAGTGGGATTAGTTTGGGTCTGATTGATACAAGGCTATGGGGAGAGAGCGGGACAGTGGGATTAGTTTGGAGATTGATACAGTTCTTTGGGGAGAGAGCGGGGCAGTGGGATTAGTTTGGAGATTGATACAGGACTAAGGGGAGAGAGCGGGGCAGTGGGATTAGTTTGGAGATTGATACAGGGCTATTGGGAGAGAGCGGGGCAGTGGGATTAGTTTGGGGATTGATACAGGACTATGGGGAGAGAGCGGGGCAGTGGGATTAGTTTGGAGATTGATACAGGACAATGGGCAGAGAGCGGGGATGTGGGATTAGTTTGGGTCTGATTGATACAGGGCTATGGGGAAAGAGCGGGACAGTGGGATTAGTTTGGAGATTGATACAGTTCTATGGGGAGAGAGCGGGGCATTGGGATTAGTCTGGAGATTGATACAGGACTATGGGGAGAGAGCGGGGCAGTGGGATTAGTTTGGAGATTAATACAGGGCTATTGGGAGAGAGCGGGGCAATGGGATCAGTTTGGGGATTGATACAGGACTATGGGGAGAGAGCGGGGCAGTGGGATTAGTTTGACGATTGATACAGGACTATGGGGAGAGAGCGGGGCAGTGGGATTAGTTTGGGCATGGATACAGGGCTATGGGGAGAGAGCGGGGCAGTGAGATTAGTTTGGAGATTGATACAGGACTATGGGTGAGAGCGGGGCAGTGGGATTAGTTTGGGATTGATACAGTGCTATGGGGAGAGAGCGGGGCAGTGGGATTAGTTTGGGATTGATACAGGACTATGGGGAGAGAGCGGAGCAGTGGGATTAGTTTGGAGATCGATACAGTACTATGGGGAGAGATCGGGACAGTGGGATCAGTTTGGTCAGATTGATAAAGGGCTATCGGGAGAGAGCGGGGCAGTGGGATTAGTTTGGAGATTGATACAGGTCTATGGGGAGAGAGCGGAGCAGTGGGATTAGTTTGGAGATCGATACAGTACTATGGGGAGAGATCGGGACAGTTGGATTAGTTTCGGGATTGAAACAGGACTATTGGGAGAGAGAGGGGCAGTGGGATTAGTTTGGGTTTTGATACAGGACTAGGGGGAGAGGAGAAAGCCGGGCAGTGGGATTAGTTTGGGATTGATACAGGACTATGGGGAGAGAGCGGAGCAGTGGGATTAGTTTGGGGATTGATACAGGGCTATGGGGAGAGAGCGGAGCAGTGGAATTAGTTTGGGAATTGATACAGGACTATGGGGAGAGAGCGGGGCAGTGGGAGTAGTTTGTGGATTGATACAGGACTATGGGGAGAGAGCGGGGCAGTGGGATTAGTTTGGAGATTGATACAGGGCTATTGGGAGAGAGCGCGGCAATGGGATTAGTTTCGGGATTGATACAAGACTATGGGGAGAGAGCGGGGCAGTGGGATTAGTTTGAGGATTGATACAGGACTATGGGGAGAGAGCGGTGCAGTGGGATTAGTTTGGGCATGGATACAGGGCTATGGGGATAGAGCGGGGCAGTGAGATTAGTTTGAGGATTGATGCAGGGCTATCGGAAGAGAGCGGGGCAGTGGGATTAGTTTGGAGATTGATACAGGGCTATAGGGAGAGAGCGTGGCAGTGGGATTAGTTTGGAGATTGATACAGGACTATGGGAAGAGAGCGGGGCAGTGGGATTAGTTTGGAGATTGATACAGGGCTATGGGGATAGAGCGGGGCAGTGGGATTAGTTTTTGGATTGATACGTAACTATTGGGAGAGAGCGGGGCAGTGGGATTAGTTTGGAGATTGATAGATGACTATTCGGAGAGAGCGGGGCAGTGGGATTAGTTTGGAGATCGATACAGGACTATGGGGAGAGAGCGGGGCAGTGAGATTAGTTTAAGGATTGATGCAGGGCTATCGGAAGAGAGCGGGTCAGTGGGATTAGTTTGGAGATTGATACAGGGCTATGGGGAGAGAGCAAGGCAGTGGGATTTGTTTGGGGATTGATACAGGACTATTGGGAGAGAGCGGGGCAGTGGGATTAGTTTGGAGATTGATACAGGGTTATGGGGAGATAGCAGGGCAGTGGGATTAGTTCGGAGATTGATACAGGACTATGGGGAGAGAGTGGGGCAGTGGTATTAGTTTGGGGATTGATACAGGACTATGGGGAGAGAGCGGGGGAGTGGGATTAGTTTAAGGATTGATACAGGACTATGGGGAGAGAGCGGGGCTGTGGGATTAGTTTGAGATTGATACAGGGCTACGGGGAGAGAGCGAGGCAGTGGGATTAGTTTGGGGATGGATACAGGGCTATGGGGAGAGAGCGGTGCAGTGAGATTAGTTTGGAGATTGATACAGGGCTATGGGGAGAGAGCGAGGCAGTGGGATTAGTTTGGGGATTGATACAGGACTATTGGGAGAGAGCGGGGCAGTGGGATTAGTTTGGAGATTGATACAGGGCTATGGGGAGAGAGCGGGGCAGTGGGATTAGTTCGGAGATTGATACAGGACTATGGGGAGAGAGCGGGGCAGTGGGATTAGTTTGGAGATTGATACAGGACGATGGGGAGAGAGCGGGGCAGTGGGATTAGTTTGGAGATTGATACAGGACTATGGGGAGAGAGCGGGGCAGTGGGATTAGTTTGGGGATTGATACAGGACTATGGGGAGAGAGCGGGGCAGTGGGATTAGTTTGAGGATTGATACAGGGCTTTGGGGAGAGAGCGGGGCAGTGGGATTAGTTTGGAGATTGATACAGGACTATGGGGAGAGATCGGGGCAGTGGGATTAGTTTCGGGATTGAAACAGGACTATGGTGAGAGAGCGGGGAAGTGGGATTAGTTTGGGGATTGATACAGGACTATGGGGAGAGGAGAGAGCGGGGCAGTGGGATTAGTTTGGGGATTGATACAGGACTATGGGGAGAGAGCTGGGCAGTGGGATTAGTTTGGAGATTGATACAGGACAATGGGGAGAGAGCGGGGAAGTGGGATTAGTTTGGGTCTGATTGATACAGGGCTATGGGGAGAGAGCGGGACAGTGGGATTAGTTTGGAGAATGATACAGGACTATGGGGAGAGAGCGGGGCAGTGGGATTAGTTTGGGATTGATAGAGTGCTATGGGGAGAGAGCGGGGCAGTGGGATCAGTTTGGGGCTTGATACAGGACTATGGGGAGAGAGCGGGGCAGTGGGATTAGTTTGAGGATTGATACAGGACTATGGGGAGAGAGCGGGGCAGTGGGATTAGTTTGGGCATGGATACAGGGCTATGGGGAGAGAGCGGGGCAGTGAGATTAGTTTGGAGATTGATACAGGACTATGGGGAGAGAGCGGGGCAGTGGGATTAGTTTGGGATTGATAGAGTGCTATGGGGAGAGAGCGGGGCAGTGGGATTAATTTGGGGATTGATATAGGACTATGGGGAGAGAATGGGGCAGTGGGATTAGTTTGGAGATTGATACAGGACTATGGGGAGAGAGCGGGGCAGTGGGATTAGTTTGGAGATTGATACAGGACTATGGGGCAGAGCGGGGCAATGGAATTAGTTTGGAGATTGATACAGGGCTATTGGGAGAGAGCGGGGCAATGGTATTAGTTTGGGGATTGATACAGGACTATGGGGAGAGAGCGGGGCAGTGGGATTAGTTTGGAGATTGATACAGGGCAATGGGTAGAGAGCGGGGCAGTGGGATTAGTTTGGGGATTGATTCAGGACTATGGGGAGAGAGCGGGGCAGTGGGATTAGTTTGGAGATTGATACAGGACTATGGGGAGAGAGCGGGGTAGTGGGATTAGTTTGGAGATTGATACAGGACTATGGGGCAGAGCGAGGCAGTGGGATTAGTTTGGAGATTGATACAGGACTATGGGGAGAGAGCGGGGCAGTGGGATTAGTTTGGGATTGATACAGTGCTATGGGGAGAAAGCGGGGCAGTGGGATTATTTGGGGATTGATTTAGGACTATGGGGAGAGAATGGGGCAGTGGGATTAGTTTGGGATTGAAACAGTGCTATGGGGAGATTGCGGGGCAGTGGGAATAGTTTGGGGATTGATACAGGACAATGGGGAGAGACCGGGACAGTAGTATTAGTTTGGAGATTGATACAGGACTATGGGGAGGGAGCGGGGCAGTGGGATTAGTTTGGAGATTGATACAGGACTGTGGGGAGAGAGCGGGGCAGTGGGATTCGTTTGGGATTGATACAGGATTATGGGTAGAGAGCGGAGCAGTGGGATTAGTTTCGGGATTGATACAGGACGGTGGGGAGAGAGCCGGTCAGTGGGATTTGTTTGTGGATTGATACACGACTATGGGGAGAGAGCGAGGCAGTGGGATTAGTTTGGGGATTGATACAGGACTTTGGCGAGAGAGCGGGGCCGTGAGATTAGTTTGGAGATTGATACAGGACTATGGGGAGAGAGCGGGGCAGTGGGTTTAGTTTGGGATTGATACAGTGCTATGGGGAGAGAGCGGGGCAGTGGGATTAGTTTGGGGATTGATATAGGAATATGGGTAGAGAATGGGGCAGTGGGATTAGTTTGGAGATTGATGCAGGACTATGGGGAGAGAGCGGGGCAGTGGGATTAGTTTGTGGATTGATACAGGACTATGGGGAGAGAGCGGGGCAGTGGGATTAGTTTGGAGATTGATACAGGACTATGGGGAGTGAGCGGTGCAGTGGGATTAGTTTGGGCATGGATACAGTGCTATGGGGATAGAGCGGGGCAGTGAGATTAGTTTGAGGATTGATGCAGGGCTATCGGAAGAGAGCGGTGCAGTGGGATTAGTTTGAAGGTTGATACATGACTATGGGGAGAGAGCGGGGCAGTGGGATGAGTTTGGAGATCGATACAGGACTATGGGGAGAGTGCGGGGCAGTGAGATTAGTTTAAGGATTGATGCAGTGCTATCGGAAGAGAGCGGGGCAGTGGGATTAGTTTGGGATTGAAACAGTGCTATGGGGAGATTGCGGGGCAGTGGGAATAGTTTGGGGATTGATACAGGACAATGGGGACAGACCGGGACAGTAGTATTAGTTTGGAGATTGATACAGGACTATGGGGAGGGAGCGGGGCAGTGGGATTAGTTTGGAGATTGATACAGGACTGTGGGGAGAGAGCGGGGCAGTGGGATTCGTTTGGGATTGATACAGGATTATGGGTAGAGAGCGGAGCAGTGGGATTAGTTTCGGGATTGATACAGGACGGTGGGGAGAGAGCCGGTCAGTGGGATTTGTTTGGAGATTGATACACGACTATGGGGAGAGAGCGAGGCAGTGGGATTAGTTTGGGGATTGATACAGGACTTTGGCGAGAGAGCGGGGCCGTGAGATTAGTTTGGAGATTGATACAGGACTGTGGGGAGAGAGCGGGGCAGTGGGTTTAGTTTGGCATTGATACAGTGCTATGGGGAGAGAGCGGGGCAGTGGGATTAGTTTGGGGATTGATATAGGACTATGGGTAGAGAATGGGGCAGTGGGATTAGTTTGGAGATTGATGCAGGACTATGGGGAGAGAGCGGGGCAGTGGGATTAGTTTGTGGATTGATACAGGACTATGGGGAGAGAGCGGGGCAGTGGGATTAGTTTGGAGATTGATACAGGACTATGGGGAGTGAGCGGTGCAGTGGGATTAGTTTGGGCATGGATACAGTGCTCTGGGGATAGAGCGGGGCAGTGAGATTAGTTTGAGGATTGATGCAGGGCTATCGGAAGAGAGCGGTGCAGTGGGATTAGTTTGGAGATTGATACATGACTATGGGGAGAGAGCGGGGCAGTGGGATGAGTTTGGAGATCGATACAGGACTATGGGGAGAGTGCGGGGCAGTGAGATTAGTTTAAGGATTGATGCAGGGCTATCGGAAGAGAGCGGGGCAGTGGGATTAGTTTGGAGATTGATACAGGGCTATGGGGAGAGAGCAAGGCAGTGGGATTTGTTTGGGGATTGATACAGGACTATTGGGAGAGAGCGGGGCAGTGGGATTAGTTTGGAGATTGATACAGGGTTATGGGGAGATAGCAGGGCAGTGGGATTAGTTCGGAGATTGATACAGGACTATGGGGAGAGTGCGGGGCAGTGGTATTAGTTTGGGGATTGAAACAGGACTATGGGGAGAGAGCGGGGCAGTGGGATTAGTTTAAGGATTGATACAGGACTATGGGGAGAGAGCGGGGCTGTGGGATTAGTTTGGTGATTGATACAGGGCTATGGGGAGAGAGCGAGGCAGTGGGATTAGTTTGGGGATGGATACAGGGCTATGGTGAGAGAGCGGTGCAGTGAGATTAGTTTGGAGATTGATACAGGGCTATGGGGAGAGAGCGAGGCAGTGGGATTAGTTTGGGGATTGATACAAGACTATTGGGAGAGAGCTGGGCAGTGGGATTAGTTTGTAGATTGATACAGGTCTATGGGGAGAGAGCGGGGCAGTGGGATTAGTTCGGAGATTGATACAGGACTATGGACAGAGCGGGGCAGTGGGATTAGTTTGGAGATTGATACAGGACGATGGGGAGAGAGCGGGGCAGTGGGATTAGTTTGGAGATTGATGCAGGACTATGGGGAGGGAGCGGGGCAGTGGGATTAGTTTGGGGATTGATACAGGGCTATGGGGAGAGAGCGTGGCAGTGGGATTAGTTTGGAGATTGATACAGGGCTAAGGGGAGAGAGCGGGGTAGTGGGATTAGTTTGGAGATTGATACAGGACTATGGGGCAGAGCGAGGCAGTGGGATTAGTTTGGAGATTGATACAGGGCTATTGGGAGCGAGCGGGGCAATGGGATTAGTTTGGGGATTGATACAGGACTATTGGGAGAGAGCGGGGCAGTGGGATTAGTTTGAGGATTGATACAGGACTATGGGGAGAGAGCGGGGCAGTGGGATTAGTTTGGGATTGATACAGGACTATGGGGAGAGAGCGGGGCAGTGGGATTAGTTTGGGATTGATACAGTGCTATGGGGAGAGAGCGGGGCAGTGGGATTAATTTGGGGATTGATATAGGACGATGGGGAGAGAATGGGGCAGTGGGATTAGTTTCGGATTGAAACAGTGCTATGGTGAGAGAGCGGGGCAGTGGGATTAGTTTGGGGATTGATGCAGGACTATGGGGAGGGAACGGGGCAGTGTGATTAGTTTGTAGATTGATACAGGACTATGGGGAGAGAGCGGGGCAGTGGGATTAGTTTGGAATTGATACAGGATTATGGGTAGAGAGCGGGGCAGTGGGATTCTTTTGGGGATTGATACAGGACAGTGGGGAGAGAGCGGGGCATGGGATTAGTTTGGGGATTGATACAGGACTATGGGGAGAGAGCGGGGCAGTGGGATTAGTTTGGATCTGATTGATACAGGGCTATGGGGAGAGAGCGGGACAGTGGGATTAGTTTGGAGATTGATACAGTTCTATGGGGAGAGAGCGGGGCAGTGGGATTAGTTTGGAGATTGATACAGGACTATGGGGAGAGAGCGGGGCCGTGGGATTAGTTTGGGATTGATACAGTGCTATGGGGAGAGAGCGGGGCAGTGGGATTAGTTTGGGGTTTGATATAGGACTATGGGGAGAGAATGGGGCAGTGGGATTAGTTTGGAGATTGATACAGGACTATGGGGAGAGAGCGGGGCAGTGGGATTAGTTTGGAGATTGATACAGGACTATGGGGCAGAGTGGGGCAGTTGGATTAGTTTGGAGATTGATACAGGACTATGGGGAGAGAGCGGGGCAGTGGGATTAGTTTGAGGATTGATACAGGACTATGGGGAGAGAGCGGGGCAGTGGGATTAGTTTGGGCATGGATACAGGGCTATGGGGAGAGAGCGGGGCAGTGAGATTAGTTTGGAGATTGATACAGGACTATGGGAAGAGAGCGGGGCAGTGGGATTAGTTTGGGATTGATACAGTGCTATGGGGAGAGAGCAGGGCAGTGGGATTAATTTGGGGATTGATATAGGACTATGGGGAGAGAATGGGGCAGTGGGATCAGTTTGGAGATTGATACAGTGCTATGGGGAGAGAGCGGGGCAGTGGGATTAATTTGGGGATTGATATAGGACTATGGGGAGAGAATGGGGCAGTGGGATTAGTTTGGAGATTGATACAGGACTATGGGAGAGAGCGGGGCAGTGGGATTAGTTTGGAGATTGATACAGGACTATGGCGCAGAGCGGGGCAGTGGGATTAGTTTGGAGATTGATACACGGCTATTGGGAGAGAGCGGGGCAATGGGATTAGTTTGAGGATTGATACAGGACTATGGGGAGAGAGCGGGGCAGTGGGATTAGTTTGGAGATTGATACAGGGCAATGGGGAGAGAGCGGGGCAGTGGGATTAGTTTGGGGATTGATTCAGGACTATGGGGAGAGAGCGGGGCAGTGGGATTAGTTTGGAGATTGATACAGGACTATGGGGAGAGAGCGGGGTAGTGGGATTAGTTTGGAGCTTGATACAGGACTATGGGGCAGAGCGAGGCAGTGGGATTAGTTTGGAGATTTATACAGGACTATGGGGAGAGAGCGGGGCAGTGGGATTAGTTTGGGATTGAAACAGTGCTATGGGGAGATTGCGGGGCAGTGGGAATAGTTTGGGGATTGATACAGGACAATGGGGAGAGAGCGGGACAGTGGTATTAGTTTGGAGATTGATACAGGATTTTGGGGAGGGAGCGGGGCAGTGGGATTAGTTTGGAGATTGATACAGGACTATGGGGAGAGAGCGGGGCAGTGGGATTCGTTTGGGATTGATACAAGATTATGGGTAGAGAGCGGAGCAGTGGGATTAGTTTGGGGAATGAGACAGGACTTTGGGGAGAGAGCGGGGCAGTGGGATTAGTTTGGGGATTGATACAGGACTATGGGGAGAGAGCGGGGCAGTGGGATTAGTTTGGGGATTGATACAGGACTTTGGCGAGAGAGCGGGGCAGTGAGATTAGTTTGGAGATTGATGCAGGACTGTGGGGACAGAGCGGGGCAGTGGGATTAGTTTGGGGATTGATATAGGACTATGGGTAGAGAATGGGGCAGTGGGATTAGTTTGGAGATTGATACAGGACTATGGGGAGAGAGCGTGGCAGTGGGATTAGTTTGGAGATTGATACAGGACTATGGGGCAGAGCGGGGCAGTGGGATTAGTTTGGAGATTGATACAGGGCTATTGGGAGAGAGCGAGGCAATGGGATTAGTTTGGGGATTGATACAGGACTATGGGGAGAGAGCGGGGCAGTGGGATTAGTTTGAGGATTGATACAGGACTATGGGGAGAGAGCGGGGCTGTGGGATTAGTTTGGAGATTGATACAGTTCTGTGGGGAGAGAGCGGGGCAGTGCGATTAGTTTGGAGATTGATACCGGACTATGGGGAGAGATCGGGGCAGTGGGATTAGTTTGGAGATTGATACAGGGCTATGGGGAGAGAGCGGGTTAGTGGGATTAGTTTGGAGATTGATACAGGACTATGGGGCAGAGCGAGGCAGTGGGATTAGTTTGGAGATTGATACAGGGCTATTGGGAGCGAGCGGGGCAATGGGATTAGTTTGGGGATTGATACAGGACTATTGGGAGAGAGCGGGGCAGTGGGATTAGTTTGAGGATTGATACAGGACTATGGGGAGAGAGCGGGGCAGTGGGATTAGTTTGGGATTGATACAGGACTATGGGGAGAGAGCGGGGCAGTGGGATTAGTTTGGGATTGATACAGTGCTATGGGGAGAGAGCGGGGCAGTGGGATTAGTTTGGGGATTGATATAGGACGATGGGGAGAGAATGGGGCAGTGGGATTAGTTTCGGATTGAAACAGTGCTATGGTGAGAGAGCGGGGCAGTGGGATTAGTTTGGGGATTGATGCAGGACTATGGGGAGGGAGCGGGGCAGTGTGATTAGTTTGTAGATTGATACAGGACTATGGGGAGAGAGCGGGGCAGTGGGATTAGTTTGGAATTGATACAGGATTATGGGTAGAGAGCGGGGCAGTGGGATTCTTTTGGGGATTGATACAGGACAGTGGGGAGAGAGCGGGGCAGTGGGATTAGTTTGGGGATTGATACAGGACTATAGGGAGAGAGCGGGGCAGTGGGATTAGTTTGGATCTGTTTGGTACAGGGCTATGGGGAGAGAGCGGGACAGTGGGATTAGTTTGGAGATTGATACAGTTCTATGGGGAGAGAGCGGGGCAGTGGGATTAGTTTGGAGATTGATACAGGACTATGGGGAGAGAGCGGGGCAGTGGGATTAGTTTGGAGATTGATACAGGGCTATTGGGAGAGAGCGGGGCAATGGGATTAGTTTAGGGGATTGATACAGGACTATGGGGAGAGAGCGGGGCAGTGGGATTAGTTTGAGGATTGATACAGGACTACAGGCAGAGAGCGGGGCAGTGGGATTAGTTTGGGCATGGATACAGGGCTATGGGGAGAGAGCGGGGCAGTGAGATTAGTTTGGAGATTTATACAGGACTATGGGGATGGAGCGGGGCCGTGGGATTAGTTTGGGATTGATACAGTGCTATGGGGAGAGAGCGGGGCAGTGCGATTGTTTGGGGTTTGATATAGGACTATGGGGAGAGAATGGGGCAGTGGGATTAGTTTGGAGATTGATACAGGACTATGGGGAGAGAGCGGGGCAGTGGGATTTAGTTTGGAGATTGATACAGGACTATGGGGCAGAGCGGGGCAGTGGGATTAGTTTGGAGATTGATACAGGACTATGGGGAGAGAGCGGGGCAGTGGGATTAGTTTGAGGATTGATACAGGACTATGGGGAGAGAGCGGGGCAGTGGGATTAGTTTGGGCATGGATACAGGGCTATGGGGAGAAAGCGGGGCAGTGAGATTAGTTTGGAGATTGATACAGGACTATGGGATGAGAGCGGGGCAGTGGGATTATTTGGGATTGATACAGTGCTATGGGGAGAGAGCGGGGCAGTGGGATTAATTTGGGGATTGATATAGGACTATGGGGAGAGAATGGGGCAGTGGGATCAGTTTGGAGATTGATACAGGACTATGGGGAGAGAGCGGGGCAGTGGGATTAGTTTGGAGATTGAAACAGGACTATGGGGCAGAGCGGGGCAGTGGGATTAGTTTGGAGATTGATACAGGGCTATTGGGAGAGAGCGGGGCAATGGGATTAGTTTGGGGATTGATACAGGGCAATGGGGAGAGAGCGGGGCAGTGGGATTAGTTTGGAGAATGATACACGACTATGGGGAGAGAGCGGGGTAGTGGGATTAGTTTGGAGTTTGATACAGGACTATGGGGCAGAGCGAGGCAGTGGGATTACTTTGGAGATTGATACAGGACTATGGGGAGATAGCGGGGCAGTGGGATTAGGTTGGGATTGATACAGTGCTATGGGGAGAAAGCGGGACAGTGGGATTAGTTTGGAGATTGATACAGGACTATGCGGAGGGAGCGGGGCAGTGGGATTAGTTTGGAGATTGATACAGGACTATGGGGAGAGAGCGGGGCAGTGGGATTAGTTTGGGATTGATACAGGATTATGGGTAGAGAGCGGAGCAGTGGGATTAGTTTGGGGATTGATACAGGACGGTGGGGAGAGAGCGGGGCAGTGGGATTAGTTTGGGGATTGATACAGGTCTATGGGGAGAGAGCGGGGCAGTGAGATTAGTTTGGAGATTGATACAGGACTATGGGGAGAGAGCGGGGCAGTGGGATTAGTTTGGGCATTGATACAGGGCTATGGGGAGAGAGCGGGGCAGTGAGATTAGTTTGGAGATTGATACAGGACTATGGGGAGAGAGAGGGGCAGTGGGATTAGTTTGGGATTGATACAGTGCTATGGGGAGAGAGCGGGGCAGTGGGATTAGTTTGGAGATTGATACAGGGCAATGGGGAGAGAGCGGGGCAGTGGGATTAGTTCGAGGATTGATTCAGGACTATGGCGAGAGAGCGGGGCAGTGGGATTAGTTTGGAGAATGATGCACGACTATGGAGAGAGAGCGGGGTAGTGGGATTAGTTTGAGGATTGATACAGGACTATGGGGAGAGAGCGGGGCAGTGGGATTAGTTTGGGCATGGATACAGGGCTATGGGGAGAGAGCGGGGCAGTGAGATTAGTTTGGAGATTGATACAGGACTATGGGAAGAGAGCGGGGCAGTGGGATTAGTTTGGGATTGATACAGTGCTATGGGGAGAGAGCGGGGCAGTGGGATTAATTTGGGGATTGATATAGGACTATGGGGAGAGAATGGGGCAGTGGGATCAGTTTGGAGATTGATACAGGACTATGGGGAGAGAGCGGGGCAGTGGGATTCGTTTGGAGATCGAAACAGGTCTATGGGGCAGAGCGGGGCAGTGGGATTAGTTTGGAGATTGATACAGGGCTATTGGGAGAGAGCGGGGCAATGGGATTAGTTTGGGGATTGATACAGGGCAATGGGGAGAGAGCGGGGCAGTGGGATTAGTTTGGAGAATGATACACGACTATGGGGAGAGAGCGGGGTAGTGGGATTAGTTTGGAGTTTGATACAGGACTATGGGGCAGAGAGAGGCAGTGGGATTAGTTTTTAGATTGATACAGGACTATGGGGAGAGAGAGGGGCAGTGAGATTAGTTTGGGATTGATACAGTGCTATGGGGAGAGAGCGGGGCAGTGGGATTAGTTTGGAGATTGATACAAGGCAATGGGGAGAGAGCGGGGCAGTGGGATTAGTTCGAGGATTGATTCAGGACTATGGGGAGAGAGCGGGGCAGTGGGATTAGTTTGGAGAATGATACACGACTATGGGGAGAGAGCGGGGTAGTGCGATTAGTTTGGAGTTTGATACAGGACTATGGGGCAGAGCGAGGCAGTGGGATTAGTTTGGAGATTGATACAGGACTATGGGGAGATAGCGGGGCAGTGGGATTAGGTTGGAGATTGATACAGGACTATGGGGAGAGAGCGGGGCAGTGGGATTAGTTTGAGGATTGATACAGGACTACAGGCAGAGAGCGGGGCAGTGGGATTAGTTTGGGCATGGATACAGGGCTATGGGGAGAGAGCGGGGCAGTGAGATTAGTTTGGAGATTTATACAGGACTATGGGGATGGAGCGGGGCCGTGGGATTAGTTTGGTATTGATACAGTGCTATGGGGAGAGAGCGGGGCAGTGGGATTAGTTTGGGGTTTGATATAGGACTATGGGGAGAGAATGGGGCAGTGGGATTAGTTTGGAGATTGATACAGGACTATGGGGAGAGAGCGGGGCAGTGGGATTAGTTTGGAGATTGATACAGGACTATGGGGCAGAGCGGGGCAGTGGGATTAGTTTGGAGATTGATACAGGACTATGGGGAGAGAGCGGGGCAGTGGGATTAGTTTGAGGATTGATACAGGACTATGGGGAGAGAGCGGGGCAGTGGGATTAGTTTGGGCATGGATACAGGGCTATGGGGAGAAAGCGGGGCAGTGAGATTAGTTTGGAGATTGATACAGGACTATGGGATGAGAGCGGGGCAGTGGGATTATTTGGGATTGATACAGTGCTATGGGGAGAGAGCGGGGCAGTGGGATTAATTTGGGGATTGATATAGGACTATGGGGAGAGAATGGGGCAGTGGGATCAGTTTGGAGATTGATACAGGACTATGGGGAGAGAGCGGGGCAGTGGGATTAGTTTGGAGATTGAAACAGGACTATGGGGCAGAGCGGGGCAGTGGGATTAGTTTGGAGATTGATACAGGGCTATTGGGAGAGAGCGGGGCAATGGGATTAGTTTGGGGATTGATACAGGGCAATGGGGAGAGAGCGGGGCAGTGGGATTAGTTTGGAGAATGATACACGACTATGGGGAGAGAGCGGGGTAGTGGGATTAGTTTGGAGTTTGATACAGGACTATGGGGCAGAGCGAGGCAGTGGGATTACTTTGGAGATTGATACAGGACTATGGGGAGATAGCGGGGCAGTGGGATTAGGTTGGGAGTGATACAGTGCTATGGGGAGAAAGCGGGACAGTGGGATTAGTTTGGAGATTGATACAGGACTATGCGGAGGGAGCGGGGCAGTGGGATTAGTTTGGAGATTGATACAGGACTATGGGGAGAGAGCGGGGCAGTGGGATTAGTTTGGGATTGATACAGGATTATGGGTAGAGAGCGGAGCAGTGGGATTAGTTTGGGGATTGATACAGGACGGTGGGGAGAGAGCGGGGCAGTGGGATTAGTTTGGGGATTGATACAGGTCTATGGGGAGAGAGCGGGGCAGTGAGATTAGTTTGGAGATTGATACAGGACTATGGGGAGAGAGCGGGGCAGTGGGATTAGTTTGGGCATTGATACAGGGCTATGGGGAGAGAGCGGGGCAGTGAGATTAGTTTGGAGATTGATACAGGACTATGGGGAGAGAGAGGGGCAGTGGGATTAGTTTGGGATTGATACAGTGCTATGGGGAGAGAGCGGGGCAGTGGGATTAGTTTGGAGATTGATACAGGGCAATGGGGAGAGAGCGGGGCAGTGGGATTAGTTCGAGGATTGATTCAGGACTATGGCGAGAGAGCGGGGCAGTGGAATTAGTTTGGAGAATGATGCACGACTATGGGGAGAGAGCGGGGTAGTGGGATTAGTTTGGAGTTTGATACAGGACTATGGGGCAGAGCGGGGCAGTGGGATTAGTTTGGAGATTGATACAGGACTATGGGGAGAGAGCGGGGCAGTGGGATTAGTTTGAGGATTGATACAGGACTATGGGGAGAGAGCGGGGCAGTGGGATTAGTTTGGGCATGGATACAGGGCTATGGGGAGAGAGCGGGGCAGTGAGATTAGTTTGGAGATTGATACAAGACTATGGGAAGAGAGCGGGGCAGTGGGATTAGTTTGGGATTGATACAGTGCTATGGGGAGAGAGCGGGGCAGTGGGATTAATTTGGGGATTGATATAGGACTATGGGGAGAGAATGGGGCAGTGGGATCAGTTTGGAGATTGATACAGGACTATGGGGAGAGAGCGGGGCAGTGGGATTCGTTTGGAGATCGAAACAGGTCTATGGGGCAGAGCGGGGCAGTGGGATTAGTTTGGAGATTGATACAGGGCTATTGGGAGAGAGCGGGGCAATGGGATTAGTTTGGGGATTGATACAGGGCAATGGGGAGAGAGCGGGGCAGTGGGATTAGTTTGGAGAATGATACACGACTATGGGGAGAGAGCGGGGTAGTGGGATTAGTTTGGAGTTTGATACAGGACTATGGGGCAGAGCGAGGCAGTGGGATTAGTTTGGAGATTGATACAGGACTATGGGGAGAGAGAGGGGCAGTGAGATTAGTTTGGGATTGATACAGTGCTATGGGGAGAGAGCGGGGCAGTGGGATTAGTTTGGAGATTGATACAAGGCAATGGGGAGAGAGCGGGGCAGTGGGATTAGTTCGAGGATTGATTCAGGACTATGGGGAGAGAGCGGGGCAGTGGGATTAGTTTGGAGAATGATACACGACTATGGGGAGAGAGCGGGTAGTGCGATTAGTTTGGAGTTTGATACAGGACTATGGGGCAGAGCGAGGCAGTGGGATTACTTTGGAGATTGATACAGGACTATGGGGAGATAGCGGGGCAGTGGGATTAGGTTGGGATTGATACAGTGCTATGGGGAGAAAGCGGGACAGTGGGATTAGTTTGGAGATTGATACAGGACTATGCGGAGGGAGCGGGGCAGTGGGATTAGTTTGGAGATTGATACAGTACTATGGGGAGAGAGCGGGGCAGTGGGATTCGTTTGGGATTGATACAGGATTATGGGTAGAGAGCGGAGCAGTGGGATTAGTTTGGGGATTGATACAGGACGGTGGGGAGAGAGCGGGGCAGTGGGATTAGTTTGGGGATTGATACAGGTCTATGGGGAGAGAGCGGGGCAGTGGGATTAGTTAGGGGATTGATACAGGACTTTGGCGAGAGAGCGGGGCAGTGAGATTAGTTTGGAGATTGATACAGGACTATCGGGAGAGAGCGGGGCAGTGGGATTAGTTTGGGCATTGATACAGGGCTATGGGGAGAGAGCGGGGCAGTGAGATTAGTTTGGAGATTGATTCAGGACTATGGGGAGAGAGAGGGGCAGTGGGATTAGTTTGGGATTGATACAGTGCTATGGGGAGAGAGCGGGGCAGTGGGATTAATTTGGGGATTGATATAGGACTATGGGGAGAGAATGGGGCAGTGGGATCAGTTTGGAGATTGATACAGGACTATGGGGAGAGAGCAGGGCAGTGGGATTAGTTTGGAGATTGATACAGGACTATGGGGCAGAGCGGGGCAGTGGGATTAGTTTGGAGATTGATACAGGGCTATTGGGAGAGAGCGGGGCAATGGGATTAGTTTGGGGATTGATACAGGACTATGGGGAGAGAGCGGGGCAGTGGGATTAGTTTGGAAATTGATACAGGGCAATGGAGAGAGAGCGGGGCAGTGGGATTAGTTCGGAGAATAATACACGACTGTGGGGAGAGAGCGGGGTAGTGGGATTAGTTTGGAGTTTGATACAGGACTATGGGGCAGAGCGAGGCAGTGGGTTTAATTTGGAGATTGATACAGGACTATGGGGAGATAGCGGGGCAGTGGGATTAGGTTGGGATTGATACAGTGCGATGGGGAGAATGCGGACAGTGGGATTAGTTTGGAGATTGATACAGGACTATGCGGAGGTAGCGGGGCAGTGGGATTAGTTTGGAGATTGATACAGGACTATGGGGAGAGAGCGGGGCAGTGGGATTCGTTTGGGATTGATACAGGATTATGGGTAGAGAGCGGAGCAGTGGGATTAGTTTGGGGATTGATACAGGACGGTGGGGAGAGAGCGGGGCAGTGGGATTAGTTTGGGGATTGATACAGGTCTATGGGGAGAGAGCGGGGCAGTGGGATTAGTTTGGAGATTGATACAGGACTATGGGGAGAGAGCGGGGCAGTGGGATTAGTTTGGGATTGATACAGTTTGTGGGGAGAGTGCGGGGCAGTGGGATTAGTTTGTGGATTGATATAGGACTAAGGGGAGAGAATGGGGCAGTGGGATTAGTTTGGAGATTGATACAGGACTATGGGGAGAGAGCGGAGCAGTGGGATTAGTTTGGAGATTGATACAGGACTATGGGGCAGAGCGTGGCAGTGGGATTAGTTTGGAGATTGATACAGGACTATGGGGCAGAGCGGGGCAGTGGGATTAGTTTGGAGATTGATACAGGACTATGGGGAGAGAGCGGGGCAGTGGGATTAGTTTGAGGATTGATACAGGACTATGCGGAGAGAGCGGGGCAGTGGGATTAGTTTGGGCATGGATACAGGGCTATGGGGAGAAAGCGGGGCAGTGAGATTAGTTTGGAGATTGATACAGGACTATGGGATGAGAGCGGGGCAGTGGGATTATTTGGGATTGATACAGTGCTATGGGGAGAGAGCGGGGCAGTGGGATTAATTTGGGGATTGATATAGGACTATGGGGAGAGAATGGGGCAGTGGGATCAGTTTGGAGATTGATACAGGACTATGGGGAGAGAGCGGGGCAGTGGGATTAGTTTGGAGATTGAAACAGGACTATGGGGCAGAGCGGGGCAGTGGGATTAGTTTGGAGATTGATACAGGGCTATTGGGAGAGAGCGGGGCAATGGGATTAGTTTGGGGATTGATACAGGGCAATGGGGAGAGAGCGGGGCAGTGGGATTAGTTTGGAGAATGATACACGACTATGGGGAGAGAGCGGGGTAGTGGGATTAGTTTGGAGTTTGATACAGGACTATGGGGCAGAGCGAGGCAGTGGGATTACTTTGGAGATTGATACAGGACTATGGGGAGATAGCGGGGCAGTGGGATTAGGTTGGGATTGATACAGTGCTATGGGGAGAAAGCGGGACAGTGGGATTAGTTTGGAGATTGATACAGGACTATGCGGAGGGAGCGAGGCAGTGGGATTAGTTTGGAGATTGATACAGGACTATGGGGAGAGAGCGGGGCAGTGGGATTAGTTTGGGATTGATACAGGATTATGGGTAGAGAGCGGAGCAGTGAGATTAGTTTGGAGATTGATACAGGACTATGGGGAGAGAGCGGGGCAGTGGGATTAGTTTGGGCATTGATACAGGGCTATGGGGAGAGAGCGGGGCAGTGAGATTAGTTTGGAGATTGATACAGGACTATGGGGAGAGAGAGGGGCAGTGGGATTAGTTTGGGATTGATACAGTGCTATGGGGAGAGAGCGGGGCAGTGGGATTAGTTTGGAGATTGATACAGGGCAATGGGGAGAGAGCGGGGCAGTGGGATTAGTTCGAGGATTGATTCAGGACTATGGCGAGAGAGCGGGGCAGTGGGATTAGTTTGGAGAATGATGCACGACTATGGGGAGAGAGCGGGGTAGTGGGATTAGTTTGGAGTTTGATACAGGACTATGGGGCAGAGTGGGGCAGTGGGATTAGTTTGGAGATTGATACAGGACTATGGGGAGATAGCGGGGCAGTGGGATTAGTTTGAGGATTGATACAGGACTATGGGGAGAGAGCGGGACAGTGGGATTAGTTTGGGCATGGATACAGGGCTATGGGGAGAGAGCGGGGCAGTGAGATTAGTTTGGAGATTGATACAGGACTATGGGAAGAGAGCGGGGCAGTGGGATTAGTTTGGGATTGATACAGTGCTATGGGGAGAGAGCGGGGCAGTGGGATTAATTTGGGGATTGATATAGGACTATGGGGAGAGAATGGGGCAGTGGGATCAGTTTGGAGATTGATACAGGACTATGGGGAGAGAGCGGGGCAGTGGGATTCGTTTGGAGATCGAAACAGGTCTATGGGGCAGAGCGGGGCAGTGGGATTAGTTTGGAGATTGATACAGGGCTATTGGGAGAGAGCGGGGCAATGGGATTAGTTTGGGGATTGATACAGGGCAATGGGGAGAGAGCGGGGCAGTGGGATTAGTTTGGAGAATGATACACGACTATGGGGAGAGAGCGGGGTAGTGGGATTAGTTTGGAGTTTGATACAGGACTATGGGGCAGAGCGAGGCAGTGGGATTAGTTTGGAGATTGATACAGGACTATGGGGAGAGAGAGGGGCAGTGAGATTAGTTTGGGATTGATACAGTGCTATGGGGAGAGAGCGGGGCAGTGGGATTAGTTTGGAGATTGATACAAGGCAATGGGGAGAGAGCGGGGCAGTGGGATTAGTTCGAGGATTGATTCAGGACTATGGGGAGAGAGCGGGGCAGTGGGATTAGTTTGGAGAATGATACACGACTATGGGGAGAGAGCGGGGTAGTGCGATTAGTTTGGAGTTTGATACAGGACTATGGGGCAGAGCGAGGCAGTGGGATTAGTTTGGAGATTGATACAGGACTATGGGGAGATAGCGGGGCAGTGGGATTAGGTTGGGATTGATACAGTGCTATGGGGAGAAAGCGGGACAGTGGGATTAGTTTGGAGATTGATACAGGACTATGCGGAGGGAGCGGGGCAGTGGGATTAGTTTGGAGATTGATACAGTACTATGGGGAGAGAGCGGGGCAGTGGGATTCGTTTGGGATTGATACAGGATTATGGGTAGAGAGCGGAGCAGTGGGATTAGTTTGGGGATTGATACAGGACGGTGGGGAGAGAGCGGGGCAGTGGGATTAGTTTGGGGATTGATACAGGTCTATGGGGAGAGAGCGGGGCAGTGGGATTAGTTTGGGGATTGATACAGGACTTTGGCGAGAGAGCGGGGCAGTGAGATTAGTTTGGAGATTGATACAGGACTATCGGGAGAGAGCGGGGCAGTGGGATTAGTTTGGGCATGGATACAGGGCTATGGGGAGAGAGCGGGGCAGTGAGATTAGTTTGGAGATTGATACAGGACTATGGGGAGAGAGAGGGGCAGTGGGATTAGTTTGGGATTGATACAGTGCTATGGGGAGAGTGCGGGGCAGTGGGATTAATTTGGGGATTGATATAGGACTATGGGGAGAGAATGGGGCAGTGGGATCAGTTTGGAGATTGATACAGGACTATGGGGAGAGAGCAGGGCAGTGGGATTAGTTTGGAGATTGATACAGGACTATGGGGCAGAGCGGGGCAGTGGGATTAGTTTGGAGATTGATACAGGGCTATTGGGAGAGAGCGGGGCAATGGGATTAGTTTGGGGATCGATACAGGACTATGGGGAGAGAGCGGGGCAGTGGGATTAGTTTGGAAATTGATACAGGGCAATGGAGAGAGAGCGGGGCAGTGGGATTAGTTCGGAGAATGATACACGACTGTGGGGAGAGAGCGGGGTAGTGGGATTAGTTTGGAGTTTGATACAGGACTATGGGGCAGAGCGAGGCAGTGGGATTAATTTGGAGATTGATACAGGACTATGGGGAGATAGCGGGGCAGTGGGATTAGGTTGGGATTGATACAGTGCGATGGGGAGAAAGCGGACAGTGGGATTAGTTTGGAGATTGATACAGGACTATGCGGAGGTAGCGGGGCAGTGGGATTAGTTTGGAGATTGATACAGGACTATGGGGAGAGAGCGGGGCAGTGGGATTCGTTTGGGATTGATACAGGATTATGGGTAGAGAGCGGAGCAGTGGGATTAGTTTGGGGATTGATACAGGACGGTGGGGAGAGAGCGGGGCAGTGGGATTAGTTTGGGGATTGATACAGGTCTATGGGGAGAGAGCGGGGCAGTGGGATTAGTTTGGCGATTGATACAGGACTATGGGGAGAGAGCGGGGCAGTGGGATTAGTTTGGGATTGATACAGTTTGTGGGGAGAGTGCGGGGCAGTGGGATTAGTTTGTGGATTGATATAGGACTAAGGGGAGAGAATGGGGCAGTGGGATTAGTTTGGAGATTGATACAGGACTATGGGGAGAGAGCGGAGCAGTGGGATTAGTTTGGAGATTGATACAGGACTATGGGGCAGAGCGTGGCAGTGGGTTTAGTTTGGAGATTGATACAGTGCTATGCGGAGAGAGCGGGGCAGTGGGATTAGTTTGGGGATTGATATAGGACTATGGGGAGAGAATGGGGCAGTGGGATTAGTTTGGAGATTGATACAGGACTATGTGGAGAGAGCGGGGCAGTGGTATTATTTTGGGGATTGATACAGGACTTTGGCGAGAGAGCGGGGCAGTGAGATTAGTTTGGAGATTGATACAGGACTGTGGGGAGAGAGCGGGGCAGTGGGATTAGTTTGGGATTGATACAGTGCTATGCGGAGAGAGCGGGGCAGTGGGATTAGTTTGGGGATTGATATAGGACTATGGGGAGAGAATGGGGCAGTGGGATTAGTTTGGAGATTGATACAGGACTATGGCGAGAGAGCGGGGCAGTGGGATTAGTTTGGGGATTGATACAGGTCAATGGGGAGAGAGCGGGGCAGTGGGATTAGTTTGGGGATTGATACAGGACTTCGGCGAGAGAGCGGGGCAGTGAGATTAGTTTGGAGATTGAAACAGGACTATGGGGAGAGAGCGGGGCAGTGGGATTAGTTTGGGCATGGATACAGGGCTATGGTGAGAGAGCGGGGCAGTGAGATTAGTTTGGAGATTGATACAGGACTATGGGGAGAGAGAGGGGCAGTGGGATTAGTTTGGGATTGATACAGTGCTATGGGGAGAGAGCGGGGCAGTGGGATTAGTTTGGAGATTGATACAGGGCAATGGGGAGAGAGCGGGGCAGTGGGATTAGTTCGAGGATTGATTCAGGACTATGGGGAGAGAGCGGGGCAGTGGGATTAGTTTGGAGAATGATACACGACTATGGGGAGAGAGCGGGGTAGTGGGATTAGTTTGGAGTTTGATACAGGACTATGGGGCAGAGCGAGGCAGTGGGATTAGTTTGGAGATTGATACAGGACTATGGGGAGATAGCGGGGCAGTGGGATTAGGTTGGGATTGATACAGTGCTATGGGGAGAAAGCGGGACAGTGGGATTAGTTTGGAGATTGATACAGGACTATGGGGAGAGAGCGGGGCAGTGGGATTCGTTTGGATTGATACAGGATTATGGGTAGAGAGCGGAGCAGTGGGATTAGTTTGGGGATTGATACAGGACGGTGGGGAGAGAGCAGGGCAGTGGGATTAGTTTGAGGAATGATACAGGACTCTGGGGAGAGAGCGGGGCAGTGGGATTAGTCTGGAGATTGATACAGGGCAATGGAGAGAGAGCGTGGCAGTGGGATTAGTTTGGGGATTGATACAGGACTATGGGGAGAGAGCAAGGCAGTGGGATTTGTTTGGGGATTGATACAGGACTATTGGGAGAGAGCGGGGCAGTGGGATTAGTTTCGAGATTGATACAGGATTATGGGTAGACAGCAGGGCAGTGGGATTAGTTCGGAGATTGATAGAGGACTATGGGGAGAGAGCGGGGCAGTGGTATTAGTTTGGGGATCGATACAGGACTATGGGGAGAGAGCGGGGCTGTGGGCTTAGTTTGGTGATTGATACAGGGCTATGGGGAGAGAGAGAGGCAGTGGGATTAGTTTGGGGATGGATACAGGGCTATGGGGAGAGAGCGGTGCAGTGAGATTAGTTTGGAGATTGATACAGGGCTATGGGGAGAGAGCGAGGCAGTGGGATTAGTTTGGGGATTGATACAGGACTATTGGGAGAGAGCGGGGCAGTGGGAATAGTTTGAAGATTGATACAGGGCTATGGGGAGAGAGCGGGGCAGAGGGATTAGTTCGAAGATTGATACAGGACTATGGACAGTGCGGGGCAGTGGGATTAGTTTGGAGATTGATACAGGACGATGGGGAGAGAGCGGGGCAGTGGGATTAGTTTGGAGATTGATACAGGACTATGGGGAGAGAGCGGGGCAGTGGGATTAGTTTGGGGATTGATACAGGACTATGGGGAGAGAGCGGGGCAGTGGGATTAGTTTGAGGATTGATACAGGGCTTTGGGGAGAGAGCGGGGCAGTGGGATTAGTTTGGAGATTGATACAGGACTATGGGGAGAGATCGGGGCAGTGGGATTAGTTTCGGGATTGAAACAGGACTATGGGGAGAGAGCGTGGAAGTGGGATTAGTTTGGGGATTGATACAGGACTATGGGGAGAGGAGAGAGCCGGGCAGTGGGATTAGTTTGGGGATTGATACAGGACTATGGGGAGAGAGCGGGGCAGTGGGATTAGTTTGGGATTGATACAGGACTATGGGGAGAGAGCGTGGCAGTTGGATTAGTTTGGATCTGATTGATACAGGGCTATGGGGAGAGAGCGGGACAGTGGGATTAGTTTGGAGATTGATACAGTTCTATGGGGAGAGAGCGGGGCAGTGGGATTAGTTTGGAGATTGACACAGGACTATGGGGAGAGAGCGGGGCAGTGGGATTAGTTTGGAGATTGATACAGGGCTATTGGGAGAGAGCGGGGCAATGGGATTAGTTTGGGGATTGATACAGGACTATGGGGAGAGAGCGGGGTAGTGGGATTAGTTTGGGTCTGATTGATACAAGGCTATGGGGAGAGAGCGGGACAGTGGGATTAGTTTGGAGATTAATACAGTTCTTTGGGGAGAGAGCGGGGCAGTGGGATTAGTTTGGAGATTGATACAGGACTAAGGGGAGAGAGCGGGGCAGTGGGATTGGTTTGGAGATTGATACAGGGCTATTGGGAGAGAGCGCGGCAGTGGGATTAGTTTGGGCATGGATACAGGGCTATGGGGAGAGAGCGGGGCAGTGAGATTAGTTTGGAGATTGATACAGGACTATGGGGAGAGAGAGGGGCAGTGGGATTAGTTTGGGATTGATACAGTGCTATGGGGAGAGAGCGGGGCAGTGGGATTAGTTTGGAGATTGATACAGGGCAATGGGGAGAGAGCGGGGCAGTGGGATTAGTTCGAGGATTGATTCAGGACTATGGGGAGAGAGCGGGGCAGTGGGATTAGTTTGGAGAATGATACACGACTATGGGGAGAGAGCGGGGTAGTGTGATTAGTTTGGAGTTTGATACAGGACTATGGGGCAGAGCGAGGCAGTGGGATTAGTTTGGAGATTGATACAGGACTATGGGGAGATAGCGGGGCAGTGGGATTAGGTTGGGATTGATACAGTGCTCTGGGGAGAAAGCGGGACAGTGGGATTAGTTTGGAGATTGATACAGGACTATGCGGAGGGAGCGGGGCAGGGGGATTAGTTTGGAGATTGATACAGGACTATGGGGAGAGAGCGGGGCAGTGGGATTCGTTTGGGATTGATACAGGATTATGGGTAGAGAGCGGAGCAGTGGGTTTAGTTTGGGGATTGATACAGGACGGTGGGGAGAGAGCAGGGCAGTGGGATTAGTTTGAGGAGTGATACAGGACTCTGGGGAGAGAGCGGGGCAGTGGGATTAGTTTGGAGATTGATACAGGGCAATGGAGAGAGAGCGGGGCAGTGGGATTAGTTTGGGGATTGATACAGGACTATGGGGAGAGAGCAAGGCAGTGGGATTTGTTTGGGGATTTATACAGGACTATTGGGAGAGAGCGGGGCAGTGGGATTAGTTTGGAGATTGATACAGGGTTATGGGGAGATAGCAGGGCAGTGGGATTAGTTCGGAGATTGATACAGGACTATGGGGAGAGAGCGGGGCAGTGTTATTAGTTTGGGGATTGATAAAGGACTATGGGGAGAGAGCGGGGCAGTGGGATTAGTTTAAGGATTTATACAGGACTATGGGGAGAGAGCGGGGCTGTGGGATTAGTTTGGTGATTGTTACAGGGCTATGGGGAGAGAGCGAGGCAGTGGGATTAGTTTGGGGATGGATACAGGGCTATGGGGAGAGAGCGGTGCAGTGAGATTAGTTTGGAGATTGATACAGGGCTATGGGGAGAGAGCGAGGCAGTGGGATTAGTTTGGGGATTGATACAGGACTATTGGGAGAGAGCGGGGCAGTGGGAATAGTTTGGAGATTGATACAGGGCTATGGGGAGAGAGCGGGGCAGTGGGATTAGTTCGGAGATTGATACAGGACTATGGACAGAGCGGGTCAGTGGGATTAGTTTGGAGATTGATACAGGACGATGGGGAGAGGGCGGGGCAGTGGGATTAGTTTGGAGATTGATACAGGACTATGGGGAGAGAGCGGGACAGTGGGATTAGTTTGGGGATTGATACAGGACTATGGGGAGAGAGCGGGGCAGTGGGATTAGTTTGAGGATTGATACAGGGCTTTGGGGAGAGAGCGGGGCAGTGGGATTAGTTTGGAGATTGATACAGGACTATGGGGAGAGATCGGGGCAGTGGGATTAGTTTCGGGATTGAAACAGGACTATGGGGAGAGAGCGGGGCAGTGGGATTAGTTTGGGTCTGATTTATACAGGGCTATGGGGAGAGAGCGGGACAGTGGGATTAGTTTGGAGATTGATACAGTTCTATGGGGAGAGAGCGGGGCAGTGGGATTAGTTTGGAGATTGACACAGGACTATGGGGAGAGAGCGGGGCAGTGGGATTAGTTTGGAGATTGATACAGGGCTATGGGAGAGAGCGGGGCAATGGGATTAGTTTGGGGATTGATACAGGACTATGGTGAGAGAGCGGGGTAGTGGGATTAGTTTGGGTCTGATTGATACAAGGCTATGGGGAGAGAGCGGGACAGTGGGATTAGTTTGGAGATTGATACAGTTCTTTGGGGAGAGAGCGGGGCAGTGGGATTAGTTTGGAGATTGATACAGGACTAAGGGGAGAGAGCGGGGCAGTGGGATTGGTTTGGAGATTGATACAGGGCTATTGGGAGAGAGCGGGGCAGTGGGATTAGTTTGGGGATTGATACAGGACTATGGGGAGAGAGCGGGGCAGTGGGATTAGTTTGGAGATTGATACAGGACAATGGGCAGAGAGCGGGGATGTGGGATTAGTTTGGGTCTGATTGATACAGGGCTATGGGGAGAGAGCGGGACAGTGGGATTAGTTTGCAGATTGATACAGTTCTATGGGGAGAGAGCGGGGCATTGGGATTAGTCTGGAGATTGATACAGGACTATGGGGAGAGAGCGGGGCAGTGGGATTAGTTTGGAGATTGATACAGGGCTATTGGGAGAGAGCGGGGCAATGGGATCAGTTTGGGGATTGATACAGGACTATGGGGAGAGAGCGGGGCAGTGGGATTAGTTTGAGGATTGATTCAGGACTATGGGGAGAGAGCGGGGCAGTGAGATTAGTTTGTAGATTGATACAGGACTATGGGGAGAGAGTGGGCCAGTGGGATTAGCTTGGGATTGATAGAGTGCTATGGGGAGAGAGCTGGGCAGTGGGATTAATTTGGGGATTGATATAGGACTATGGGGAGGGAATGGGGCAGTGGGATTAGTTTGGAGATTTTGTACAGGACTATGGGGAGAGAGCGGGACAGTGGGATTAGTTTGGAGATTGATACAGGACTATGGTGCAGAGCGGGGCAATGGAATTAGTTTGGAGATTGATACAGGGTGATTAGGAGAGAGCGGGGCAATGGGATTAGTTTGGGGATTGATACAGGACTATGGGGAGAGAGCGGGGCAGTGGGATTAGTTTGGAGATTGATACAGGGCAATGGGGAGAGAGTGGGGCAGTGGGATTAGTTTGGGGATTGATACAGGACTATAGGGAGAGAGCGGGGCAATGGGATTAGTTTGGGGATTGATACAGGACTATGGGGAGAGAGCGGGGCAGTGGGATTAGTTTGAGGATTGATACAGGACTATGGGGAGAGAGCGGGGCAGTGGGATTAGTTTGGAGATTGATACAGTTCTATGGGGAGAGAGCGGGGCAGTGCGATTAGTTTGGAGATTGAAACAGGACTCTGGGGAGAGAGCGGGGCAGTGGGATTAGTTTGGGTATTGATACAGGACGGTGGGGAGAGAGCCGGTCAGTGGGATTAGTTTTGGGATTGATACAGGACTATGGGGAGAGAGCGGGGCAGTGGGATTAGTTTGGGGATTGATACAGGACGTTGGCGAGAGAGCGGGGCAGTGAGATTAGTTTGGAGATTGATACAGGACTATGGGGAGAGAGCGGGGCTGTGGGATTAGTTTGGGATTGATACAGTGCTATGGGGAGAGAGCGGAGCAGTGGGATTAGTTTGGGGATTGATATAGGACTATGGGTAGAGAATGGGGCAGTGTGATTAGTTTGGAGATTGATACAGGACTATGGGGAGAGAGCGGGGCAGTGGGATTAGTTTGGAGATTGATACAGGACTATGGGGCAGAGCGGGGCAGTGGGATTAGTTTGGAGATTGATACAGGGCTATTGGGAGAGAGCGGGGCAATGGGATTAGTTTGGGGATTGATACAGGACTATGGGGAGAGAGCGGCGCAGTGGGATTAGTTTGAGGATTGATACAGGACTATGGGGAGAGAGCGGGGCAGTGGGATTAGTTTGGAGATTGATACAGTTCTATGGGGAGAGAGCGGGGCAGTGCGATTAGTTTGGAGATTGATACAGGACTATCGGGATAGAGCGGGGCAGTGGGATTAGTTTGGGGATTGATATAGGACTATGGGGAGAGAGCGGGGCAGTGGCATTAGTTTGGGGATTGATACAGGACTTTGGCGAGAGAACGGGGCAGTGAGATTAGTTTGGAGATTGATACAGGACTATGGGGAGGGAGCGGGGCTGTGGGATTAGTTTGGAGATTGATACAGGACTATGGGGAGAGAGCGGGGCAGTGGGATTAGTTTGGAGATTGATACAGGACTATGGGGAGGGAGCGGGGCAGTGGGATTAGTTTGGAGATTGATACAGGACTATGGGGAGAGAGTGGGGTAGTGGGATTAGTTTGGGATTGATACAGGATTATGGGTAGAGAGCGGGGCAGTGGGATTAGTTTGGGATTGATACAGTGCTATGCGGAGAGAGCGGGGCAGTGGGATTAGTTTGGGGATTGATATAGGACTATGGGGAGAGAATGGGGCAGTGGGATTAGTTTGGAGATTGATACAGGACTATGGCGAGAGAGCGGGGCAGTGGGATTAGTTTGGAGATTGATACAGGATTATGGGGCAGAGCGGGGCAGTGGGATTAGTTTGGAGATTGATACAGGGCTATTGGGAGCGAGCGGGGCAATGGGATTAGTTTGGGGATTGATACAGGACTATGGGGAGAGAGCGGGGCAGTGGGATTAGTTTGAGGATTGATACAGGACTATGGGGAGAGAGCGGGGCAGTGGGATTAGTTTGGGATTGATACAGGACTATGGGGAGAGAGCGGGGCCGTGGGATTAGTTTGGGGATTGATATAGGACGACGGGGAGAGAATGGGGCAGGGGGATTATTTCGGATTGAAAAACTGCTATGGGGAGAGAGCGGGGCAGTGGGATTAGTTTGGGGATTGATACAGGACAATGGGGAGAGAGCGGGCCAGTGGGATTAGTTTGGAGATTGAAACAGGACTATGGGGAGAGAGCGGGGCAGTGGGATTAGTTTGGGTCTGATTGATACAGGGCTATGGGGAGAGAGCGGGACAATGGGATTAGTTTGGAGATTGATACAGTTCTATGGGGAGAGAGCGGGGCAGTGGGATTAGTTTGGGGATTGATACAGGACTATGGGGAGAGAGCGGGGCAGTGGGATTAGTTTGGAGATTGATACAGTTCTATGGGGAGAGAGCGGGGCATTGGGATTAGTTTGGAGATTGATACAGGACTATGGGGAGAGAGCGGGGCAGTGGGATTAGTTTGGAGATTGATACAGGGCTATTGGGAGAGAGCGGGGCAATGGGATTAATTTGGGGATTGATACAGGACTATGGGGAGAGAGCGGGGCAGTGGGATTAGTTTGAGGATTGATACAGGACTATGGGGAGAGAGCGGGGCAGTGGGATTAGTTTGGGCATGGATAGAGGGCTATGGGGAGAGAGCGGGGCAGTGAGATTAGTTTGGCGATTGATACAGGACTATGGGGAGAGCGCGGCGCAGTGGGATTAGTTTGGGATTGATACAGTGCTATGGGGAGAGAGCGGGGCAGTGGGATTAATTTGGGGATTGATATAGGACCATGGGGAGAGAATGGGGCAGTGGGATTAGTTTGGAGATTGGTTCAGGACTATGGGAGAGAGCGGGGCAGTGGGATTAGTTTGGAGATTGATACAGGACTATGGGGCAGAGCGGGGCAGTGGGATTAGTTTGGAGATTGATACAGGGCTATTGGGAGAGAGCGGGGCAATGGGATTAGTTTGGGGATTGATACAGGACTATGGGGAGAGAGCGCGGCAGTGGGATTAGTTTGGAGATTGATACAGGGCAATGGGGAGAGAGCGGGGCAGTGGGATTAATTTGGGGATTGATATAGGACTATGGGGAGAGAATGGGGCAGTGGGATCAGTTTGGAGATTGATACAGGACTATGGGGAGAGAGCGGGGCAGTGGGATTAGTTTGGAGATTGATACAGGACTATGGGGCAGAGCGTGGCAGTGGGATTAGTTTGGAGATTGATACAGTGCTATTGGGAGAGAGCGGGGCAATGGGATTAGTTTGGGGATTGATACAGGACTATGGGGAGAGAGCGGGGCAGTGGGATTAGTTTGAGGATTGATACAGGACTATGGGGAGAGAGCGGGGAAGTGGGATTAGTTTGGGGATTGATATAGGACTATGGGTAGAGAATGGGGCAGTGGGATTAGTTTCGAGATTGATACAGGACTATGGGGAGAGAGCGTGGCAGTGGGATTAGTTTGGAGATTGATACAGGACTATGGGGAGAGAGCGGGGTAGTGGGATTAGTTTGGAGATTGATACAGGACTATGGGGCAGAGCGAGGCAGTGGGATTAGTTTGGAGATTGATACAGGGCTATTGGGAGCGAGCGGGGCAATGGGATTAGTTTGGGGATTGATACAGGACTATTGGGAGAGAGCGGGGCAGTGGGATTAGTTTGAGGATTGATACAGGACTATGGGAAGAGAGCGGGGCAGTGGGATTAGTTTGGGATTGATACAGGACTATGGGGAGAGAGCGGGGCAGTGGGATTAGTTTGGGATTGATACAGTGCTATGGCGAGAGAGCGGGGCAGTGGGATTAGTTTGGGGATTGATATAGGACGATGGGGAGAGAATGGGGCAGTGGGATTAGTTTCGGATTGAAACAGTGCTATGGTGAGAGAGCGGGGCAGTGGGATTAGTTTGGGAATTGATGCAGGACTATGGGGAGGGAGCGGGGCAGTGTGATTAGTTTGTAGATTGATACAGGACTATGGGGAGAGAGCGGGGCAGTGGGATTAGTTCGAGGATTGATTCAGGACTATGGGGAGAGAGCGGGGCAGTGGGATTAGTTTGGAGAATGATACACGACTATGGGGAGAGAGCGGGGTAGTGGGATTAGTTTGGAGTTTGATATAGGACTATGGGGCAGAGCGAGGCACTGGGATTAGTTTGGAGATTGATACAGGACTATGGGGAGATAGCGGGGCAGTGGGATTAGGTTGGGATTGTTACAGTGCTCTGGGGAGAAAGCGGGACAGTGGGATTAGTTTGGAGATTGATACAGGACTATGCGGAGGGAGCGGGGCAGTGGGATTAGTTTGGAGATTGATACAGGACTATGGGGAGAGAGCGGGGCAGTGGGATTCGTTTGGGATTGATACAGGATTATGGGTAGAGAGCGGAGCAGTGGGATTAGTTTGGGGATTGATACAGGACGGTGGGGAGAGAGCGGGGCAGTGGGATTAGTTTGGGGATTGATACAGGTCTATGGGGAGAGAGCGGGGCAGTGGGATTAGTTTGGGGATTGATACAGGACTTTGGCGAGAGAGCGGGGCAGTGAGATTAGTTTGGAGATTGATACAGGACTATGGGGAGAGAGCGGGGCAGTGGGATTTGTTTGGGCATGGATACAGGGCTATGGGGAGAGAGCGGGGCAGTGCGATTAGTTTGGAGATTGATACAGGACTATGTGGAGAGAGAGGGGCAGTGGGATTAGTTTGGGATTGATACAGTGCTATGGGGAGAGAGCGGGGCAGTGGGATTAATTTGGGGATTGATATAGGACTATGGGGAGAGAATGGGGCAGTGGGATCAGTTTGGAGATTGATACAGGACTATGGGGAGAGAGCGGGGCAGTGGGATTAGTTTGGAGATTGATACAGGACTATGGGGCAGAGCGTGGCAGTGGGATTAGTTTGGAGATTGATACAGTGCTATTGGGAGTGAGCGGGGCAATGGGATTAGTTTGGGGATTGATACAGGACTATGGGGAGAGAGCGGGGCAGTGGGATTAGTTTGAGGATTGATACAGGACTATGGGGAGAGAGCGGGGAAGTGGGATTAGTTTGGGGATTGATATAGGACTATGGGTAGAGAATGGGGCAGTGGGATTAGTTTCGAGATTGATACAGGACTATGGGGAGAGAGCGTGGCAGTGGGATTAGTTTGGAGATTGATACAGGACTATGGGGAGAGAGCGGGGTAGTGGGATTAGTTTGGAGATTGATACAGGACTATGGGGCAGAGCGAGGCAGTGGGATTAGTTTGGAGATTGATACAGGGCTATTGGGAGCGAGCGGGGCAATGGGATTAGTTTGGGGATTGATACAGGACTATTGGGAGAGAGCGGGGCAGTGGGATTAGTTTGAGGATTGATACAGGACTATGGGAAGAGAGCGGGGCAGTGGGATTAGTTTGGGATTGATACAGGACTATGGGGAGAGAGCGGGGCAGTGGGATTAGTTTGGGATTGATACAGTGCTATGGCGAGAGAGCGGGGCAGTGGGATTAGTTTGGGGATTGATATAGGACGATGGGGAGAGAATGGGGCAGTGGGATTAGTTTCGGATTGAAACAGTGCTATGTGAGAGAGCGGGGCAGTGGGATTAGTTTGGGAATTGATGCAGGACTATGGGGAGGGAGCGGGGCAGTGTGATTAGTTTGTAGATTGATACAGGACTATGGGGAGAGAGCGGGGCAGTGGGATTAGTTTGGAATTGATACAGGATTATTGGTAGAGAGCGGGGCAGTGGGATTCTTTTGGGGATTGATACAGGACAGTGGGGAGAGAGCGGGGCAGTGGGATTAGTTTGGGGATTGATACAGGACTATGGGGAGAGAGCGGGGCATTGGGATTAGTTTGGATCTGATTGATACAGGGCTATGGGGAGAGAGCGGGACAGTGGGATTAGTTTGGAGATTGATACAGTGCTATGGGGAGAGAGCGGGGCAGTGGGATTAGTTTGAGGATTGATACAGGACTATAGGGAGAGAGCGGGGCAGTGGGATTAGTTTGGGCATGGATACAGGGCTATGGGGAGAGAGCGGGGCAGTGAGATTAGTTTGGAGATTTATACAGGACTATGGGGAGAGAGCGGGGCCGTGGGATTAGTTTGGGATTGATACAGTGCTATGGGGAGAGAGCGGGGCAGTGGGATTAGTTTGGGGTTTGATATAGGACTATGGGCAGAGAATGGGGCAGTGGGATTAGTTTGGAGATTGATACAGGACTATGGGGAGAGAGCGGGGCAGTGGGATTAGTTTGGAGATTGATACAGGACTATGGGGCAGAGCGGGGCAGTGGGATTAGTTTGGAGATTGATACAGGACTATGGGGAGAGAGCGGGGCAGTGGGATTAGTTTGAGGATTGATACAGGACTATGGGGAGAGAGCGGGGCAGTGGGATTAGTTTGGGCATGGATACAGGGCTATGGGGAGAGAGCGGGGCAGTGAGATTAGTTTGGAGATTGATACAGGACTATGGGGAGAGAGCGGGGCAGTGGGATTAGTTTGGGATTGATACAGTGCTATGGGGAGAGAGCGGGGCAGTGGGATTAATTTGGGGATTGATATAGGACTATGGGGAGAGAGCGGGGCAGTGGGATTAGTTTGGGTATTGATACAGGACGGTGGGGAGAGAGCCGGTCAGTGGGATTAGTTTTGGGATTGATACAGGACTATGGGGAGAGAGCGGGGCAGTGGGATTAGTTTGGGATTGATACAGTGCTATGGGGAGAGAGCGGGGCAGTGCGATTAGTTTGGAGATTGAAACAGGACTCTGGGGAGAGAGCGGGGCAGTGGGATTAGTTTGGGTATTGATACAGGACGGTGGGGAGAGAGCCGGTCAGTGGGATTAGTTTTGGGATTGATACAGGACTATGGGGAGAGAGCGGGGCAGTGGGATTAGTTTGGGGATTGATACAGGACGTTGGCGAGAGAGCGGGGCAGTGAGATTAGTTTGGAGATTGATACAGGACTATGGGGAGAGAGCGGGGCTGTGGGATTAGTTTGGGATTGATACAGTGCTATGGGGAGAGAGCGGAGCAGTGGGATTAGTTTGGGGATTGATATAGGACTATGGGTAGAGAATGGGGCAGTGTGATTAGTTTGGAGATTGATACAGGACTATGGGGAGAGAGCGGGGCAGTGGGATTAGTTTGGAGATTGATACAGGACTATGGGGCAGAGCGGGGCAGTGGGATTAGTTTGGAGATTGATACAGGGCTATTGGGAGAGAGCGGGGCAATGGGATTAGTTTGGGGATTGATACAGGACTATGGGGAGAGAGCGGCGCAGTGGGATTAGTTTGAGGATTGATACAGGACTATGGGGAGAGAGCGGGGCAGTGGGATTAGTTTGGAGATTGATACAGTTCTATGGGGAGAGAGCGGGGCAGTGCGATTAGTTTGGAGATTGATACAGGACTATCGGGATAGAGCGGGGCAGTGGGATTAGTTTGGGGATTGATATAGGACTATGGGGAGAGAGCGGGGCAGTGGCATTAGTTTGGGGATTGATACAGGACTTTGGCGAGAGAACGGGGCAGTGAGATTAGTTTGGAGATTGATACAGGACTATGGGGAGGGAGCGGGGCTGTGGGATTAGTTTGGAGATTGATACAGGACTATGGGGAGAGAGCGGGGCAGTGGGATTAGTTTGGAGATTGATACAGGACTATGGGGAGGGAGCGGGGCAGTGGGATTAGTTTGGAGATTGATACAGGACTATGGGGAGAGAGTGGGGTAGTGGGATTAGTTTGGGATTGATACAGGATTATGGGTAGAGAGCGGGGCAGTGGGATTAGTTTGGGATTGATACAGTGCTATGCGGAGAGAGCGGGGCAGTGGGATTAGTTTGGGGATTGATATAGGACTATGGGGAGAGAATGGGGCAGTGGGATTAGTTTGGAGATTGATACAGGACTATGGCGAGAGAGCGGGGCAGTGGGATTAGTTTGGAGATTGATACAGGATTATGGGGCAGAGCGGGGCAGTGGGATTAGTTTGGAGATTGATACAGGGCTATTGGGAGCGAGCGGGGCAATGGGATTAGTTTGGGGATTGATACAGGACTATGGGGAGAGAGCGGGGCAGTGGGATTAGTTTGAGGATTGATACAGGACTATGGGGAGAGAGCGGGGCAGTGGGATTAGTTTGGGATTGATACAGGACTATGGGGAGAGAGCGGGGCCGTGGGATTAGTTTGGGGATTGATATAGGACGACGGGGAGAGAATGGGGCAGGGGGATTATTTCGGATTGAAAAACTGCTATGGGGAGAGAGCGGGGCAGTGGGATTAGTTTGGGGATTGATACAGGACAATGGGGAGAGAGCGGGCCAGTGGGATTAGTTTGGAGATTGAAACAGGACTATGGGGAGAGAGCGGGGCAGTGGGATTAGTTTGGGTCTGATTGATACAGGGCTATGGGGAGAGAGCGGGACAATGGGATTAGTTTGGAGATTGATACAGTTCTATGGGGAGAGAGCGGGGCAGTGGGATTAGTTTGGGGATTGATACAGGACTATGGGGAGAGAGCGGGGCAGTGGGATTAGTTTGGAGATTGATACAGTTCTATGGGGAGAGAGCGGGGCATTGGGATTAGTTTGGAGATTGATACAGGACTATGGGGAGAGAGCGGGGCAGTGGGATTAGTTTGGAGATTGATACAGGGCTATTGGGAGAGAGCGGGGCAATGGGATTAATTTGGGGATTGATACAGGACTATGGGGAGAGAGCGGGGCAGTGGGATTAGTTTGAGGATTGATACAGGACTATGGGGAGAGAGCGGGGCAGTGGGATTAGTTTGGGCATGGATAGAGGGCTATGGGGAGAGAGCGGGGCAGTGAGATTAGTTTGGCGATTGATACAGGACTATGGGGAGAGCGCGGCGCAGTGGGATTAGTTTGGGATTGATACAGTGCTATGGGGAGAGAGCGGGGCAGTGGGATTAATTTGGGGATTGATATAGGACCATGGGGAGAGAATGGGGCAGTGGGATTAGTTTGGAGATTGGTTCAGGACTATGGGAGAGAGCGGGGCAGTGGGATTAGTTTGGAGATTGATACAGGACTATGGGGCAGAGCGGGGCAGTGGGATTAGTTTGGAGATTGATACAGGGCTATTGGGAGAGAGCGGGGCAATGGGATTAGTTTGGGGATTGATACAGGACTATGGGGAGAGAGCGCGGCAGTGGGATTAGTTTGGAGATTGATACAGGGCAATGGGGAGAGAGCGGGGCAGTGGGATTAATTTGGGGATTGATATAGGACTATGGGGAGAGAATGGGGCAGTGGGATCAGTTTGGAGATTGATACAGGACTATGGGGAGAGAGCGGGGCAGTGGGATTAGTTTGGAGATTGATACAGGACTATGGGGCAGAGCGTGGCAGTGGGATTAGTTTGGAGATTGATACAGTGCTATTGGGAGAGAGCGGGGCAATGGGATTAGTTTGGGGATTGATACAGGACTATGGGGAGAGAGCGGGGCAGTGGGATTAGTTTGAGGATTGATACAGGACTATGGGGAGAGAGCGGGGAAGTGGGATTAGTTTGGGGATTGATATAGGACTATGGGTAGAGAATGGGGCAGTGGGATTAGTTTCGAGATTGATACAGGACTATGGGGAGAGAGCGTGGCAGTGGGATTAGTTTGGAGATTGATACAGGACTATGGGGAGAGAGCGGGGTAGTGGGATTAGTTTGGAGATTGATACAGGACTATGGGGCAGAGCGAGGCAGTGGGATTAGTTTGGAGATTGATACAGGGCTATTGGGAGCGAGCGGGGCAATGGGATTAGTTTGGGGATTGATACAGGACTATTGGGAGAGAGCGGGGCAGTGGGATTAGTTTGAGGATTGATACAGGACTATGGGAAGAGAGCGGGGCAGTGGGATTAGTTTGGGATTGATACAGGACTATGGGGAGAGAGCGGGGCAGTGGGATTAGTTTGGGATTGATACAGTGCTATGGCGAGAGAGCGGGGCAGTGGGATTAGTTTGGGGATTGATATAGGACGATGGGGAGAGAATGGGGCAGTGGGATTAGTTTCGGATTGAAACAGTGCTATGGTGAGAGAGCGGGGCAGTGGGATTAGTTTGGGAATTGATGCAGGACTATGGGGAGGGAGCGGGGCAGTGTGATTAGTTTGTAGATTGATACAGGACTATGGGGAGAGAGCGGGGCAGTGGGATTAGTTCGAGGATTGATTCAGGACTATGGGGAGAGAGCGGGGCAGTGGGATTAGTTTGGAGAATGATACACGACTATGGGGAGAGAGCGGGGTAGTGGGATTAGTTTGGAGTTTGATATAGGACTATGGGGCAGAGCGAGGCACTGGGATTAGTTTGGAGATTGATACAGGACTATGGGGAGATAGCGGGGCAGTGGGATTAGGTTGGGATTGTTACAGTGCTCTGGGGAGAAAGCGGGACAGTGGGATTAGTTTGGAGATTGATACAGGACTATGCGGAGGGAGCGGGGCAGTGGGATTAGTTTGGAGATTGATACAGGACTATGGGGAGAGAGCGGGGCAGTGGGATTCGTTTGGGATTGATACAGGATTATGGGTAGAGAGCGGAGCAGTGGGATTAGTTTGGGGATTGATACAGGACGGTGGGGAGAGAGCGGGGCAGTGGGATTAGTTTGGGGATTGATACAGGTCTATGGGGAGAGAGCTGGGCAGTGGGATTAGTTTGGGGATTGATACAGGACTTTGGCGAGAGAGCGGGGCAGTGAGATTAGTTTGGAGATTGATACAGGACTATGGGGAGAGAGCGGGGCAGTGGGATTTGTTTGGGCATGGATACAGGGCTATGGGGAGAGAGCGGGGCAGTGCGATTAGTTTGGAGATTGATACAGGACTATGTGGAGAGAGAGGGGCAGTGGGATTAGTTTGGGATTGATACAGTGCTATGGGGAGAGAGCGGGGCAGTGGGATTAATTTGGGGATTGATATAGGACTATGGGGAGAGAATGGGGCAGTGGGATCAGTTTGGAGATTGATACAGGACTATGGGGAGAGAGCGGGGCAGTGGGATTAGTTTGGAGATTGATACAGGACTATGGGGCAGAGCGTGGCAGTGGGATTAGTTTGGAGATTGATACAGTGCTATTGGGAGTGAGCGGGGCAATGGGATTAGTTTGGGGATTGATACAGGACTATGGGGAGAGAGCGGGGCAGTGGGATTAGTTTGAGGATTGATACAGGACTATGGGGAGAGAGCGGGGAAGTGGGATTAGTTTGGGGATTGATATAGGACTATGGGTAGAGAATGGGGCAGTGGGATTAGTTTCGAGATTGATACAGGACTATGGGGAGAGAGCGTGGCAGTGGGATTAGTTTGGAGATTGATACAGGACTATGGGGAGAGAGCGGGGTAGTGGGATTAGTTTGGAGATTGATACAGGACTATGGGGCAGAGCGAGGCAGTGGGATTAGTTTGGAGATTGATACAGGGCTATTGGGAGCGAGCGGGGCAATGGGATTAGTTTGGGGATTGATACAGGACTATTGGGAGAGAGCGGGGCAGTGGGATTAGTTTGAGGATTGATACAGGACTATGGGAAGAGAGCGGGGCAGTGGGATTAGTTTGGGATTGATACAGGACTATGGGGAGAGAGCGGGGCAGTGGGATTAGTTTGGGATTGATACAGTGCTATGGCGAGAGAGCGGGGCAGTGGGATTAGTTTGGGGATTGATATAGGACGATGGGGAGAGAATGGGGCAGTGGGATTAGTTTCGGATTGAAACAGTGCTATGTGAGAGAGCGGGGCAGTGGGATTAGTTTGGGAATTGATGCAGGACTATGGGGAGGGAGCGGGGCAGTGTGATTAGTTTGTAGATTGATACAGGACTATGGGGAGAGAGCGGGGCAGTGGGATTAGTTTGGAATTGATACAGGATTATTGGTAGAGAGCGGGGCAGTGGGATTCTTTTGGGGATTGATACAGGACAGTGGGGAGAGAGCGGGGCAGTGGGATTAGTTTGGGGATTGATACAGGACTATGGGGAGAGAGCGGGGCATTGGGATTAGTTTGGATCTGATTGATACAGGGCTATGGGGAGAGAGCGGGACAGTGGGATTAGTTTGGAGATTGATACAGTGCTATGGGGAGAGAGCGGGGCAGTGGGATTAGTTTGAGGATTGATACAGGACTATAGGGAGAGAGCGGGGCAGTGGGATTAGTTTGGGCATGGATACAGGGCTATGGGGAGAGAGCGGGGCAGTGAGATTAGTTTGGAGATTTATACAGGACTATGGGGAGAGAGCGGGGCCGTGGGATTAGTTTGGGATTGATACAGTGCTATGGGGAGAGAGCGGGGCAGTGGGATTAGTTTGGGGTTTGATATAGGACTATGGGCAGAGAATGGGGCAGTGGGATTAGTTTGGAGATTGATACAGGACTATGGGGAGAGAGCGGGGCAGTGGGATTAGTTTGGAGATTGATACAGGACTATGGGGCAGAGCGGGGCAGTGGGATTAGTTTGGAGATTGATACAGGACTATGGGGAGAGAGCGGGGCAGTGGGATTAGTTTGAGGATTGATACAGGACTATGGGGAGAGAGCGGGGCAGTGGGATTAGTTTGGGCATGGATACAGGGCTATGGGGAGAGAGCGGGGCAGTGAGATTAGTTTGGAGATTGATACAGGACTATGGGGAGAGAGCGGGGCAGTGGGATTAGTTTGGGATTGATACAGTGCTATGGGGAGAGAGCGGGGCAGTGGGATTAATTTGGGGATTGATATAGGACTATGGGGAGAGAGCGGGGCAGTGGGATTAGTTTGGAGATTGAAACAGGACTATGGGGCAGAGCGGGGCAGTGGGATTAGTTTGAAGATTGATACAGGGCTATTGGGAGAGAGCGGGGCAATGGGATTAGTTTGGGGATTGATACAGGGCAATGGGGAGAGAGCGGGGCAGTGGGATAGTTTGGAGAATGATACACGACTATGGGGAGAGAGCGGGGTAGTGGGATTAGTTTGGAGTTTGATACAGGACTATGGGGCAGAGCGAGGCAGTGGGATTAGTTTGGAAATTGATACAGGACTATAGGGGGATAGCGGGGCAGTGGGATTAGGTTGGGATTGATACAGTGCTATGGGGAGAAAGCGGGACAGTGGGATTAGTTTGGAGATTGATACAGGACTATGCGGAGGGAGCGGGTCAGTGGGATTAGTTTGGAGATTGATACAGGACTATGGGGAGAGAGCGGGGCAGTGGGATTCGTTTGGGATTGATACAGGATTATGGGTAGAGAGCGGAGCAGTTGGATTAGTTTGGGGATTGATACAGGACGCTGGGGAGAGAGCGGGGCAGTGGGATTAGTTTGGGGATTGATACAGGTCTATGGGGAGAGAGCGAGGCAGTGGGATTAGTTTGGGGATTGATACAGGCCTTTGGCGAGAGAGCGGGGCAGTGAGATTAGTTTGGAGATTGATACAGGACTATTGGGAGAGAGCGGGGCAGTGGATTAGTTTGGGCATGGATACAGGGCTATGGGGAGAGAGCGGGGCAGTGAGATTAGTTTGGAGATTGATACAGGACTATGGGGAGTGAGCGGGGCGGTGGGATTAGTTTGGAGATTGATACAGGACAATGGGGAGAGAGCGGGGCAGTGGGATTAGTTCGAGGATTGATTCAGGACTATGGGGAGAGAGCGGGGCAGTGGGATTAGTTTGGGATTGATACAGGATTATGGGTAGAGAGCGGAGCAGTGGGATTAGTTTGGGGATTGATACAGGACGGTGGGGAGAGAGCGGGGCAGTGGGATTAGTTTGGGGATTGATACAGGTCTATGGGGAGAGAGCGGGGCAGTGGGATTAGTTTGGGGATTGATACAGGACTTTGGCGAGAGAGCGGGGCAGTGAGATTAGTTTGGAGATTGATACAGGACTATGGGGAGAGAGCGGGGCAGTGGGATTAGTTTGGGCATGGATACAGGGCTATGGGGAGAGAGCGGGGCAGTGAGATTAGTTTGGAGATTGATACAGGACTATGTGGAGAGAGAGGGGCAGTGGGATTAGTTTGGGATTGATACAGTGCTATGGGGAGAGAGCGGGGCAGTGGGATTAATTTGGGGATTGATATAAGACTATGGGGAGAGAATGGGGCAGTGGGATCAGTTTGGAGATTGATACAGGACTATGGGGAGAGAGCGGGGCAGTGGGATTAGTTTGGAGATTGATACAGGACTATGGGGCAGAGCGTGGCAGTGGGATTAGTTTGGAGATTGATACAGTGCTATTGGGAGATAGCGGGGCAATGGGATTAGTTTGGGGATTGATACAGGACTATGGGGAGAGAGCGGGGCAGTGGGATTAGTTTGAGGATTGATACAGTGCTATGGGGAGAAAGCGGGACAGTGGGATTAGTTTGGAGATTGATACAGATCTATGGGGAGAGAGCGGGGCAGTGGGATTAGTTTGGAGATTGATACAGATCTATGGGGAGAGAGCGGGGCAGTGCGATTAGTTTGGAGATTGATACAGGATTATGGGGAGAGAGCGGGGCAGTGGGATTAGTTTGGAGATTGATCCAGGGCTATGGGGAGAGAGCGGGGTAGTGGGATTAGTTTGGAGATTGAAACAGTTCTATGGGGAAGAGCGAGGCAGTGGGATTAGTTTGGAGATTGATACAGGATTATGGGTAGAGAGCGGAGCAGTGGGATTAGTTTGGGGATTGATACAGGACAGTGGGGAGAGAGCGGGGCAGTGGGATTAGTTTGGGGTTTTATACAGGACTATGGGGAGAGAGCGTGGCAGTGGGATTAGTTTGGGGATTGATACAGGACTTTGGCGAGAGAGCGGGGCAGTGAGATTAGTTTGGAGATTGATACAGGACTATGGGGAGGGAGTGGGGCAGTGGGATTAGTTTGGAGATTGATACAGGACTATGGGGAGGGAGCGGGGCAGTGGGATTAGTTTGGAGATTGATACAGGACTATGGGGAGAGAGCGGGGCAGTGGGATTAGTTTGGAGATTGATACAGATCTATGGGGAGAGAGCGGGGCAGTGCGATTAGTTTGGAGATTGATACAGGATTATGGGGAGAGAGCGGGGCAGTGGGATTAGTTTGGAGATTGATCCAGGGCTATGGGGAGAGAGCGGGGTAGTGGGATTAGTTTGGAGATTGAAACAGTTCTATGGGGAAGAGCGAGGCAGTGGGATTAGTTTGGAGATTGATACAGGATTATGGGTAGAGAGCGGAGCAGTGGGATTAGTTTGGGGATTGATACAGGACAGTGGGGAGAGAGCGGGGCAGTGGGATTAGTTTGGGGTTTTATACAGGACTATGGGGAGAGAGCGTGGCAGTGGGATTAGTTTGGGGATTGATACAGGACTTTGGCGAGAGAGCGGGGCAGTGAGATTAGTTTGGAGATTGATACAGGACTATGGGGAGGGAGTGGGGCAGTGGGATTAGTTTGGAGATTGATACAGGACTACGGGGAGAGAGCGGGGTAGTGGGATTAGTTAGGGATTGATACAGGATTATGGGTAGAGAGCGGAGCAGTGGGATTAGTTTGGGGATTTATACAGGACAGTGGGGAGAGAGCGGGGCAGTGGGATTAATTTGGGGATTGATACAGGACTATGTGGAGAGAGCGGGGCAGTGGTATTATTTTGGGGATTGATACAGGACTTTGGCGAGAGAGCGGGGCAGTGAGATTAGTTTGGAGATTGATACAGGACTATGGGGAGAGAGCGGGGCAGTGGGATTAGTTTGGGATTGATACAGTGCTATGCGGAGAGAGCGGGGCAGTGGGATTAGTTTGGGGATTGATATAGGACTATGGGGAGAGAATGGGGCAGTGGGATTAGTTTGGAGATTGATACAGGACTATGGCGAGAGAGCGGGGCAGTGGGATTAGTTTGGGGATTAATACAGGTCTATGGGGAGAGAGCGGGGCAGTGGGATTAGTTTGGGGATTGATACAGGACTTTGGCGAGAGAGCGGGGCAGTGAGATTAGTTTGGAGATTGATACAGGACTATGGGGAGAGAGAGGGGCAGTGGGATTAGTTTGGGATTGATACAGTGCTATGGGGAGAGAGCGGGGCAGTGGGATTAGTTTGGAGATTGATACACGGCAATGGGGAGAGAGCGGGGCAGTGGGATTAGTTCGAGGATTGATTCAGGACTATGGGGAGAGAGCGGGGCAGTGGGATTAGTTTGGAGAATGATACAGGGCTATTGGGAGAGAGCGGGGCAATGGGATTAGTTTGGAGATTGAAACAGAACTATGGGGCAGAGCGGGGCAGTGGGATTAGTTTGGAGATTGATACAGGGCTATTGGGAGAGAGCGGGGCAATGGGATTAGTTTGGGGATTGATACAGGGCAATGGGGAGAGAGCGGGGCAGTGGGATTAGTTTGGAGAATGATACACGACTATGGGGAGAGAGCGGGGTAGTGGGATTAGTTTGGAGTTTGATACAGGACTATGGGGCAGAGCGAGGCAGTGGGATTAGTTTGGGGATTGATACAGGACTTTGGCGAGAGAGCGGGGCAGTGAGATAAGTTTGGAGATTGATACAGGACTATGGGGAGAGAGCGGGGCAGTGGATTAGTTTGGGCATGGATACAGTGCTATGGGGAGTGAGCGGGGCAGTGGGATTAGTTTGGAGATTGATACAGGGCAATGGGGAGAGAGCGGGGCAGTGGGATTAGTTCGAGGATTGATTCAGGACTATGGGGAGAGAGCGGGGCAGTGGGATTAGTTTGGAGAATGATACACGACTATGGGGAGAGAGCGGGGTAGTGGGATTAGTTTGGAGTTTGATACAGGACTATGGGGCAGAGCGAGGCAGTGGGATTAGTTTGGAGATTGATACAGGTCTATGGGGAGATAGCGTTGCAGTGGGATTAGGTTGGGATTGATACATTGCTATGGGGAGAAAGCGGGACAGTGGGATTAGTTTGGAGATTGATACAGGACTATGCGGAGGGAGCGGGGCAGTGGGATTAGTTTGGAGATTGATACAGGACTATGGGGAGAGAGCGGGGCAGTGGGATTCGTTTGGGATTGATACAGGATTATGGGTAGAGAGCGGAGCAGTGGGATTAGTTTGGGGATTGATACAGGACGGTGGGGAGAGAGCGGGGCAGTGGGATTAGTTTGGGGATTGATACAGGTCTATGGGGAGAGAGCGGGGCAGTGGGATTAGTTTGGGGATTGATACAGGACTTTGCGAGAGAGCGGGGCAGTGAGATTAGTTTGGAGATTGATACAGGACTATGGGGAGAGAGCGGGGCAGTGGGATTAGTTTGGGCATGGATACAGGGCTATGGGGAGAGAGCGGGGCAGTGAGATTAGTTTGGAGATTGATACAGGACTATGGGGAGAGAGAGGGGCAGTCTGATTAGTTTGGGATTGATACAGTGCTATGGGGAGAGAGCGGGGCAGTGGGATTAATTTGGGGATTGATATAGGACTATGGGGAGAGAATGGGGCAGTGGGATCAGTTTGGAGATTGATACAGGACTATGGGGAGAGAGCGGGGCAGTGGGATTAGTTTGGAGATTGATACAGGACTATGGGGCAGAGCGGGGCAGTGGGATTAGTTTGGAGATTGATACAGGGCTATTGGGAGAGAGCGGGGCAATGGGATTAGTTTGGGGATTTATACAGGACTATGGGGAGAGAGCGGGGCAGTGGGATTAGTTTGGAAATTGATACAGGGCAATGGAGAGAGAGCGGGGCAGTGGGATTAGTTCGAAGATTGATTCAGTACTATGGGGAGAGAGCGGGGCAGTGGGATTAGTTTGGAGAATGATACACGACTGTGGGGAGAGAACGGGGTAGTGGGATTAGTTTGGAGTTTGATACAGGCATATGGCGCAGAGCGAGGCAGTAGGATTAATTTGGAGATTGATACAGGACTATGGGGAGATAGCGGGGCAGTGGGATTAGGTTGGGATTGATACAATGCTATGGGGAGAAAGCGGACAGTGGGATTAGTTTGGAGATTGATACAGGACTATGTGGAGGGAGCGGGGCAGTGGGATTAGTTTGGAGATTGATACAGGACTATGGGGAGAGAGCGGGGCAGTGGGATTCGTTTTGGATTGATACAGGATTATGGGTAGAGAGCGGAGCAGTGGGATTAGTTTGGGGATTTATACAGGACGGTGGGGAGAGAGCTGGGCAGTGGGATTAGTTTGGGGATTGATACAGGTCTATGGGGAGAGAGCGGGGCAGTGGGATTAGTTTGGAGATTGATACAGGACTATGGGGAGAGAGCGGGGCAGTGGGATTAGTTTGGGATTGATACAGTTTGTGGGGAGAGTGCGGGGCAGTGGGATTAGTTTGGGGATTGATATAGGACTAAGGGGAGAGAATGGGGCAGTGGGATTAGGTTGGAGATTGATACAGGACTATGGGGAGAAAGCGGGGCAGTGGGATTAGTTTGGAGATTGATACAGGACTATGGGGCAGAGCGTGGCAGTGGGATTAGTTTGGAGATTGATACAGTGCTATTGGGAGAGAGCGGGGCAATGGGATTAGTTTGGGGATTGATACAGGACTATGGGGAGAGAGTGGGGCAGTGGGATTAGTTTGAGGATTGATACAGGACTATGGGGAGAGAGCGGGGCAGTGGGATTAGTTTGGAGATTGATACAGATCTATGGGGAGAGAGCGGGGCAGTGCGATTAGTTTGGAGATTGATACAGGATTATGGGGAGAGAGCGGGGCAGTGGGATTAGTTTGGAGATTGATCCAGGGCTATGGGGAGAGAGCGGTGCAGTGGGATTAGTTTGGAGATTGATACAGGACTATGGGGCAGAGCGAGGCAGTGGGATTTTTTTGGAGATTGATACAGGATTATGGGTAGAGGGCGGAGCAGTGGGATTAGTTTGGGGATTGATACAGGACAGTGGGGAGAGAGCGAGGCAGTGGGATTAGTTTGGGGTTTGATACAGGACTTTGGCGAGAGAGCGGGGCAGTGAGATTAGTTTGGAGATTGATACAGGACTATGGGGAGGGAGCGGGGCAGTGGGATTAGTTTGGAGATTGATACAGGACTATGGGGAGGGAGCGGGGCAGTGGGATTAGTTTGGAGATTGATACAGGACTATGGGGAGAGAGCGGGGCAGTGGGATTAGTTTGGAGCTTGATACAGGACTATGGGGAGGGAGCGGGGCAGTGGGATTAGTTTGGAGATTGATACAGGACTATGGGGAGAGAGCGGGGTAGTGGGATTAGTTTGGGATTGATACAGGATTATGGGTAGAGAGCGGAGCAGTGGGATTAGTTTGGGGATTGATACAGGACAGTGGGGAGAGAGCGGGGCAGTGGGATTAGTTTGGGGATTGATACAGGACTATGTGGAGAGAGCGGGGCAGTGGTATTATTTTGGGGATTGATACAGGACTTTGGCGAGAGAGCGGGGCAGTGAGATTAGTTTGGAGATTGATACAGGACTATGGGGAGAGAGCGGGGCAGTGGGATTAGTTTGGGGTTGATACAGTGCTATGCGGAGAGAGCGGGGCAGTGGGATTAGTTTGGGGATTGATATAGGACTATGGGGAGAGAATGGGGCAGTGGGATTAGTTTGGAGATTGATACAGGACTATGGCGAGAGAGCGGGGCAGTGGGATTAGTTTGGGGATTAATACAGGTCTATGGGGAGAGAGCGGGGCAGTGGGATTAGTTTGGGGATTGATACAGGACTTTGGCGAGAGAGCGGGGCAGTGAGATTAGTTTGGAGATTGATACAGGACTATGGGGAGAGAGCGGGGCAGTGGGATTAGTTTGGGCATGGATACAGGGCTATGGGGAGAGATCGGGGCAGTGAGATTATTTTGGAGATTGATACAGGACTATGGGGAGAGAGAGGGGCAGTGGGATTAGTTTGGGATTGATACAGTGCTATGGGGAGAGAGCGGGGCAGTGGGATTAGTTTGGAGATTGATACAGGGCAATGGGGAGAGAGCGGGGCAGTGGGATTAGTTCGAGGATTGATTCAGGACTATGGGGAGAGAGCGGGGCAGTGGGATTAGTTTGGAGAATGATACAGGACTATGGGGAGAGAGCGGGGTAGTGGGATTAGTTTGGAGTTTGATACTGGACTATGGGGCAGAGCGAGGCAGTAGGATTAGTTTGGAGAATGATACAGGACTATGCGGAGGGAGCGGGGCAGTGGGATTAGGTTGGGATTGATACAGTGCTATGGGGAGAAAGCGGGACAGTGGGATTAGTTTGGAGATTGATACAGGACTATGCGGAGGGAGCGGGGCAGTGGGATTAGTTTGGGGATTGATACAGGACGGTGGGGAGAGAGCAGGGCAGTGGGATTAGTTTGAGGAGTGATACAGGACTCTGGGGAGAGAGCGGGGCAGTGGGATTAGTTTGGAGATTGATACAGGGCAATGGAGAGAGAGCAGGGCAGTGGGATTAGTTTGGGGATTGATACAGGACTATGGGGAGAGAGCGGGGCAGTGGGATTAGTTTGGGGATTGATACAGGACTATGGGGAGAGAGCGGGGCAGTGGGATTAGTTTGGGGATTGATACAGGGCAATGGAGAGAGAGCGGGGCACTGGGATTAGTTTGGAGAATGATACACGACTGTGGGGAGAGAGCGGGGCAGTGGGATTAGTTTGGGGATTGATACAGGACTATGGGGAGAGAGCGGGGCAGTGGAATTAGTTTGGGGATTGATACAGGACTATGGGGAGAGAGCGGGGCAGTGGGATTAGTTTGGGGATTGATACAGGACTATGGGGAGAGAGCGGGGCAATGGGATTAGTTTGTGGATTGATACAGGACTCTGGGGAGAGAGCGGGGCAGTGGGATTAGTTTGGGGATTAATACAGAACTATTGGGAGAGAGCGGGGCAGTGGGATTAGTTTGGGGATTGATACAGGACTATGGGGAGAGAGCGGGGTAGTGGGATTAGTTTGGAGATTGATACAGGACTATGGGGAGATAGCGGGGCAGTGGGATTAGTTTGGAGAATGATACACGACTGTGGGGAGAGAGCGGGGTAGTGGGATTAGGTTGGGATTGATACAGTGCTATGGGGAGAAAGCGGGAGAGTGGGATTAGTTTGGAGATTGATACAGGACTATGCGGAGGGAGCGGGGCAGTGGGATTAGTTTGGAGATTGATACAGGACTATGGGGAGAGAGCGGGGCAGTGGGATTCGTTTGGGATTCATACAGGATTATGGGTAGAGAGCGGAGCATTGGGATTAGTTTGGGGATTGATACAGGACGGTGGGGAGAGAGCGGGGCAGTGGGATTAGTTTGGGGATTGATACAGGTCTATGGGGAGAGAGCGGGGCAGTGGGATTAGTTTGGAGATTGAAACAGGACTATGGGGAGAGAGCGGGGCAGTGGGATTAGTTTGGGATTGATACAGTTTGTGGGGAGAGTGCGGGGCAGTGGGATTAGTTTGGGGATTGATATAGAACTATGGGGAGAGAATGGGGCAGTGGGATTAGTTTGGAGATTGATACAGGACTATGGGGAGAGAGCGGGGCAGTGGGATTAGTTTGGAGATTGATACAGGACTATGGGGCAGAGCGTGGCAGTGGGATTAGTTTGGAGATTGATACAGGGCTATTGGGAGAGAGCGGGGCAATGGGAATAGTTTGGGGATTGAAGCAGGACTATGGGGAGAGATCGGGGCAGTGGGACTAGTTTGAGGATTGATACCGGACTATGGGGAGAGAGCGGGGCAGTGGTATTATTTTGGGGATTGATACAGGACTTTGGCGAGAGAGCGGGGCAGTGAGATTAGTTTGGAGATTGATACAGGACTTTGGCGAGAGAGCGGGGCAGTGAGATTAGTTTGGAGATTAATACAGGACTATGGGGAGAGAGCGGGGCAGTGGGATTAGTTTGGGATTGATACAGTGCTATGCGGAGAGAGCGGGGCAGTGGGATTAGTTTGGGGATTGATATAGGACTATGGGGAGAGAATGGGGCAGTGGGATTAGTTTGGAGATTGATACAGGACTATGTCGAGAGAGCGGGGCAGTGGGATTAGTTTGGAGATTGATAGAGGACTATGGGGCAGAGCGAGGCAGTGGGATTAGTTTGGAGATTGATACAGGGCTATTGGGAGAGAGCAGGCAATGGGATTAGTTTGGGGATTGATACAGGACTAGGTGGAGAGAGCGGGGCAGTGGGATTAGTTTGGGGATTGATATAGGACGATGGCGAGAGAGCGGGGCAGTGGGATTAGTTTGGAGATTGATACAGGACTATGGAGCAGAGCGAGGCAGTGGGATTAGTTTGGAGATTGATACAGGGCTATTGGGAGAGAGCGGGGCAATGTGATTAGTTTGGGGATTGATACAGGACTATGGGGAGAGAGCGGGGCAGTGGGATTAGTTTGAGGATTGATACAGGACTATGGGGAGAGAGCGGGGCAGTGGGATTAGTTTGGGGATTGATTCAGGGCTATGGGGAGAGAGCGGGGCAGTGGGATTGGTTTGGAGATTGATATAGGACGATGGGGAGAGAATGGGGCAGTGGGATTAGTTTCGGATTGAAACAGTGCTATGGGGAGAGTGCGAGGCAGTGGGATTAGTTTGGGGATTGACACAGGACAATGGGGAGAGAGCCGGGCAGTGGGATTAGTTTGGAGATTGATGCAGGACTATGGGGAGGGAGCGGGGCAGTGGGATTAGTTTGGAGATTGATACAGATCTATGGGGAGAGAGCGGGGCAGTGGGATTAGTTTGGAGATTGATACAGGTCTATGGGGAGAGAGCGGGGCAGTGGGATTAGTTTGGAGATTGATACAGGGCTATTGGGAGAGAGCGGGGCAATGGGATTAGATTGGGGATTGATTCAGGACTATGGGGAGAGAGCGGGGCAGTGGGATTAGTTTGAGGATTGATACAGGACTATGGGGAGAGAGCGGGGCAGTGGGATTAGTTTGGGCATGGATAGAGGGCTATGGGGAGAGAGCGGGGCAGAGAGATTAGTTTGGGGTTTGATATAGGACTATGGGGAGAGAATGGGGCAGTGGGATTAGTTTGGAGATTGATACAGGACTATGGGGAGAGAGCGGGACAGTGGGATTAGTTTGGAGATTGATACAGGACTATGGAGCAGAGCGGGGCAGTGGGATTAGATTCGGGATTGATTCAGGACTATGGGGAGAGAGCGGGGTAGTGGGATTAGTTTGGGGATTGATACAGGACTATGGGGAGAGAGCGGGGCAGTGGGATTAGTTTGAGGATTGATACAGGACTATGGGGAGAGAGCGGGGCAGTGGGATTAGTTTGTAGATTGATACAGGACTATGGGGAGAGAGCGGGGCAGTGGGATTAGTTTGGGATTGATACAGGATTATGGGTAGAGAGCGGGGCAGTGGGATTAGTTTGGAGATTGATACAGGACAGTGGGGAGATCGGGGCAGTGGCATTAGTTTGGGGATTGATACAGGACTATGGGGAGAGAGCTGGGCAGTGGGATTAGTTTGGGGATTGATACAGGACTATGGGGAGAGAGCGGTACAGTGGTATTAGTTTGGAGATTGATACAGGACTATGGGGAGAGAGCGGGGCAATGGGATTAGTTTGGGGATTGATACAGGACTATGGGGAGAGAGCGGGGAAGTGGGATTAGTTTGGGTCTGATAGATGCAGGGCTATGGGGAGAGAGCGGGACAGTGGGATTAGTTTGGAGATTGATAATTTCTTTGGGGAGAGAGCGGGGCAGTGGGATTAGTTTGGAGATTGATACAGGACTAAGGGGAGAGAGCGGGGCAGTGGGATTAGTTTGGAGATTGATACAGGGCTATTGGGAGAGAGCGGGGCAGTGGGATTAGTTTGGGGATTGATACAGGACTATGGGGAGAGAGCGGGGCAGTGGGATTAGTTTGGAGATTGATACAGGACAATGGTGAGAGAGCGGGGCAGTGGGATTAGTTTGGGTCTGATTGATACAGGGCTATGGGGAGAGAGCGGGACAGTGGGATTAGTTTGGAGATTGATACAGTTCTATGGGGAGAGAGCGGGTCAGTGGAATTAGTTTGGAGATTGTTACAGGACTATGGGGAGAGAGCGGGGCAGTGGGATTAGTTTGGGGATTGATATAGGACTATGGCGAGAGAGCGGGGCAGTGGGATTAGTTTGGAGATTGATACAGGACTATGGAGCAGAGCGAGGCAGTGGGATTAGTTTGGAGATTGATACAGGGCTATTGGGAGAGAGCGGGGCAATGTGATTAGTTTGGGGATTGATACAGGACTATGGGGAGAGAGCGGGGCAGTGGGATTAGTTTGAGGATTGATACAGGACTATGGGGAGAGAGCGGGGCAGTGGGATTAGTTTGGGGATTGATTCAGGGCGATGGGGAGAGAGCGGGGCAGTGGGATTGGTTTGGAGATTGATATAGGACGATGGGGAGAGAATGGGGCAGTGGGATTAGTTTCGGATTGAAACAGTGCTATGGGGAGAGTGCGGGGCAGTGGGATTAGTTTGGGGATTGACACAGGACAATGGGGAGAGAGCCGGGCAGTGGGATTAGTTTGGAGATTGATGCAGGACTATGGGGAGGGAGCGGGGCAGTGGGATTAGTTTGGAGATTGATACAGATCTATGGGGAGAGAGCGGGGCAGTGGGATTAGTTTGGAGATTGATACAGGTCTATGGGTAGAGAGCGGGGCAGTGGGATTAGTTTGGAGATTGATACAGGGCTATTGGGAGAGAGCGGGGCAATGGGATTAGATTGGGGATTGATACAGGACTATGGGGAGAGAGCGGGGCAGTGGGATTAGTTTGAGGATTGATACAGGACTATGGGGAGAGAGCGGGGCAGTGGGATTAGTTTGGGCATGGATACAGGGCTATGGGGAGAGAGCGGGGCAGAGAGATTAGTTTGGAGATTGATACAGGACTATGGGGAGAGAGCGGGGCCGTGGGATTAGTTTGGGATTGATACAGTGCTATGGCGAGAGAGCGGGGCAGTGGGATTAGTTTGGGGTTTGATATAGGACTATGGGGAGAGAATGGTGCAGTAGGATTAGTTTGGAGATTGATACAGGACTATGGGGAGAGAGCGGGACAGTGGGATTAGTTTGGAGATTGAAACAGGACTATGGAGCAGAGCGGGGCAGTGGGATTAGATTCGGGATTGATTCAGGACTATGGGGAGAGAGCGGGGTAGTGGGATCAGTTTGGGGGTTGATACAGGACTATGGGGAGAGAGCGGGGCAGTGGGATTAGTTTGAGGATTGATACAGGACTATGGGGAGAGAGCGGGGCAGTGGGATTAGTTTGTAGATTGATACAGGACTATGGGGAGAGAGCGGGGCAGTGGGATTAGTTTGGGATTGATACAGGATTATGGGTAGAGAGCGGGGCAGTGGGATTAGTTTGGAGATTGATACAGGACAGTGGGGAGAGAGCGGGGCAGTGGCATTAGTTTGGGGATTGATACACGACTATGGGGAGAGAGCTGGGCAGTGGGATTAGTTTGGGGATTGATACAGGACTATGGGGAGAGAGCGGGGCAGTGGGAGTAGTTTGGGGATTGATACAGGACTATGGGGAGAGAGCGGGGTAGTGCGATTAGTTTGGGGATTGATACAGGACTACGGGGAGAGAGCGGGGCAGTGGTATTAGTTTGGAGATTGATACAGGACTATGGGGAGAGAGCGGGGCAATGGGATTAGTTTGGGGATTGATACAGGACTATGGGGAGAGAGCGGGGTAGTGGGATTAGTTTGGGTCTGATTGATACAGGGCTATGGGGAGAGAGCGGGACAGTGGGATTAGTTTGGAGATTGATACAGTTCTTTGGGGAGAGAGCGGGGCAGTGGGATTAGTTTGGAGATTGATACAGGACTAAGGGGAGAGAGCGGGGCAGTGGGATTAGTTTGGAGATTGATACAGGGCTATTGGGAGAGAGCGGGGCAGTGGGATTAGTTTGGGGATTGATACAGGACTATGGGGAGAGAGCGGGGCAGTGGGATTAGTTTGGAGATTGATACAGGACAATGGGGAGAGAGCGGGGCAGTGGGATTACTTTGGGTCTGATTGATACAGGGCTATGGGGAGAGAGCGTGACAGTGGGATTACTTTGGAGATTGATACAGTTCTATGGGGAGAGAGCGGGGCAGTGGGACTAGTTTGGAGATTGATACAGGACTATGGGGTGAGAGCGGGGCAGTGGGATTAGTTTGGAGATTGATACAGGGCTATTGGGAGAGAGCGGGGCAATGGGATTAGTTTGGGGATTGATACAGGACTATGGGGAGAGAGCGGGGCAGTGGGATTAGTATGAGGATTGATACAGGACTATGGGGAGAGAGCGGGGCAGTGAGATTAGATTGGGCATGGATACAGGGCTATGGGGAGAGAGCGGGGCAGTGAGATTAGTTTGGAGATTGATACAGGACTATGGGGAGAGAGCGGGGCAGTGGGATTAGTTTGGAGATTGATACAGGACTATGGGGCAGCTCGGGGCAGTGGGATTAGTTTGGAGATTGATACAGGGCTATTGGGAGAGAGCGGGGCAATGGGATTAGTTTGGGGATTGATACAGGACTATGGGGAGAGAGCGGGGCAGTGGGATTAGTTTGGAGATTGATACAGGGCAATGGGGAGAGAGCGGGGCTGTGGGATAAGTTTGGGGATTGATTCAGGACTATTGGGAGAGAGCGGGGCAGTGGGATTAGTTTGGAGATTGATACCGGACTATGGGGAGAGAGCGGGGATATGGGATTAGTTTGGAGATTGATACAGGACTATGGGGCAGAGCGAGGCAGTGGGATTAGTTTGGAGATTGATACAGGACTATGGGGAGAGAGCGGGGCAGTGGGATTAGTTTGGGATTGATACAATGCTATGGGGAGAAAGCGGGGCAGTGGGATTAGTTTGGGGATTGATATAGGACTATGGGGAGAGAATGGGGCAGTGGGATTAGTTTGGGATTGAAACAGTGCTGTGGGGAGATTGCGGGGCAGTGGGATTAGTTTGGGGATTGATACAGGACAATGGGGAGAGAGCGGGACAGTGGGATTAGTTTGGAGATTGATACAGGACTATGGGGAGGGAGCGGGGCAGTGGGATTAGTTTGGAGATTGATACAGGACTATGGGGAGAGAGCGGGGCAGTGGGATTAGTTTGGGATTGATACAGGATTATGGGTAGAGAGCGGAGCAGTGGGATTAGTTTGGGGATTAATACAGGACAGTGGGGAGAGAGCGGGGAAGTGGGCTTTGTTTGGGGATTGATACAGGACTATGGGGAGAGAGCGGGGCAGTGGGATTAGTTTGGGGATTGATACAGGACTTTGGCGAGAGAGCGGGGCAGTGAGATTAGTTTGGAGATTGATACAGGACTATGGGGAGAGAGCGGGGCAGTGGGATTAGTTTGGGATTGATACAGTGCTATGGGGAGAGAATGGGGCAGTGGGATTAGTTTGGAGATTGATACAGGACTATGTCGAGAGAGCGGGGCAGTGGGATTAGTTTGGCGATTGATAGAGGACTATGGGGCAGAGCGAGGCAGTGGGATTAGTTTGGAGATTGATACAGGGCTATTGGGAGAGAGCAGGCAATGGGATTAGTTTGGGGATTGATACAGGACTATGGGGAGAGAGCGGGGCAGTGGGATTAGTTTGGGGATTGATTCAGGGCGATGGGGAGAGAGCGGGGCAGTGGGATTGGTTTGGAGATTGATATAGGACGATGGGGAGAGAATGGGGCAGTGGGATTAGTTTCGGATTGAAACAGTGCTATGGGGAGAGTGCGGGGCAGTGGGATTAGTTTGGGGATTGACACAGGACAATGGGGAGAGAGCCGGGCAGTGGGATTAGTTTGGACATTGATGCAGGACTATGGGGAGGGAGCGGGGCAGTGGGATTAGTTTGGAGATTGATACAGATCTATGGGGAGAGAGCGGGGCAGTGGGATTAGTTTGGAGATTGATACAGGTCTATGGGGAGAGAGCGGGGCAGTGGGATTAGTTTGGAGATTGATACAGGGCTATTGGGAGAGAGCGGGGCAATGGGATTAGATTGGGGATTGATACAGGACTATGGGGAGAGAGCGGGGCAGTGGGATTAGTTTGAGGATTGATACAGGACTATGGGGAGAGAGCGGGGCAGTGTGATTAGTTTGGGCATGGATACAGGGCTATGGGGAGAGAGCGGGGCAGAGAGATTAGTTTGGAGATTGATACAGGACTATGGGGAGAGAGCGGGGCCGTGGGATTAGTTTGGGATTGATACAGTGCTATGGCGAGAGAGCGGGGCAGTGGGATTAGTTTGGGGTTTGATATAGGACTATGGGGAGAGAATGGGGCAGTGGGATTAGTTTGGAGATTGATACAGGACTATGGGGAGAGAGCGGGACAGTGGGATTAGTTTGGAGATTGAAACAGGACTATGGAGCAGAGCGGGGAAGTGGGATTAGATTCGGGATTGATTCAGGACTATGGGGAGAGAGCGGGGTAGTGGGATTAGTTTGGGGATTGATACAGGACTATGGGGAGAGAGCGGGGCAGTGGGATTAGATTGAGGATTGATACAGGACTATGGGGAGAGAGCGGGGCAGTGGGATTAGTTTGTAGATTGATACAGGACTATGGGGAGAGAGCGGGGCAGTGGGATTAGTTTGGGATTGATACAGGATTATGGGTAGAGAGCGGGGCAGTGGGATTAGTTTGGAGATTGATACAGGACAGTGGGGAGAGAGCGGGGCAGTGGCATTAGTTTGGGGATTGATACAGGACTATGGGGAGAGAGCTGGGCAGTGGGATTAGTTTGGGGATTGATACAGGACTATGGGGAGAGAGCGGGGCAGTGGGAGTAGTTTGGGGATTGATACAGGACTATGGGGAGAGAGCGGTACAGTGGTATTAGTTTGGAGATTGATACAGGACTATGGGGAGAGAGCGGGGCAATGGGATTAGTTTGGGGACTGATACAGGACTATGGGGAGAGAGCGGGGAAGTGGGATTAGTTTGGGTCTGATTGATACAGGGCTATAGGGAGAGAGCGGGACAGTGGGATTAGTTTGGAGATTGATAATTTCTTTGGGGAGAGAGCGGGGCAGTGGGATTAGTTTGGAGATTGATACAGGACTAAGGGGAGAGAGCGGGGCAGTGGGATTAGTTTGGAGATTGATACAGGGCAATTGGGAGAGAGCGGGGCAGTGGGATTAGTTTGGGGATTGATACAGGACTATGGGGAGAGAGCGGGGCAGTGGGATTAGTTTGGAGATTGATACAGGACAATGGGGAGAGAGCGGGGCAGTGGGATTAGTTTGGGTCTGATTGATACAGGGCTATGGGGAGAGAGCGGGACAGTGGGATTAGTTTTGAGATTGATACAGTTCTATGGGGAGAGAGCGGGGCAGTGGAATTAGTTTGGAGATTGTTACAGGACTATGGGGAGAGAGCGGGGCAGTGGGATTAGTTTGGACATTGATACAGGGCTATTGGGAGAGAGCGGGCAATGGGATTAGTTTGGGGATTGATACAGGGCTATTAGGAGAGAGCGGGGCAATGGGATTAGTTTGGGGATTGATACAGGACTATGGGAAGAGAGCGGGGCAGTGGGATTAGTTTGAGGATTGATACAGGACTATGGGGAGAGAGCGGGGCAGTGGGATCAGTTTGTAGATTGATACAGGACTATGGGGAGAGAGCGGGGCAGTGGGATTAGTTTGGGATTGATACAGGATTATGGGTAGAGAGCGGGGCAGTGGGATTAGTTTGGGGATTGATACAGGACAGTGGGGAGAGAGCGGGGCAGTGGGAATAGTTTGTGGATTGATACAGAACTATGGGGAGAGAGCGGGGCAGTGGGATTAGTTTGGGGATTGATACAGGACTATGGGGAGAGAGCGGGGCAGTGGGAGTAGTTTGGGGATTGATACAGGACTATGGGGAGAGAGCGGGGTAGTGCGATTAGTTTGGGGATTGATACAGGACTACGGGGAGAGAGCGGGGCAGTGGTATTAGTTTGGAGATTGATACAGGACTATGGGGAGAGAGCGGGGCAATGGGATTAGTTTGGGGATTGATACAGGACTATGGGGAGAAAGCGGGGTAGTGGGATTAGTTTGGGTCTGATTGATACAGGGCTATGGGCAGAGAGCGGGACAGTGGGATTAGTTTGGAGATTGATACAGTTCTTTGGGGAGAGAGCGGGGCAGTGGGATTAGTTTGGAGATTGATACAGGACTAAGGGGAGAGAGCGGGGCAGTGGGATTAGTTTGGAGATTGATACAGGGCTATTGGAAGAGAGCGGGGCAATGGGATTAGTTTGGGGATTGATACAGGACTATGGGGAGAGAGCGGGGCAGTGGGATTAGTATGAGGATTGATACAGGATTATGGGGAGAGAGCGGGGCAGTGGGATTAGTTTGGGGATTGATATAGGACTATGGGGAGAGAATGGGGCAGTGGGATTAGTTTGGAGATTGATACAGGACTATGGGGAGAGAGCGGGGCAGTGGGATTAGTTTGGAGATTGATACAGGACTATGGGGCAGCGCGGGGCAGTGGGATTAGTTTGGAGATTGATACAGGGCTATTGGGAGAGAGCGGGGCAATGGGATTAGTTTGGGGATTGATACAGGACTATGGGGAGAGAGCGGGGCAGTGGGATTAGTTTGGAGATTGATACAGGGCAATGGGGAGTGAGCGGCGCAGTGGGATTAGTTTGGGGATTGATTCAGGACTATTGGGAGAGAGCGGGGCAGTGGGATTAGTTTGGAATTTATACCGGACTATGGGGAGAGAGCGGGGATATGGGATTAGTTTGGAGATTGATACAGGACTATGGGGCAGAGCGAGGCAGTGGGATTAGTTTGGAGATTGATACAGGACTATGGGGAGAGAGCGGGGCAGTGGGATTAGTTTGGGATTGATACAGTGCTATGGGGAGAAAGCGGGGCAGTGGGATTAGTTTGGGGATTGATATAGGACTATGGGGAGAGAATGGGGCAGTGGGATTAGTTTGGGATTGAAACAGTGCTATGGGGAGATTGCGGGGCAGTGGGATTAGTTTGGGGATTGATACAGGACAATGGGGAGAGAGCGGTACAGTGGGATTAGTTTGGAGATTGATACAGGACTATGGGGAGGGAGCGGGGCAGTGGGATTAGTTTGGAGATTGATACAGGACTATGGGGAGAGAGCGGGGCAGTGGGATTAGTTTGGGATTGATACAGGATTATGGGTAGAGAGCGGAGCAGTGGGATTAGTTTGGGGATTAATTCAGGACAGTGGGGAGAGAGCGGGGCAGTGGGATTAGTTTGGAGATTGATAATGGACTATGGGGCAGAGCGGGGCAGTGGGATTAGTTTGGAGATTGATACAGGTCTATTGGGAGAGAGCGGGGCAATGGGATTAGTTTGGGGATTGATACAGGACTATGGGGAGAGAGCGGGGCAGTGGGATTAGTTTGAGGATTGATACAGGACTATGGGGAGAGAGCGGGACAGTGGGATTAGTTTGGTGATTGATACAGTTCTATGGGGAGAGAGCGGGGCAGTGCGATTAGTTTGGAGATTGATACAGGTCTATGGGGAGAGAGCGGGGCAGTGGGATTAGTTTGAGGATTGATACAGGACTATGGGGAGAGAGCGGGGCAGTGGGATTAGTTTGGGGATTGATTCAGGGCGATGGGGAGAGAGCGGGGCAGTGGGATTGGTTTGGAGATTGTTATAGGACGATGGGGAGAGAATGGGGCAGTGGGATTAGTTTCGGATTGAAACAGTGCTATGGGGAGAGTGCGGGGCAGTGGGATTAGTTTGGGGATTGACACAGGACAATGGGGAGAGAGCCGGGCAGTGGGATTAGTTTGGAGATTGATGCAGGACTATGGGGAGGGAGCGGGGCAGTGGGATTAGTTTGGAGATTGATACAGATCTATGGGGAGAGAGCGGGGCAGTGGGATTAGTTTGGAGATTGATACAGGTCTATGGGGAGAGAGCGGGGCAGTGGGATTAGTTTGGAGATTGATACAGGGCTATTGGGAGAGAGCGGGGCAATGGGATTAGATTGGGGATTGATACAGGACTATGGGGAGAGAGCGGGGCAGTGGGATTAGTTTGAGGATTGATACAGGACTATGGGGAGAGAGCGGGGCAGTGGGATTAGTTTGGGCATGGATACAGGGCTATGGGGTGAGAGCGGGGCAGAGAGATTAGTTTGGAGATTGATACAGGACTATGGGGAGAGAGCGGGGCCGTGGGATTAGTTTGGGATTGATACAGTGCTATGGCGAGAGAGCGGGGCAGTGGGATTAGTTTGGGGTTTGATATAGGACTATGGGGAGAGAATGGGGCAGTGGGATTAGTTTGGAGATTGATACAGGACTATGGGGAGAGAGCGGGACAGTGGGATTAGTTTGGAGATTGAAACAGGACTATGGAGCAGAGCGGGGCAGTGGGATTAGATTCGGGATTGATTCATGACTATGGGGAGAGAGCGGGGTAGTGGGATTAGTTTGGGGATTGATACAGGACTATGGGGAGAGAGCGGGGCAGTGGGATTAGATTGAGGATTGATACAGGACTATGGGGAGAGAGCGGGGCAGTGGGATTAGTTTGTAGATTGATACAGGACTATGGGGAGAGAGCGGGGCAGTGGGATTAGTTTGGGATTGATACAGGATTATGGGTAGAGAGCGGGGCAGTGGGATTAGTTTGGAGATTGATACAGGACAGTGGGGAGAGAGCGGGGCAGTGGCATTAGTTTGGGGATTGATACAGGACTATGGGGAGAGAGCTGGGCAGTGGGATTAGTTTGGGGATTGATACAGGTCTATGGGGAGAGAGCGGGGCAGTGGGAGTAGTTTGGGGATTGATACAGGACTATGGGGAGAGAGCGGTACAGTGGTATTAGTTTGGAGATTGATACAGGACTATGGGGAGAGAGCGGGGCAATGGATTAGTTTGGGGATTGATACAGGACTATGGGGAGAGAGCGGGGAAGTGGGATTAGTTTGGGTCTGATTGATACAGGGCTATAGGGAGAGAGCGGGACAGTGGGATTAGTTTGGAGATTGATAATTTCTTTGGGGAGAGAGCGGGGCAGTGGGATTAGTTTGGAGATTGATACAGGGCAATTGGGAGAGAGCGGGGCAGTGGGATTAGTTTGGGGATTGATACAGGACTATGGGGAGAGAGCGGGGCAGTGGGATTAGTTTGGGGATTGATACAGGACTATGGGGAGAGAGCTGGGCAGTGGGATTAGTTTGGGGATTGATACAGGACTATGGGGAGAGAGCGGGGCAGTGGGAGTAGTTTGGGGATTGATACAGGACTATGGGGAGAGAGCGGTACAGTGGTATTAGTTTGGAGATTGATACAGGACTATGGGGAGAGAGCGGGGCAATGGATTAGTTTGGGGATTGATACAGGACTATGGGGAGAGAGCGGGGAAGTGGGATTAGTTTGGGTCTGATTGATACAGGGCTATAGGGAGAGAGCGGGACAGTGGGATTAGTTTGGAGATTGATAATTTCTTTGGGGAGAGAGCGGGGCAGTGGGATTAGTTTGGAGATTGATACAGGACTAAGGGGAGAGAGCGGGGCAGTGGGATTAGTTTGGAGATTGATACAGGGCAATTGGGAGAGAGCGGGGCAGTGGGATTAGTTTGGGGATTGATACAGGACTATGGGGAGAGAGCGGGGCAGTGGGATTAGTTTGGAGATTGATACAGGACAATGGGGAGAGAGCGGGGCAGTGGGATTAGTTTGGGTCTGATTGATACAGGGCTATGGGGAGAGAGCGGGACAGTGGGATTAGTTTTGAGATTGATACAGTTCTATGGGGAGAGAGCGGGGCAGTGGAATTAGTTTGGAGATTGTTACAGGACTATGGGGAGAGAGCGGGGCAGTGGGATTAGTTTGGACATTGATACAGGGCTATTGGGAGAGAGCGGGGCAATGGGATTAGTTTGGGGATTGATACAGGGCTATTGGGAGAGAGCGGGGCAATGGGATTAGTTTGGGGATTGATACAGGACTATGGGAAGAGAGCGGGGCAGTGGGATTAGTTTGAGGATTGATACAGGACTATGGGGAGAGAGCGGGGCAGTGGGATCAGTTTGTAGATTGATACAGGACTATGCGGAGAGAGCGGGGCAGTGGGATTAGTTTGGGATTGATACAGGATTATGGGTAGAGAGCGGGGCAGTGGGATTAGTTTGGGGATTGATACAGGACAGTGGGGAGAGAGCGGGGCAGTGGGAATAGTTTGTGGATTGATACAGAACTATGGGGAGAGAGCGGGGCAGTGGGATTAGTTTGGGGATTGATACAGGACTATGGGGAGAGAGCGGGGCAGTGGGAGTAGTTTGGGGATTGATACAGGACTATGGGGAGAGAGCGGGGTAGTGCGATTAGTTTGGGGATTGATACAGGACTACGGGGAGAGAGCGGGGCAGTGGTATTAGTTTGGAGATTGATACAGGACTATGGGGAGAGAGCGGGGCAATAGGATTAGTTTGGGGATTGATACAGGACTATGGGGAGAAAGCGGGGTAGTGGGATTAGTTTGGGTCTGATTGATACAGGGCTATGGGCAGAGAGCGGGACAGTGGGATTAGTTTGGAGATTGATACAGTTCTTTGGGGAGAGAGCGGGGCAGTGGGAATAGTTTGGAGATTGATACAGGACTAAGGGGAGAGAGCGGGGCAGTGGGATTAGTTTGGAGATTGATACAGTGCTATTGGAAGAGAGCGGGGCAATGGGATTAGTTTGGGGATTGATACAGGACTATGGGGAGAGAGCGGGGAAGTGGGATTAGTATGAGGATTGATACAGGATTATGGGGAGAGAGCGGGGCAGTGGGAATAGTTTGGGGATTGATATAGGACTATGGGGAGAGAATGGGGCAGTGGGATTAGTTTGGAGATTGATACAGGACTATGGGGAGAGAGCGGGGCAGTGGGATTAGTTTGGAGATTGATACAGGACTATGGGGCAGCGCGGGGCAGTGGGATTAGTTTGGAGATTGATACAGGGCTATTGGGAGAGAGCGGGGCAATGGGATTAGTTTGGGGATTGAGACAGGACTATGGGGAGAGAGCGGGGCAGTGGGATTAGTTTGGAGATTGATACAGGGCAATGGGGAGTGAGCGGGGCAGTGGGATTAGTTTGGGGATTGATTCAGGACTATTGGGAGAGAGCGGGGCCGTGGGATTAGTTTGGAGATTGATACCGGACTATGGGGAGAGAGCGGGGATATGGGATTAGTTTGGAGATTGATACAGGACTATGGGGCAGAGCGAGGCAGTGGGATTAGTTTGGAGATTGATACAGGACTATGGGGAGAGAGCGGGGCAGTGGGATTAGTTTGGGATTGATACAGTGCTATGGGGAGAAAGCGGGGCAGTGGGATTAGTTTGGGGATTGATATAGGACTATGGGGAGAGAATGGGGCAGTGGGATTAGTTTGGGATTGAAACAGTGCTATGGGGAGATTGCGGGGCAGTGGGATTAGTTTGGGGATTGATACAGGACAATGGGGAGAGAGCGGTACAGTGGGATTGGTTTGGAGATTGATACAGGACTATGGGGAGGGAGCGGGGCAGTGGGATTAGTTTGGAGATTGATACAGGACTATGGGGAGAGAGCGGGGCAGTGGGATTAGTTTGGGATTGATACAGGATTATGGGTAGAGAGCGGAGCAGTGGGATTAGTTTGGGGATTAATACAGGACAGTGGGGAGAGAGCGGGGCAGTGGGATTAGTTTGGAGATTGATAATGGACTATGGTGCAGAGCGGGGCAGTGGGATTAGTTTGGAGATTGATACAGGTCTATTGGGAGAGAGCGGGGCAATGGGATTAGTTTGGGGATTGATACAGGACTATGGGGAGAGAGCGGGGCAGTGGGATTAGTTTGAGGATTGATACAGGACTATGGGGAGAGAGCGGGACAGTGGGATTAGTTTGGTGATTGATACAGTTCTATGGGGAGAGAGCGGGGCAGTGCGATTAGTTTGGAGATTGATACAGGTCTATGGGGAGAGAGCGGGTCAGTGTGATTAGTTTGGAGATTGATACAGGGCTATGGGGAGAGAGCGGGGTAGTGGGATTAGTTTGGAGATTGATACAGGACTATGGGGCAGTGCGAGGCAGTGGGATTAGTTTGGAGATTGATACAGGATTATGGGTAGAGAGCGGAGCAGTGGGATTAGTTTGGGGATTGATACAGGACAGTGGGGAGAGAGCGGGGCAGTGGGATTAGTTTGGGGATTGATACACGACTATGGGGATAGAGCGGGGCAGTGGGATTAGTTTGGGGATTGATACAGGACTTTGGCGAGAGAGCGGGGCAGTGAGATTAGTTTGGAGATTGATACAGGACTATGGGGAGGGAGCGGGGCAGTGTGATTAGTTTGGAGATTGATACAGGGCTATGGGGAGAGAGCGGGGCAGTGGGATTAGTTTGGAGATTGATACAGGACTATGGGGAGGGAGCGGGGCAGTGGGATTAGTATGGAGATTGATACAGGACTATGGGGAGAGAGCGGGGCAGTGGGATTAGTTTGGGATTGATACAGGATTATGTGTAGAGAGCGGAGCAGTGGGATTAGTTTGGGGATTGATACAGGACTATGTGGAGAGAGCGGGGCAGTGGGATTAGTTTGGGGATTGATACAGGACTTTGGCGAGAGAGCGGGGCAGTGAGATTAGTTTGGAGATTGATACAGGACTATGGGGAGAGAGCGGGGCAGTGGGATTAGTTTGGGATTGATACAGTGCTATGGGGAGAGAGCGGGGCAGTGGGATTAGTTTGGAGATTGATACAGGACTATGGGGCAGAGCGAGGCAGTGGGATTAGTTTGGAGATTGATACAGGTCTATGGGGAGAGAGCGGGGCTGTGGGATTAATTTGGGGATTGATATCGGACGATGGGGAGAGAATGGGGCAGTGGGATTAGTTTCGGATTGGAACAGTGCTTTGGGGAGAGTGCGCGGCAGTGGGATTAGTTTGGGGATTGATAGAGGACAATGGGGAGAGAGCGGGGCAGTGGGATTAGTTTGGAGATTGATACAGGACTAAGGGGAGGGAGCGGGGCAGTGGGATTAGTTTGTAGATTGATACAGGACTATGGGGAGAGAGCGGGGCAGTGGGATTAGTTTGGGATTGATACAAGATTATGGGTAGAGAGCGGGGCAGTGGGATTAGTTTGGGGATTGATACAGGACAGTGGGGAGAGTCCGGGGCTGTGGGATTTAGTTTGGGGATTGATACAGGACTATGGGGAGAGAGCGGGGCAGTGGGATTAGTTTGGGGATTGATACAGCACTTTGGCGAGAGAGCGGGGCAGTGAGATTAGTTTGGAGATTGATACAGGACTATGGGGAGGGAGCGGGGCAGTGGGATTAGTTTGGAGATTGATACAGGGCTATGGGGAGAGAGCGGGGCAGTGGGATTAGTTTGGAGATTGATACAGGACTATGGGGAGGGAGCGGGGCAGTGGGATTAGTTTGGAGATTGATACAGGCCTATGGGGAGAGAGCGGGGCAGTGGGATTAGTTTGGGATTGATACAGGATTATGGGTAGAGAGGGGAGCAGTGGGATTAGTTTGGGGATTGATACAGGACAGTGGGGAGAGTCCGGGGCTGTGGGATTTAGTTTGGGGATTGATACAGGACTATGGGGAGAGAGCGGGGCAGTGGGATTAGTTTGAGGATTTTTACAGGACTATGGGGAGAGAGCGGGGCAGTGGGATTAGTTTGGGGATTGATTCAGGACTATGGGGAGAGAGCGGGGCAGTGGGATTGGTTTGGAGATTGATACAGGGCTATGGGGAGAGAGCGGGGCAGTGGGATTAGTTTGGAGATTGATACAGGACTATGGGGCAGAGCGAGGCAGTGGGATTAGTTTGGAGATTGATACAGACTATGGGGAGAGAGCGGGGCAGTGGGATTAGTTTGGGATTGATACAGTGCTATGGGGAGAGAGCGGGGCAGTGGGATTAATTTGAGGTTTGATGTAGGACGATGGGGAGAGAATGGGGCAGTGGGATTAATTTCGGATTGAAACAGTGCTATGGGGAGAGTGCGGGGCAGTGGGATTAGTTTGGGGATTGATAGAGGACAATGGGGAGAGAGCGGGGCAGTGGGATTAGTTTGGAGATTGATACAGGACTACGGGGAGGGAGCGGGGCAGTGGGATTAGTTTGTAGATTGATACAGGACTATGGGGAGAGAGCGGGGCAGTGGGATTAGTTTGTGATTGATACAGGATTATGGGTAGAGAGCGGGGCAGTGGGATTAGTTTGGGGATTGATACAGGACAGTGGGGAGAGAGCGGGGCAGTGGGATTAGTTATGGTCTGATTGATACAGGGCTTCGGGGAGAGAGCGGGACAGTGGGATTAGTTTGGAGATTGATACAGTTCTATGGGGAGAGAGCGGGGCAGTGGGATTAGTTTGGAGATTGATACAGGACTATGGGGAGAGAGCGGGGCAGTGGGATTAGTTTGCAGATTGATACAGGGCTATTGGGAGAGAGCGGGGCAATGGCATTAGTTTGGGGATTGATACAGGACTATGGGGAGAGAGCGGGGCAGTGGGATTAGTTTGAGGATTGATACAGGACTATGGGGAGAGAGCGGGGCAGTGGGATTAGTTTGGGCATGGATACAGGGCTACGGGGAGAGAGCGGGGCAGTGAGATTAGTTTGGAGATTGATACAGGACTATGGGGAGAGAGCGGGGCAGTGGGATTAGTTTGGAGATTGATACAGGACTATGGGGCAGAGCGGAGCAGTGGGATTAGTTTGGAGATTGATACAGGGCTATTGGGAGAGAGCGGGGCAATGGGATTAGTTTGGGGATTGATACAGGACTATGGGAAGAGAGCGGGTCAGTGGGATTAGTTTGAGGATTGATAAAGGACTATGGGGAAAGAGCGGGGCAGTGGGATTAGTTTGTAAATTGATACAGGACTATGGGGAGAGAGCGGGGCAGTGGGATTAGTTTGGGATTGATACAGGATTATGGGTAGAGAGCGGGGCAGTGGGATTAGTTTGGGGATTGATGCAGGATAGTGGGGAGAGAGCGGGGCAGTGGGATTAGTTTGGGGATTGATACAGGACTATGGGGAGAGAGCAGGGCAGTGGGAGTAGTTTGGGGATTGATACAGGACTATGGGAAGAGAGCGGGGCAGTAGGATTAGTTTGGGGATTGATACAGGACTATGGGGAGAGAGCGGGGCAGTGGGATTAGTTTGGGGATTGATACAGGACTATGGGGAGAGAGCGGGGCAGTGGGATTAGTTTGGGGATTGATACAGGACTATGGGGAGAGAGCGGGGCAGTGGGATTAGTTTGGGGATTGATACAGGACTATGGGGAGAGAGCGGGGCAGTGGGATTAGTTTGGGGATTGATACAGATCAATGGGGAGAGAGCGGGGCAGTGGGATTAGTTTGCGGATTGAGACAGGGCTATGGGGAGAGAGCGGGGCAGTGGGATTAGTTTGGGGATTGATACAGGGCTTTGGGGAGAGAGCGGAGCAGTGGGATTAGTTCAGGGATTGATACAGGGCTTTGGGGAGAGAGCGGGGCAGTGGGATTAGTTCAGTGATTGAAACAATGCTATGGGGAGAGAGCGGGGCAGTGGGATTAGTTCAGGGTTTGATACAGGGCTTTGGGGAGAGAGCGGGCCTGTGGGATTAGACCGAGAGAGAGAGCCAGAGCGATGGGGAGATAGAGAAAGGCAGCGAGAGTGAGACAGAGAGAGAGGCAGAGAGAGCGAGAGAGACAGAGAGCGAGAGGCAGAGAGATTGAGAGACAGATCGAGAGAGAGAGAGATAGAGACAGGGAGAGAGAGAGAGGCAGAGACAGAGACAGAGAGACAGAGAGAGAGAGAGGCAGAGAGAGCGAGAGAGACAGAGAGCGAGAGGCAGAGTTATAGAGATACAGAGAAAGAGAGACAGAGAGATACATAGCGAGAGAGAGAGAGTCGGCGAGAGAGAGAGAGAGACAGAGATAAAGAGAGACAGAGATACAGAGACAGAGAGACAGAGATGGGCAGACAGAGAGCGATAGAGAGAGACTCAGAGTGATTAGGACAGAAAGACAGAGACAGAAAGCGTAAGAGACAGACAGAGATTGAGAGACAGACAGAGTCAGAGCGAGAGAGAGAGGATCGCGAGCCAAAGAGAGAGAGACAGAGTGAGAAGGAAAGACAGTGAGAGCGAGCGAGAGTAACAGATTGACAGCGAGAGGAATACAGAGATAGAGAGAGAAAGAGAGAGAGACAGAGAGAGAGAGAGACAGAGAAAAATACAGAGCGAGAGAGAGAGACAGAGAGAGAATGGCAGAGAGAGAAAGAGAGAGAAAGAGATAGAGACAGATATAGAGCGATAGAGATAAAGAGATATAAAGATCGGGGGAGAGGCACAGAGAGGGAGAAAGAGAGTGAGAGAGAGAAGACAGGAAGTGACAGAGAGAGAGAGAAAGAAAGACAGAGAGGGAGGTTGAGCGAGAGTCAGAGAGAGAAAAACAGAGACAGATAGACAGAGAGAGAGAGAACGACAGAGCAAGGCAGAAACAGAGGGACAGACAGAGAGAGACAAAGAGAGAGAGTGAAAGTGAGAGAGAGAGAGGCAGAGAGAGAGAAAGAGACAGAGACAGAGACAGAGTGAGAGACCAAAAGAGATAGAAAGAGAAAAATACAAAGCGAGAGAGAGAGGCAGAGAGAGAGAAAGAGACAGACACAGAGACAGATATTGAGACCAAAAGAGATGGACAGAGAAAAATACAAAGCGAGAGAGAGAGGCAGAGAGCTTGAGAGACAGATCGAGGGAGAGAGACAAAGTGACAGTGATAGAGACAGAGAGGCAGGGAGATAGAGAGGCAGAGAGAGAGAGAGAGACAGACAGAGAGAGGGAAAGACAGAAAAAATACCGAGTGAGAGATAGTGAGAGACAGGGAGAGAGTGAGTGAGAGAGAGAGAGTGAGAGACAGGGCGAGGGAGAGAGTCAGGGAGAGAGTGAAACAGAGAGAGAGAGACAGAGGGACATCAACAGACGGACAGAGAGGGAAAGAGAACGGGAAAGGGAGAGACAGAGTGAGCGAGAGAGAGAGAGTGAGAGAGAGCTCTCGAGAGATGCAGAGAGAGAGAGACAAAGGGATACATAGCAAGAGAGAGACAGAGAGAGAGCGAGAGAGACAGAGAGAGTCAGAGAGAGAGTGATGGAGAGAGAGAGACAGAAATAGGCATAAAGAGAGAGATAGAGAGGGAGATTCAGAGAGAGAGGGATAGAGAGACAGAGGGAGAGTGAGAGAGAGAGATACAGAGAGAGAGAGACAGAGAGATACAGAGAGAGTGACAGAGAGAGAGAGACCGAGAGAGAGAGAGAGACCGAGAGAAAGACAGAGAGACCGAGAGAGAGAGAGGCAGAGAGAGAGACAGAGAGAGAGAGAGATTTAGTCACAGCGAGAGAAAGACAGAAACAATGCAGAGTGAGAGAGTGTGAGAGAGCAAGTGAGACAGACAGAGTGACAAAGAGAGTGCGAGACAGATCGAGAGAGAGAGAGAGACAGGGAGAGAGAGAGAGACAGAGACAGAGACAGAGATAGAGAGAGATGGGGAGAGAGAGGGCGAGAGAGGGAGAGAGAGAGAGAGAGAGAGAGAGAGAGAGAGAGAGAGAGAGAGAGAGAGAGAGAGAGAGAGAGAAATACAGAGCGAGAGAGAGAGACAGAAAGACAGGGAGTCAGAGAGAGAGAGATAAAGAGGGTGGGAGACAAGAGAGAGACAGAGAAAGATACAGAGCGAGAGAGAGAGAGAGAAAGAGAGAGAGAGATACAGAGAGACAGAGACAGAGAGACAGAGAGCGAGAGAGAGACAGAATTGTAGAGAGATACATAGAGTGAGACAGAGAGATACAAAGAGAGAGGGAGACGAAAAAAGAGAGAGACACAGAGATAGGCAGACAAAGAGATAGAGAGATAGACTCAGAGAGAGAGGGACGAACAGTCAGAGCGAGAGTGAGACAGAAAGATAGAGAGAGAGAGAGCGTTGGAGAGAGAGAGAGAGTCAGAGAGAGAGAAAAACAGAGAGATACAGATAAACAACGCGAGAGAGAGAGAGAGAATGAGAGAGACAGACAGAGTGAGAGAGCGAGAGAAAGAGAGACAGACAGAGAGGAAGACACAGAGAGCGAGGGAGAGAGACATAGAGACAGAGAGAGAGACAGCTGGAGAGGCAGAGAGAGAGAGAGAGAAAGAGAGAGAGACAGACAGAGAGAAAGACACAGAGAGCGAGAGAGAGAGAGAGAGAGACAGAGAGGGAGACAGACAGAGAGAGTGAGAGTCAGAGAGAGAGAGATACACACAGAGGGAGAGATATATAGACAGAGAGGGAGAGAGAGCGACAGAGAGTGAGAGACAGACAGAGACAGAGAGGAGGAGATTGCGTGTGTGTGTCTCTCTATCTCTGTCTCTTCCTGCATAGATTCTGGGATCGATACAAGGCTATGGGGAGAGAGCGGGGCAGTGGGATTAGTTTGGAGATTGATACAGGACTATGGGGAGAGGGCAGGGCAGTGGGATTAGTTTGTGGATTGATACAGGACTATGGGGAGAGGGCGGGGCAGTTGGAGTAATTTGGGGATTGATACAGGACTATGGGGAGAGAGCGGGGCAGTGGGATTAGTTTGGGGATTGATACAGGACTATCGGGAGAGAGCGGGGCTGTGGGATTTGTTTGGAGATTGATAAAGGTCTATGGGAAGAGAGCGGGGCAGTGGGATTAGTTTGGGATTGATACAGGGCTATGAGGAGAGAGCCTGGTATTGGGATTAGTTTGGGGATTGATACAGGACTATGGGGAGAGAGCGGAGCAGTGGGATTAGTTTGGAGATTGATGCAGGGCTATGGGAAGAGAGCGGGGCATTGGGATTAGTTTGTGATTGATACAGGACTATGGGGAGAGAGCGGGGCAGTGGGATTAGTTTGGCGATTGATACAGGGCTATGAGGAGAGAGCGGGGCAGTGGAATTAGTGTGGGGATTGATTCAGGACTATGAGGAGGGAGTGGGGCAGTGGGATTAGTTTGGGGATTGATACAGGACTATGAGGAGAGAGCAGGGCAGTGGGATTAGTTTGGGATCGATACAGGACTATGGGGAGAGAGCGGGGCAGTGGGATTAGTTTGGAGATTGATACAGGACTATGGGGAGAGAGCGGGGCAGTGGGATTAGTTTGGAGATTGAGACAGGACTATGGGGAGAGAGCGAGGCAGTGGGATTAGTTTGGGGATTGATACAGGACTATGGGGAGACAGCGGGGCTGTGGGATTAGTTTGGGGATTGAGACAGGACTATTGGGAGAGAGCGGGGCAGTGGGATTAGTTTGGGGATTGATACAGAGCGATGGGGAGAGAGCGGGGCTGTGGGATTTGTTTGGAGATTGATACAGGACTATGGGGAGAGGGCGGGGCAGTGGGATTAGTTTGTGGATTGATACAGGACTATAGGGAGAGGGCGGGGCAGTTGGAGTAATTTGGGGATTGATACAGGACTATGGGGAGAGAGCGGGGCAGTGGGATTAGTTTGGGGATTGATACAGGACTATCGGGAGAGAGCGGGGCTGTGGGATTTGTTTGGAGATTGATACAGGTCTATGGGAAGAGAGCGGGGCAGTGGGATTAGTTTGGGATTGATACAGCGCTATGAGGAGAGAGCGGGACAGTGGGATTAGTTTAGGTATTGATACAGGACTATGGGGAGAGAGCCGGGTATTGGGATTAGTTTGGGGATTGATACAGGACTATGGGGAGAGAGCGGAGCAGTGGGATTAGTTTGGAGATTGATGCAGGGCTATGGGAAGAGAGCGGGGCATTGGGATTAGCTTGTGATTGATACAGGACTATGGGGAGAGAGCGGGGCAGTGGGATTAGTTTGGCGATTGATACAGGGCTATGTGGAGAGAACGGGGCAGTGGAATTAGTGTGGGGATTGATTCAGGACTATGAGGAGGGAGTGGGGCCGTGGGATTAGTTTGGGGATTGATACAGGACTATGAGGAGAGAGCAGGGCAGTGGGATTAGTTTGGGATCGATACAGGACTATGGGGAGAGAGCGGGGCAGTGGGATTAGTTTGGAGATTGATACAGGACTATGGGGAGAGAGCGGGGCAGTGGGATTAGTTTGGAGATTGTAACAGGACTATGGGGAGAGAGCGAGGCAGTGGGATTAGTTTGGGGATTGATACAGGACTATGGGGAGACAGCGGGGCTGTGGGATTAGTTTGGGGATTGAGACAGGACTATTGGGAGAGAGCGGGGCAGTGGGATTAGTTTGGGGATTGATACAGAGCGATGGAGAGAGAGCGGGGCAGTGGGATTAGTTTGCGGATTGATACAGGGTTATGGGGAGAGAGCGGGGCAGTGGGATTATTTTGGGATTGATACAGGGCTATGGGGAGAGCGCGGGGCAGTGGGATTAGTTTGCGGATTGATACAGGGCTAGGGGGAGAGAGCGGGGCAGTGGGATTAGTTTGGAGATTGGTACAGGGCTATGGAGAGAGAGCGGGGCAGTGGGATTAGTTTGGGGATTGATACCGGAATATGGGGAGAGAGCTGGGCAGTGGGATTAGTTTGGAGATTGGTACAGGGCTATAGGGAGAGAGCGGGGCAGTGGGATTAGTTTGGGGATTGATACAGGGCTTTGGGGAGAGAGCGGGGAAGTGGGATTATTTTGGGATTGATGCAGGGCTATGAGGGTAGCGCGGGGCAGTGGGATTTTTTTGGGATTGATACAGGGCTATGGGGAGAGAGCGGGGCAGTG